>NC_084753.1:33967738-34147738 GCF_033978785.1 Entelurus aequoreus
GGACACTTATACTGCCATCTGGTGGTGTCAGAACAGTATAACATACAATGGAATTTTGAAAAAAAAAAGTGTAAAAATAAAAATGTGCATGTCACTACACATGAAGTACACGTTTGTGTACTTATGGACTAAGTACATCATATCAAAAGATGATTTTTAGTTTTTATGCTTGCCTGACAGCACAAATGATACAAAATCGAGCATAAAACACTAGCGTGCTAGTACAAGAGACGCTAACATTTTTCCAAGCTGGCACCTAGTATCAAAAATTCCTGTTGTTTAAACATACATTAGCTTAAAAAAAAGATAGCAAAATATGTTAGCATGCTAGCACGTTAACATGCTTGCCTGACAGCACAAACAATTAAAAAATTGAGCATAAAACACTAGCATGCTAACGTCTACATGTTTTTAACATTTTTCCAAGATGGCACCTAGTATCAAAATTCCTGATTTTACGGTTGAAACATACATTAGCTGCAAAAAAGATAGCAAAAGACATTAGCATGCTAGCACGTTAACATGCCTGCCTGACAGCACAAACAATAACAAATCGAGCATAAAACACTAGCATGCTAACATTAGCATGCTAGTACAAGAGACGCTACCATTTTTCCAAGATGGCACCTAGTATCAAAAACTCCTGATTTTATTGTTGAAACATACATTAGCTAAAAAAAAGATAACAAAAGACGTTAGCATGCTAGCACGTTAACTGTTAACATGCTTAGCACAAACCATAATAACCAGTAATTAATCATGATTAATCCAAATTAAGAAATATGATTAATCAACTTTTTTTTTTTGACAGCACTAAGAAAAAGCATAAATTTTCTGAAGGATTTACAGTTTTATTAAGGGCAAGCAAATACTATTTTTCTAAAGATTTTAAAATAATTTATATATATGCAATATAAATATGTATATATTTTAGTTACTTTACCCAACGTTTCTACATTTCTGGGGATGTAAAAGGCACCAATTTGGACTAATGTCCATATATATATATATATATTATTAATTAGAATAAATAATGCCTTTTGGAGTAAAATCCAAGTTTATTGTGTGGCAGTCAGGACAGAAGCTAAATGAAGGTCACTTACAAGAAGAAAAAACAAAAATGGCGCCAAAAGTGTGTTGGACAGCCAAGTCACGTGACAGCATTGTATTTCTCAATCATGACGCGCACATGTGGATGACGCAATATAAACAATATCATACAGGTCAGCGTCAATGCTGGGACTGTGCGGCAGACGCTGCCCCCTAGTGGAAAGGAATGCAACAACACGCCACCCCGCCTCTCCTCCCTTCTTTCTTTTTGTATTAAGATTTCTTGTACTCGATTCTCTCCACTTTGACGTCGTCGCCGATCAGCTGGTAGACGTACGTCACCACCGTGGACGCCTGGATGTCCATGAGCACGAAGGAGGGGATGATGTTGCTGGAGGGGGGAGGAGAAAAGGGGACACGACGTGACTTTGTGTGGAGGCCATGCAGGCACGGATTTCAACCAGCAGAGGGCGACATTTATTAAGACCAGGAGAATGGAAGCAAAATGACTTGTTTTTCCTTTTTGTCTTTTTGTTACGTTTCTGCCGTTCATAATTGTACATGTGTGTATTACTCATACACACATGCAACCCGATTTGTGTACAAAATACTGCTAAAACACGAACGTGTATTGACATATATAATGGAAAGTCCATTATAATTGTTCATGGCTTGGACACCAACATGAGTGTGCGTGGCTGCAAGGCGCCGACTAGTGGCGAGTATGAGGAAGGACACGCTCAACTTATAGACCTGACAACTTTTTTACAACTTTGAACCCCTGCAAACACACAACTCTTACAAGCCAATCAGGTTTCTTATTCACACAAATTGCTTTACACATACACACCTCTGATTACGGACACACAACTCTTAAAATGGCAGAACCGTAGCAAAAAGTCACATGTAAAAAGACAGCCAATCGGGGTTCTTGCTTCACACAAATCTGACAAATTGCTTTACACATACACACCTCTGATTACGGACGCACAACTCTTAAAATGGCAGAAACGTAGCAAAAAGTCACGTGTAAAATGACAGCCAATCTTCACACAAATTGCTTCACAGATACACACCTCTGATTACGGACGCACAACTCTTAAAATGGCAGAACCGTAGCAAAAAGTCATGTGTAAAAAAACAGCCAATCAGGTTTCTTGCTTCACACAAATCTGACACAAATTGCTTTACACATACACACCTCATTACAGACACACAACTCTTAAAATGGCAGAAACGTAGCAAAAAGTCACATGTAAAAATGACAACCAATCAGGGTTCCTGCTTCACACAAATTACTTTACACATACACACCTCGGATTACGGACACACAACTCTTAAAATGGCAGAACCGTAGCAAAAAGTCACATGTAAAAAGACAGCCAACCAGGTTTCTTGCTTCACACAAATCTGACACAAATTACTTTACACATACACCTCTGATTACGGACACACAACTCTTAAAATGGCAGGAACGTAGCAAAAAGTCACGTGTAAAATGACAGCCAATCAGCACTCTTGCTTTACACAAATTGCTTCACACATACACACCTCTGATTACGGACACACAACTCTTAAAATGGCAGAACCGTAGCAAAAAGTCACATGCAAAAAGACAGCCAATCAGAGTTCCTGCATCACACAAATCTGACACAAATTGCTTTACACATACTCATCTGATTACAGACACACAACTCTTAAAATGGCAGAAATGTAGCAAAAAGTCACATGCAAAAATTATTTTTTTTACACAGACAAATTATAATACGGACAGTCAACCTAAAACATGCACACGCCAATCAGAGTTCCTGCTTCACACAAATCTTGACACAAATTGCTTTACACACACACACACACACACACACACACACACACACACACACACACACACACACACACACACACACACACACACACACACACACACACAACTAATAGCAGAAACGTAGAAAAAAGTGACATGTAAAAAGACAGCCAATTAAGGTTCCTGCTTCACACAAATTGCTTTACACATACACACTTCGGATTACAGACACACAACTCTTAAAATGGCAGAAACGTAGCAAAAAGTCACATGTAAAAATGACAACCAATCAGGGTTCCTGCTTCACACAAATCTGACACAAATTACTTTACACATACACACCTCTGATTACGGACACACAACTCTTAAAATGGCAGAAACGTAGCAAAAAGTCACGTGCAAAAAGACAGCCAATCAGAGTTCCTGCATCAAACAAATCTTGACACAAATTGCTTTACACACACACACACACACACACACACACACACACACACACACACACACACACACACACACACACACACACACACACACACACACACACACACACCTAATAGCAGAAATGTAGCAAAAACTGACATGTAAAAAGACAGCCAATTAAGGTTCCTGCTTCACACAAATAGATACAAATTGCTTTACACATACGCACCTCTGATTACGGACGCACAACTCTTAAAATGGCAGAACCGTAGCAAAAAGTCATGAGTAAAATGACAGCCAATCAGCATTCTTGCTTCACACAAATCTGACACAAATTACTTTACACATACGTGCCTCGGATTACAGACACACAACTCTTAAAATGGCAGAAACAAAAAAAAGTCACATGTAAAAAGACAGCCAATCAGAGTTCCTGCTTCACACAAATTGACACAAATTGCTTTACACATACGCACATCTGATTACAGACACACAACTCTTTAAAATGGCAGAAACATAGTAAAAAGTCACGTGTAAAATGACACCCAATCAGGGTTCTTGCTTCACACAAATTGCTTTACACATACACACCTTTGATTACGGACACACAACTCTTAAAATGGCAGAAACGTAGTAAAAAGTCTTGTGTAAAATGACAACCAATCAGGTTTCTTGCTTCACACAAATCTGACACAAATTGCTTTACACATACACACCTGAATACAGACACACAACTCTTAAAACGGAAGAAATGTAGCAAAAAGTCACATGTAAAAATTATTTTTTTTACACAGACAAATTATAATACGGACAGTCAACCTAAAAGACGCACACGTGGCTGTGATGACACACACATTGAGATACAGACCCACACACTAGTCCACAGACACCTGGATTGGATTACAGACGCACAGACTGAGATACGCATTTGCAAATCATTTTGATACAATAATACTTCCAGAGGTACCTCAGTTTTCATTAGTACGGTAATCCCTTCTAAAAGGTCACATGTAAACTAAATCAATTTCCGCCTCCCACCCAAAAAAATAATCAAGTAAATCAAATTAACCTAATTTGTTTTTGTCGACTGAAAAAGTCACACACTTTCCTTGGACTATTTGGCGTAGGGACTTCCTTTTAGGCTCTTTGAAGTCTTCCAAAGACAACATCCATCTACAGTGACTTAAGTTGGTCCTTTAACTTAACTTAAGTAAGTGCTCATGTTTCACTTGGCCTACATCTGTTTTGGAAACATGCACAGTCCAAACACCTAGCTTGGTGGTATGGACTGAGAGAGACCAGGGTCATAGTCTTAGTCCATGCATACTCCCGATTCAAGGTTAATTGAAGCTTCAGGCAGCGATGGACGGGACCGACTTTGAGGGCTCATAAAATCCAAACCGGAGCAGTAATTAAAACTCTTTCATCAACTTTTAATCAGAAGGGTTCAATCTCTCTCCTGTGCTAATTTGAAGCCGACACGACAAACGCGCTCAGAGGAGATCATGTTTGAAAAAAGGTGACTGTTTTCACTCAACTTTTGTTTTGAAGGGGGAATTGCAAACTTCCTGTTGATTTTTGCTGGGTGGTGTCAGTGTATGAAATATAGGTCTAAGTGAGACCTACATAGAGGTTTTTGTTTCATGTCTCTACGACATTCCTACTGGGAGTTACGGGCAGTTTTGTCTGTGTTTTCTTCCTAGGGGGCGCTAGAGCGCAATTTTGAGTTTTGGGGTTTGTTTTTTTGATAACATCGCAATTTTTGCCAGTTCTGATGTGTGTGTCCATATTTTGGTGAGTTTTGAAGCATGTTAAGGGGGTCAAATTACAGCTCAAAGAGGCGGCAGTATAATAATAATTAAAGCTGCAAGCAGCGTTGGTCGGGTCCGCATCTTTGGCAGGTGCTAGTCCTAATTAAATCGCAATTTCCGCCAGTCCTGATGTGTGTAAAAAGTTTGGTGCGTTTTGAAGTATTTTAAGGCGGTCAAATTACAGCTCAAAGAGGCAAAAATTAGTGTTTTTATGAAACTTTTGTTTTGAAGGGGTGATTGCCAACTTCCTGTTGATTTTTGCTGAAGGATGTCAGTGTATGAAATCTATCTCTAAGTCAGACCTACATAGAGGTTTTTGTTTCATGTCTCTACGCTATTCGTACTGGGAGTTAGAGGAAGTGTTGTCCGTGTTTTTTTTCCTAGGTGCCGCTGCACAGTGGTTGTTTTCTTTGAAGGCTCGTAAAAGCACAGCAGCAGAGCAGCAGCTTTAGCGCAGCCGGTTTTTGAAAGCTCGTAAAATCAAAACGGTAGCACGTATCAAAACGCCGTCGTCAACTTTTAATCAGAAGGGTTCAATCTCTCTCCTGTAGTAGTTTGAAGCCGAAACGACAAACGCGCTCAGAGGAGATAATGTTTGATGTTTGGTGACCGGTTTTAACAAAAATGTTGTTTTGAAGGAGGGATTGCAAACTTCCTGTTGATTTTTGCTGAAGGATGTCAATCTATGAAATGTAGGTCTAGGTGAGACCTACATAGAGGTATTTGTTTCATGTCTCTAAGACGTTCCTACCGGAAGTTACGAGCAGTTTTGTCTGAGTTTTCCTCTGAGGAGCAGTTTTGTCTCTGTTTTATTCAAAAATTGCGCTAGAGCGCAATTTTGAGTTTTGGGGTTCGGTTTTTTTTTAGATCGCAATTTCCACCAGTCCCGATGTTTGGTGAGTTTTAAAGTATTTTAAGGGGGTCAAATTACAGCTCAAAGAGGCAAAAATTAGTGTTTTTAGTCATTTTTTGTCTTGAAGGGGAAATTGCCAACTTCCTGTTGATTTTTGCCGGAAAAAATTAATTAATGAAAAGTAGGTCTAAGTGAGACCTACATAGAGGTATTTGTTTCATGTCTCTACGACATTCGTACTGGGAGTTAGAGGCAGTTTTCTTCCTAGGGGGCGCTAGAGCGCAATTTTGAGTTTTGGGGTTTGGTTTTTTGACTAAAGAGTTTTGTTCGCATTTTTTTTATGTGCGTGTCAAATTTGGTGAGTTTTGAAGCATGTTAAGGGGGGCAAAGCTGCGGAATAATAAAGAATAATTAAAGCTGCAAGCAGCATTGGTCGGGTCCGCCTTCTGGCAGGTGCTAGTCCTAGGTGTCCAATACTTTTGTCCAGTGGTAGTCCTGAGTGAGACCTACATAGAGGTTTTTGTTTCGTGTCTCTACGATATTGGTACTGGGAGTTAGAGGAAGTTGTGTCTGAGTTCACATTGTCATTATAGGCTATTGTGTGTATTGAGGCCAAAGAAGGTCTAATCGCAGTTTCGTTGTCATTTTTGGCACCGTAGCAGCATCAGTGCTGCGGGTCTTTGAAGGCTCGTAAAATCAAAACGGTAGCACTTAATCATTATCCGTCGTCAACTTTTAATCAGAAGGGTTCAATCTCTCTCCTGTAGCAGTTTGAAGCGGAAACGACAAACGCGCTCAGAGGAGATAACGTTTGATGTTTGGTGACCGTTTGGTACAAAAATGTTGTTTTGAAATGGAGATAACAAACTTCCTGTTGATTTTTGCTGAAGGGTGTCAATGTATGAAATGTAGGTCTAAATGAGACCTACGTAGAGGTATTTGTTTCATGTCTCTACGACGTTCCTACCGGAAGTTATAAGCAGTTTTGTCTGAGTTTTCCTCTAAAAAGCAGTTTTTTCTCTGTTTTATTAAAAAATTGCTCTAGAGCACAATTTTGAGTTTCGGGGTTCGGTTTTTTTTTGAGATCGCAATTTCTACCAGTCCCAATGTGTGTGCGAAGTTTGGTGAGTTTTGAAGTATTTTAAGGGGGTCAAATTAGAGGTCAAAGATGTAAAAAACAGTGTTTTTAGTACATTTTTGTCAAAAAAGGTAAATTGCCAATTTCCTGTTGATTTTCGCCCGAGAATGTGTCATTATGAGTTGTAGGTCTTTAGCAGACCTACATACAGGTTTTTGTTTCATGTCTCTACGACCTTCCTAGTGGGAGTTACAGGCAGTCTGTTTTTTTTTTTTCCTAGGGGGCGCTAGAGCTCAATTTTGTGTTTTGGGGTTAGGTTTTTATATTAAAGTCTGCTGGCACACTTTTTGGATGTGTGTAAAAAATTTGGTGAGTTTTGAAGTATGTTAAGGGGGGCGAAGTAGTGCGCAAAGCTGCGGAAGAATAATAATAATAATTAAAGCTGCAAGCAGCATTGGTCGGGTCCGCCTTCTGGCAGGTGCTAGTCCTAGGTGTCCAATACTTTTGTCCAGTGGTAGTCCGGAGTGAGACCTACATAGAGGTTTTTGTTTCGTGTCTCTACGATATTGGTACTGGGAGTTAGAGGAAGTTGTGTCTGAGTTCACATTGTCATTATAGGTGTTGTGTGTATTGAGGCCAAAGAAGGTCTAATCGCAGTTTCGTTGTCATTTTTGGCACCGTAGCAGCATCAGTGCTGCGGGTCTTTGAAGGCTCGTAAAATCAAAACGGTAGCACTTAATCATTATCCGTCGTCAACTTTTAATCAGAAGGGTTCAATCTCTCTCCTGTAGCAGTTTGAAGCCGAAACGACAAACGCGCTCAGAGGAGATTATGTTTGATGTTTGGTGACCGTTTGGTACAAAAATGTTGTTTTGAAATGGAGATAGCAAACTTCCTGTTGATTTTTGCTGAAGGGTGTCAATGTATGAAATGTAGGTCTAAATGAGACCTACGTAGAGGTATTTTTTTCATGTCTCTACGACGTTCCTACCGGAAGTTACAAGCAGTTTTGTCAGAGTTTTCCTCTGAGGAGCAGTTTTTTGTCAGTTTTTTCCAAAAATTATGTAGAGCACAATTTTGAGTTTTGGGGTTCGGTTTTTTTTTTAGATCGCAGTTTCCACCAGTCCCGATGTGTGTGAGAAGTTTGGTGAGTTTTGAAGTATTTTAAGGGGGTCAAATTAGAGGTCAAAATTCAAAAATGAGTGTTTTTAGTCATTTTTTGTCTTGAAGGGGAAATAGCCAACTTCCTGTAGATTTTAGCCCGAAAAAATTAATTGATGAAAAGTAGGTCTAGGCGAGACCTACATACAGGTTTTTGTTTCATGTCTCTACGACATTCCTAGTGGGAGTTAGAGGCAGTTTTCTTCCTAGGGGGCGCTAGAGAGCAATTGTGTTTTTTTGGGGTTTTTTTTTTAACTAAAGTCTAGTGTTCCCGAGTTTGAATGTGTGTGTCAAATTTGGTGAGTTTTGAAGCATGTTAAGGGGGGCGTAGTAGTGCGCAAAGCTGCGGAAGAATAATAATAAAGAATAATAATAATAATTAAAGCTGCAAGCAGCATTGGTCGGGTCCGCCTTCTGGCAGGTGCTAGTCCTAGGTGTCCAATACTTTTGTCCAGTGGTAGTCCTGAGTGAGACCTACATAGAGGTTTTTGTTTCGTGTCTCTACGATATTGGTACTGGGAGTTAGAGGAAGTTGTGTCTGAGTTCACATTGTCATTATAGGCTATTGTGTGTATTGAGGCCAAAGAAGGTCTAATTGCAGTTTCGTTGTCATTTTTGGCACCGTAGCAACTTTAGTGCTGCGGGTCTTTGAAGGCGCGTAAAATCAAAACGGTAGCACTAATCACCACTCTTTCGTCAACTTTTAATCAGAAGGGTTCAATCTCTCTCCTGTAGCAGTTTGAAGCCGAAACGACAAACGCGCTCAGAGGAGATAATGTTTGATGTTTGGTGACCGTTTGGTACAAAAATGTTGTTTTGAAATGGAGATAACAAACTTCCTGTTGATTTTTGCTGAAGGGTGTCAATCTATGAAATGTAGGTCTAGGCGAGACCTACATTAGAGGTATTGGTTTCATGTCTCTACGACGTTCCTACCGGAAATTACAAGCAGTTTTGTCAGATTTTTCCTCTGAGGAGCAGTTTTTTCTCTGTTTTTTCCAAAAAATTATGTAGAGCACAATTTTGAGTTTTGGGATTCGGTTTTTTTTTTAGATCGCAGTTTCCCGCAGTCCCGATGTGTGTGCGAATTTTGGTGAGTTTTGAAGTATTTTAAGGGGGTCAAATTACAGCTCAAAAATCAAAAATGAGTGTTTTTAGTCATTTTTTGTCTTGAAGGGGAAATTGCCAACTTCCTGTTGGTTTTCGCCCGAAGAAGTAAAATTATGAATTGTAGGTCTAACTGAGACCTACATACAGGTTTTTGTTTCATGTCCCTACGACCTTCCTAGTGGGAGTTAGAGGCAGTTTTCTACCTAGGGGGCGCTAGAGTGCAATTGTGATTTTTTGGGTTTGGTTTTTTGACTAAAGTCTGCTGGCACACTTTTTGGATTTGTGTAAAAAATTTGGTGAGTTTTGAAGCATGTTAAGGGGGGCGTAGTAGTGCGCAAAGCTGCGGAAGAAGAAACAAAGAAGTATAATAAAACATTACAAATACAATAGGTTCCTTTGTAACCAGTACAAAGGACTCCCTGGGGGAGTCCTTTGTACAGGGTACAGGGCGGACCCTAAGGTACAGGGCGGACCCTAATTAAAGCTGCAAGCAGCATTGGTCGGGTCCGCCTTCTGGCAGGTGCTAGTCCTAGGTGTCCAATACTTTTGTCCAGTGGTAGTCCTGAGTGAGACCTACATAGAGGTTTTTGTTTCGTGTCTCTACGATATTGGTACTGGGAGTTAGAGGAAGTTGTGTCTGAGTTCACATTGTCATTATAGGCTATTGTGTGTATTGAGGCCAAAGAAGGTCTAATCGCAGTTTCGTTGTCATTTTTGGCACCGTAGCAACTTTAGTGCTGCGGGTCTTTGAAGGCTCGTAAAATGAAAACGGTAGCACTAATCTCAACGCCGTCGTGAACTTTTAATCAGAAGGGTTCAATCTCTCTCCTGTAGCAGTTTGAAGCCGAAACGACAAACGGGCTCAGAGGAGATAATGTTTGATGTTTGGTGACCGTTTGGTACAAAAATGTTGTTTTGAAATGGAGATAACAAACTTCCTGTTGATTTTCGCTGAAGGGTGTCAATGTATGAAATGTAGGTCTAAATGAGACCTACGTAGAGGTATTTTTTTCATGTCTCTACGACGTTCCTACCGGAAGTTACAAGCAGTTTTGTCAGAGTTTTCCTCTGAGGAGCAGTTTTTTCTCTTTTTTTTTCAAAAATTATGTAGAGCACAATTTTGAGTTTTGGGATTCGGTTTTTTTTTTAGATCGCAGTTTCCACCAGTCCCAATGTGTGTGAGAAGTTTGGTGAGTTTTGAAGTATTTTAAGGGGGTCAAATTAGAGGTCAAAAATCAAAAATGAGTGTTTTTAGTCATTTTTTGTCTTGAAGGGGAAATTGCCAACTTCCTGTTGGTTTTCGCCCGAAGAAGTGAAATTATGAATTGTAGGTCTAACTGAGACCTACATACAGGTTTTGGTTTCATGTCTCTACGACCTTCCTAGTGGGAGTTATAGGCAGTTTTCTACCTAGGGGGCGCTAGAGAGCAAGTGTATTTTTTTGGGTTTGGTTTTTTGACTAAAGTCTGCTGGCACACTTTTTGGATGTGTGTAAAAAATTTGGTGAGTTTTGAGGCATGTTAAGGGGGGCGTAGTAGTGCGCAAAGCTGCGGAAGAAGAAACAAAGAATAATAATAATAATTAAAGCTGCAAGCAGCATTGGTCGGGTCCGCTTTTTGGCAGGTGCTAGTCCTAGGTGTCCAATACTTTAGTCCAGTGGTAGTCCTGAGTGAGACCTACATAGAGGTTTTTGTTTCGTGTCTCTACGATATTGGTACTGGGAGTTAGAGGAAGTTGTGTCTGAGTTCACATTGTCATTATAGGCTATTGTGTGTATTGAGGCCAAAGAAGGTCTAATTGCAGTTTCGTTGTCATTTTTGGCACCGTAGCAGCATCAGTGCTGCGGGTCTTTGAAGGCGCGTAAAATCAAAACGGTAGCACTAATCACCACTCTTACGTCAACTTTTAATCAGAAGGGTTCAATCTCTCTCCTGTAGCAGTTTGAAGCCGAAACGACAAACGCGCTCAGAGGAGATAATGTTTGATGTTTGGTGACCGTTTGGTACAAAAATGTTGTTTTGAAATGGAGATTACAAACTTCCTGTTGATTTTCGCTGAAGGATGTCAATCTATGAAATGTAGGTCTAGACAAGACCTACATAGAGGTATTTGTTTCATGTCTCTACGACGTTCCTACCGGAAGTTATAAGCAGTTTTGTCTGAGTTTTCCTCTACAAAGCAGTTTTTTCTCAGTTTTATGTAAAAATTGCTCAAGGGCACAATTTTTATTTTCGGGGTTCGGTTATTTTTTGAGATCGCAATTTCTACCAGTCCCGATGTGTGTGCGAAGTTTGGTGAGTTTTGAAGTATTTTAAGGGGGTCAAATTAGAGGTCAAAGACGTAAAAAACAGTGTTTTTAGTACATTTTTGTCTTGAAGGGGAAATTGCCAACTTCCTGTTGGTTTTCGCCCGACGATGTAAAATTATGAGTTGTAGGTCTTTAGCAGACCTACATACAGGTTTTTGTTTCATGTCTCTACGACCTTCCTAGTGGGAGTTACAGGCAGTTTGTTATTTTTTTTTCCTAGGGGGCGCTAGAGCTCAATTTTATTTTTTGGGGTTAGGTTTTTATATTAAAGTCTGCTGGCACACTTTTTGGATGTGTGTAAAAAATTTGGTGAGTTTTGAAGCATGTTAAGGGGGGCGAAGTAGTGCGCAAAGCTGCGGAAGAAGAAAGAAAGAAAGAAAGAAAGAATAATAATTAAAGCTGCAAGCAGCATTGGTCGGGTCCGCTTTTTGGCAGGTGCTAGTCCTAGGTGTCCAATACTTTAGTCCAGTGGTAGTCCTGAGTGAGACCTACATAGAGGTTTTTGTTTCGTGTCTCTACGATATTGGTACTGGGAGTTAGAGGAAGTTGTGTCTGTGTTCACATTGTCATTATAGGCTATTGTGTGTATTGAGGCCAAAGAAGGTCTAATCGCAGTTTCGTTGTCATTTTTGGCACCGTAGCAGCATCAGTGCTGCGGGTCTTTGAAGGCTCGTAAAATCAAAACGGTAGCACTTAATCATTATCCGTACGCATATTTTAATCAGAAGGGTTCAATCTCTCTCCTGTAGCAGTTTGAAGCGGAAACGACAAACGCGCTCAGAGGACATAATGTTTGATGTTTGGTGACGGTTTGGTACAAAAATGTTGTTTTGAAATGGAGATAACAAACTTCCTGTTGATTTTTGCTGAAGGGTGTCAATGTATGAAATGTAGGTCTAAATGAGACCTACGTAGAGGTATTTTTTTCATGTCTCTACGACGTTCCTACCGGAAGTTACAAGCAGTTTTGTCAGAGTTTTCCTCTGAGGAGCAGTTTTTTCTCTTTTTTTTCCAAAAATTATGTAGAGCACAATTTTGAGTTTTGGGATTCGGTTTTTTTTTTAGATCACAGTTTCCACCAGTCCCAATGTGTGTGAGAAGTTTGGTGAGTTTTGAAGTATTTTAAGGGGGTCAAATTAGAGGTCAAAAATCAAAAATGAGTGTTTTTAGTCATTTTTTGTCTTGAAGGGGAAATTGCCAACTTCCTGTTGGTTTTCGCCCGAAGAAGTGAAATTATGAATTGTAGGTCTAACTGAGACCTACATACAGGTTTTTGTTTCATGTCTCTACGACCTTCCTAGTGGGAGTTAGAGGCAGTTTTCTTCCTAGGGGGCGCTAGAGAGCAGTGTTGATTTTTGGGTTTTTTTTTTAACCCTAAAGTGTGCTGTACCCGGGGTTTAATGTGTGTGTCAAATTTGGTGAGTTTTGAAGCATGTTAAGGGGGGCAAAGCAGCGCGCGACGGTGCGGAAGAATAATAAAGAATAATAAACGTTACAATAACAATAGGTTCCTTTGTAACCAGTACAAAGGACTCCCTGGGGGAGTCCTTTGTACAGGGTACAGGGCGGACCCTAATAATAAAGAATAATAAAACATTACAATTTCAATAGGGTCCTTTCGTCCCATTGCAAAAGGACTCCCTTTGGGATTCCTTTTGAAAAGGTCCTGTGCGGACCCTAATAAAGAATAATAAAACATTACAATTTCAATAGGGTCCTTTCGTCCCATTGCAAAAGGACTCCCTTTGGGATTCCTTTTGAAAAGGTCCTGTGCGGACCCTAATTAAAGCTGCAAGCAGCATTGGTCGGGTCCGCCTTCTGGCAGGTGCTAGTCCTAGGTGTCCAATACTTTAGTCCAGTGGTAGTCCTGAGTGAGACCTACATAGAGGTTTTTGTTTCGTGTCTCTACGATATTGGTACTGGGAGTTAGAGGAAGTTGTGTCTGAGTTCACATTGTCATTATAGGGTATTGTGTGTATTGAGGTCAAAGAAGGTCTAATTGCAGTTTCGTTGTCATTTTTGGCACCGTAGCAGCATCAGTGCTGCGGGTCTTTGAAGGCGCGTAAAATCAAAACGGTAGCACTAATCACCACACTTTCGTCAACTTTTAATCAGAAGGGTTCAATCTCTCTCCTGTAGCAGTTTGAAGCCGAAACGACAAACGCGCTCAGAGGAGATAATGTTTGATGTTTGGTGACCGTTTGGTACAAAAATGTTGTTTTGAAATGGAGATTACAAACTTCCTGTTGATTTTCGCTGAAGGATGTCAATCTATGAAATGTAGGTCTAGACAAGACCTACATAGAGGTATTTGTTTCATGTCTCTACGATGTTCCTACCGGAAGTTATAAGCAGTTTTGTCTGAGTTTTCCTCTAAAAAGCAGTTTTTTCTCAGTTTTATGTAAAAATTGCTCAAGGGCACAATTTTGATTTTCGGGGTTCGGTTATTTTTTGAGATCGCAATTTCTACCAGTCCCAATGTGTGTGCGAAGTTTGGTGAGTTTTGAAGTATTTTAAGGGGGTCAAATTAGAGGTCAAAGACGTAAAAAACAGTGTTTTTAGTACATTTTTGTCTTGAAGGGGAAATTGCCAACTTCCTGTTGGTTTTCGCCCGACGATGTAAAATTATGAGTTGTAGGTCTAGAGCAGACCTACATACAGGTTTTTGTTTCATGTCTCTACGACCTTCCTAGTGGGAGTTACAGGCAGTTTGTTTTTTTTTTTTCCTAGGGGGCGCTAGAGCGCAATTTTTATTTTTGGGGTTTGGTTTTGTTATTAACAAGCAATTTTCGCAGGTTCTGACTTGTGTGTCAAATTTGGTGAGTTTTGGAGCATGTTAAGTGGGTCAAATTGCTGTTCGAAGAGGCGGCCGGTATAATAATAATAATTAAAGCTGCAAGCAGCATTGGTCGGGTCCGCCTTCTGGCAGGTGCTAGTCCTAGGTGTCCAATACTTTAGTCCAGTGGTAGTCCTGAGTGAGACCTACATAGAGGTTTTTGTTTCGTGTCTCTACGATATTCGTACTGGGAGTTAGAGGAAGTTGTGTCTGTGTTTTTTTCCTAGGTGCTGCGGCACAGTGGTTGTTTTCTTTGAAGGTGCGTAAAATCACAGCAGCGGATCCATTTCACATTGTCATTATAGGCTATTGTGTGTATTGAGGCCAAAGAAGGTCTAATCGCAGTTTCGTTGTCATTTTTGGCACCGTAGCAGCATCAGTGCTGCGGGTCTTTGAAGGCGCGTAAAATCAAAACGGTAGCACTAATCACCACACTTTCGTCAACTTTTAATCAGAAGGGTTCAATCTCTCTCCTGTAGCAATTAGAAGCCGAAACGACAAACGCGCTCAGAGGAGATAATGTTTGATGTTTGGTGACCGTTTGGTACAAAAATGTTGTTTTGAAATGGAGATAACAAACTTCCTGTTGATTTTTGCTGAAGGGTGTCAATGTATGAAATGTAGGTCTAAATGAGACCTACGTAGAGGTATTTTTTTCATGTCTCTACGACGTTCCTACCGGAAGTTACAAGCAGTTTTGTCAGATTTTTCCTCTGAGGAGCAGTTTTTTCTCTTTTTTTCCCAAAAATTATGTAGAGCACAATTTTGAGTTTTGGGATTCGGTTTTTTTTTTAGATCGCAGTTTCCCGCAGTCCCGAAGTGTGTGCGAATTTTGGTGAGTTTTGAAGTATTTTAAGGGGGTCAAATTACAGCTCAAAAATCAAAAATGAGTGTTTTTAGTCATTTTTTGTCTTGAAGGGGAAATTGCCAACTTCCTGTTGGTTTTCGCCCGAAGAAGTGAAATTATGAATTGTAGGTCTAACTGAGACCTACATACAGGTTTTTGTTTCATGTCTCTACGACCTTCCTAGTGGGAGTTAGAGGCAGTTTTCTTCCTAGGGGGCGCTAGAGAGCAGTGTTAATTTTTGGGTATTTTTTTTAACCCTAAAGTGTGCTGTCCCCGGGGTTTAATGTGTATGTCAAATTTGGTGAGTTTTGAAGCATGTTAAGGGGGGCGTAGTAGTGCGCAAAGCTGCGGAAAAATAATAATAATAATAAAACCTTACAATTTCAATAGGGTCCTTTCGTCCCATTGCAAAAGGACTCCCTTTGGGATTCCTTTTGAAAAGGTCCTGTGCGGACCCTAATAAAACCTTACAATTTCAATAGGGTCCTTTCGTCCCATTGCAAAAGGACTCCCTTTGGGATTCCTTTTGAAAAGGTCCTGTGCGGACCCTAATAAAACCTTACAATTTCAATAGGGTCCTTTCGTCCCATTGCAAAAGGACTCCCGTTGGGATTCCTTTTGAAAAGGTCCTGTGCGGACCCTAATTAAAGCTGCAAGCAGCATTGGTCGGGTCCGCCTTCTGGCAGGTGCTAGTCCTAGGTGTCCAATACTTTAGTCCAGTGGTAGTCCTGAGTGAGACCTACATAGAGGTTTTTGTTTCGTGTCTCTACGATATTGGTACTGGGAGTTAGAGGAAGTTGTGTCTGAGTTCACATTGTCATTATAGGCTATTGTGTGTATTGAGGCCAAAGAAGGTCTAATTGCAGTTTCGTTGTCATTTTTGGCACCGTAGCAGCATCAGTGCTGCGGGTCTTTGAAGGCTCGTAAAATCAAAACGGTAGCACTAAATAAAACGCCGTCGTCAACTTTTAATCAGAAGGGTTCAATCTCTCTCCTGTAGCAATTTGAAGCCGAAACGACAAACGCGCTCAGAGGAGATAATGTTTGATGTTTGGTGACCGTTTGGTACAAAAATGTTGTTTTGAAATGGAGATAACAAACTTCCTGTTGATTTTTGCTGAAGGGTGTCAATCTATGAAATGTAGGTCTAGGCGAGACCTACATTAGAGGTATAGGTTTCATGTCTCTACGACGTTCCTACCGGAAGTTACAAGCAGTTTTGTCAGATTTTTCCTCTGAGGAGCAGTTTTTTCTCTGTTTTTTCCAAAAAATTATGTAGAGCACAATTTTGAGTTTTGGGATTCGGTTTTTTTTTTAGATCGCAGTTTCCCGCAGTCCCGATGTGTGTGCGAATTTTGGTGAGTTTTGAAGTATTTTAAGGGGGTCAAATTACAGCTCAAAAATCAAAAATGAGTGTTTTTAGTCATTTTTTGTCTTGAAGGGGAAATTGCCAACTTCCTGTTGGTTTTCGCCCGAAGAAGTAAAATTATGAATTGTAGGTCTAACTGAGACCTACATACAGGTTTTTGTTTCATGTCTCTACGACCTTCCTAGTGGGAGTTAGAGGCAGTTTTCTACCTAGGGGGCGCTAGAGTGCAATTGTGATTTTTTGGGTTTGGTTTTTTGACTAAAGTCTGCTGGCACACTTTTTGGATTTGTGTAAAAAATTTGGTGAGTTTTGAAGCATGTTAAGGGGGGCGTAGTAGTGCGCAAAGCTGCGGAAGAAGAAACAAAGAAGAATTAAAGCTGCAAGCAGCATTGGTCGGGTCCGCCTTCTGGCAGGTGCTAGTCCTAGGTGTCCAATACTTTTGTCCAGTGGTAGTCCTGAGTGAGACCTACATAGAGGTTTTTGTTTCGTGTCTCTACCATATTGGTACTGGGAGTTAGAGGAAGTTGTGTCTGAGTTCACATTGTCATTATAGGGTATTGTGTGTATTGAGGCCAAAGAAGGTCTAATCGCAGTTTCGTTGTCATTTTTGACACCGTAGCAACTTTAGTGCTGCGGGTCTTTGAAGGCGCGTAAAATCTAAACGGTAGCACTAATCACCACTCTTTGGTCAACTTTTCATCAGAAGGGTTCAATCTCTCTCCTGTAGCAGTTTGAAGCCGAAACGACAAACGCGCTCAGAGGAGATAATGTTTGATGTTTGGTGACCGTTTGGTACAAAAATGTTGTTTTGAAATGGAGATTACAAACTTCCTGTTGATTTTCGCTGAAGGATGTCAATCTATGAAATGTAGGTCTAGACAAGACCTACATAGAGGTATTTGTTTCATGTCTCTACGACGTTCCTACCGGAAGTTATAAGCAGTTTTGTCTGAGTTTTCCTCTAAAAAGCAGTTTTTTCTCAGTTTTATGTAAAAATTGCTCAAGGGCACAATTTTGATTTTCGGGGTTCGGTTATTTTTTGAGATCGCAATTTCTACCAGTCCCGATGTGTGTGAGAAGTTTGGTGAGTTTTGAAGTATTTTAAGGGGGTCAAATTAGAGGTCAAAGACGTAAAAAACAGTGTTTTTAGTACATTTTTGTCTTGAAGGGGAAATTGCCAACTTCCTGTTGGTTTTCGCCCGACGATGTAAAATTATGAGTTGTAGGTCTTTAGCAGACCTACATACAGGTTTTTGTTTCATGTCTCTACGACCTTCCTAGTGGGAGTTACAGGCAGTTTTTTTTTTTTTTTTCCTAGGGGGCGC
Source organism: Entelurus aequoreus (assembly GCF_033978785.1). Taxonomy (NCBI): domain Eukaryota; kingdom Metazoa; phylum Chordata; class Actinopteri; order Syngnathiformes; family Syngnathidae; genus Entelurus; species Entelurus aequoreus. Next base: position 33,985,711 of record NC_084753.1, read on the forward strand.
TAGAGCGCAATTTTTATTTTTGGGGTTTGGTTTTGTTATTAACAAGCAATTTTCGCAGGTTCTGACTTGTGTGTCAAATTTGGTGAGTTTTGGAGCATGTTAAGTGGGTCAAATTGCTGTTCGAAGAGGCGGCCGGTATAATAATAATAATAATTAAAGCTGCAAGCAGCATTGGTCGGGTCCGCCTTCTGGCAGGTGCTAGTCCTAGGTGTCCAATACTTTTGTCCAGTGGTAGTCCTGAGTGAGACCTACATAGAGGTTTTTGTTTCGTGTCTCTACGATATTGGTACTGGGAGTTAGAGGAAGTTGTGTCTGAGTTCACATTGTCATTATAGGCTATTGTGTGTATTGAGGCCAAAGAAGGTCTAATCGCAGTTTCGTTGTCATTTTTGACACCGTAGCAGCATCAGTGCTGCGGGTCTTTGAAGGCGCGTAAAATCTAAACGGTAGCACTAATCACCACTCTTTGGTCAACTTTTCATCAGAAGGGTTCAATCTCTCTCCTGTAGCAGTTTGAAGCCGAAACGACAAACGCGCTCAGAGGAGATAATGTTTGATGTTTGGTGACCGTTTGGTACAAAAATGTTGTTTTGAAATGGAGATTACAAACTTCCTGTTGATTTTCGCTGAAGGATGTCAATCTATGAAATGTAGGTCTAGACAAGACCTACATAGAGGTATTTGTTTCATGTCTCTACGACGTTCCTACCGGAAGTTATAAGCAGTTTTGTCTGAGTTTTCCTCTAAAAAGCATTTTTTTCTCAGTTTTATGTAAAAATTGCTCAAGGGCACAATTTTGATTTTCGGGGTTCGGTTATTTTTTGAGATCGCAATTTCTACCAGTCCCGATGTGTGTGAGAAGTTTGGTGAGTTTTGAAGTATTTTAAGGGGGTCAAATTAGAGGTCAAAGACGTAAAAAACAGTGTTTTTAGTACATTTTTGTCTTGAAGGGGAAATTGCCAACTTCCTGTTGGTTTTCGCCCGACGATGTAAAATTATGAGTTGTAGGTCTTTAGCAGACCTACATACAGGTTTTTGTTTCATGTCTCTACGACCTTCCTAGTGGGAGTTACAGGCAGTTTGTTTTTTTTTTTTCCTAGGGGGCGCTAGAGCGCAATTTTTATTTTTGGGGTTTGGTTTTGTTATTAACAAGCAATTTTCGCAGGTTCTGACTTGTGTGTCAAATTTGGTGAGTTTTGGAGCATGTTAAGTGGGTCAAATTGCTGTTCGAAGAGGCGGCCGGTATAATAATAATAATAATAAACATTACAATTTCAATAGGGTCCTTTCGTCCCATTGCAAAAGGACTCCCTTTGGGATTCCTTTTGAAAAGGTCCTGTGCGGACCCTAATAAACATTACAATTTCAATAGGGTCCTTTCGTCCCATTGCAAAAGGACTCCCTTTGGGATTCCTTTTGAAAAGGTCCTGTGCGGACCCTAATTAAAGCTGCAAGCAGCATTGGTCGGGTCCGCCTTCTGGCAGGTGCTAGTCCTAGGTGTCCAATACTTTTGTCCAGTGGTAGTCCTGAGTGAGACCTACATAGAGGTTTTTGTTGCGTGTCTCTACGATATTGGTACTGGGAGTTAGAGGAAGTTGTGTCTGAGTTCACATTGTCATTATAGGCTATTGTGTGTATTGAGGCCAAAGAAGGTCTAATCGCAGTTTCGTTGTCATTTTTGGCACCGTAGCAGCATCAGTGCTGCGGGTCTTTGAAGGCTCGTAAAATCAAAACGGTAGCACTTAATCATTATCCGTACGCATCTTTTAATCAGAAGGGTTCAATCTCTCTCCTGTAGCAGTTTGAAGCCGAAACGACAAACGCGCTCAGAGGAGATAATGTTTGATGTTTGGTGACCGTTTGGTACAAAAATGTTGTTTTGAAATGGAGATTACAAACTTCCTGTTGATTTTCGCTGAAGGATGTCAATCTATGAAATGTAGGTCTAGACAAGACCTACATAGAGGTATTTTTTTCATGTCTCTACGACGTTCCTACCCGAAGTTACAAGCAGTTTTGTCAGAGTTTTCCTCTGAGGAGCAGTTTTTTCTCTTTTTTTTCCAAAAATTATGTAGAGCACAATTTTGAGTTTTGGGATTCGGTTTTTTTTTTAGATCACAGTTTCCACCAGTCCCAATGTGTGTGAGAAGTTTGGTGAGTTTTGAAGTATTTTAAGGGGGTCAAATTAGAGGTCAAAAATCAAAAATGAGTGTTTTTAGTCATTTTTTGTCTTGAAGGGGAAATTGCCAACTTCCTGTTGGTTTTCGCCCGAAGAAGTGAAATTATGAATTGTAGGTCTAACTGAGACCTACATACAGGTTTTGGTTTCATGTCTCTACGACCTTCCTAGTGGGAGTTATAGGCAGTTTTCTACTTAGGGGGCGCTAGAGAGCAAGTGTATTTTTTTGGGTTTGGTTTTTTGACTAAAGTCTGCTGGCACACTTTTTGGATGTGTGTAAAAAATTTGGTGAGTTTTGAAGCATGTTAAGGGGGGCGTAGTAGTGCGCAAAGCTGCGGAAGAAGAAACAAAGAATAATAAAACATTACAATTTCAATAGGGTCCTTTCGTCCCATTGCAAAAGGACTCCCTTTGGGATTCCTTTTGAAAAGGTCCTGTGCGGACCCTAATTAAAGCTGCAAGCAGCATTGGTCGGGTCCGCCTTCTGGCAGGTGCTAGTCCTAGGTGTCCAATACTTTTGTCCAGTGGTAGTCCTGAGTGAGACCTACATAGAGGTTTTTGTTTCGTGTCTCTACGATATTGGTACTGGGAGTTAGAGGAAGTTGTGTCTGAGTTCACATTGTCATTATAGGCTATTGTGTGTATTGAGGCCAAAGAAGGTCTAATCGCAGTTTCGTTGTCATTTTTGACACCGTAGCAGCATCAGTGCTGCGGGTCTTTGAAGGCGCGTAAAATCTAAACGGTAGCACTAATCACCACTCTTTGGTCAACTTTTCATCAGAAGGGTTCAATCTCTCTCCTGTAGCAGTTTGAAGCCGAAACGACAAACGCGCTCAGAGGAGATAATGTTTGATGTTTGGTGACCGTTTGGTACAAAAATGTTGTTTTGAAATGGAGATTACAAACTTCCTGTTGATTTTCGCTGAAGGATGTCAATCTATGAAATGTAGGTCTAGACAAGACCTACATAGAGGTATTTGTTTCATGTCTCTACGACGTTCCTACCGGAAGTTATAAGCAGTTTTGTCTGAGTTTTCCTCTAAAAAGCAGTTTTTTCTCAGTTTTATGTAAAAATTGCTCAAGGGCACAATTTTGATTTTCGGGGTTCGGTTATTTTTTGAGATCGCAATTTCTACCATTCCCGATGTGTGTGAGAAGTTTGGTGAGTTTTGAAGTATTTTAAGGGGGTCAAATTAGAGGTCAAAGACGTAAAAAACAGTGTTTTTAGTACATTTTTGTCTTGAAGGGGAAATTGCCAACTTCCTGTTGGTTTTCGCCCGACGATGTAAAATTATGAGTTGTAGGTCTTTAGCAGACCTACATACAGGTTTTTGTTTCATGTCTCTACGACCTTCCTAGTGGGAGTTACAGGCAGTTTTTTTTTTTTTTTTCCTAGGGGGCGCTAGAGCGCAATTTTTATTTTTGGGGTTTGGTTTTGTTATTAACAAGCAATTTTCGCAGGTTCTGACTTGTGTGTCAAATTTGGTGAGTTTTGGAGCATGTTAAGTGGGTCAAATTGCTGTTCGAAGAGGCGGCCGGTATAATAATAATAATAATTAAAGCTGCAAGCAGCATTGGTCGGGTCCGCCTTTTGGCAGGTGCTAGTCCTAGGTGTCCAATACTTTTGTCCAGTGGTAGTCCTGAGTGAGACCTACATAGAGGTTTTGGTTTCGTGTCTCTACGATATTGGTACTGGGAGTTAGATGAAGTTGTGTCTGAGTTCACATTGTCATTATAGGGTATTGTGTGTATTGAGGCCAAAGAAGGTCTAATCGCAGTTTCGTTGTCATTTTTGGCACCGTAGCAGCATCAGTGCTGCGGGTCTTTGAAGGCTCGTAAAATCAAAACGGTAGCACTAATCACAACGCCGTCGTCAACTTTTAATCAGAAGGGTTCAATCTCTCTCCTGTAGCAGTTTGAAGCCGAAACGACAAACGCGCTCAGAGGAGATAATGTTTGATGTTTGGTGACCGTTTGGTACAAAAATGTTGTTTTGAAATGGAGATAACAAACTTCCTGTTGATTTTTGCTGAAGGGTGTCAATGTATGAAATGTAGGTCTAAATGAGACCTACGTAGAGGTATTTGTTTCATGTCTCTACGACGTTCCTACCGGAAGTTATAAGCAGTTTTGTCAGAGTTTTACTCTGAGGAGCAGTTTTTTCTCTTTTTTTTTGAAAAATTATGTAGAGCACAATTTTGAGTTTTGGGATTCGGTTTTTTTTTTAGATCACAGTTTCCACCAGTCCCAATGTGTGTGAGAAGTTTGGTGAGTTTTGAAGTATTTTAAGGGGGTCAAATTAGAGGTCAAAAATCAAAAATGAGTGTTTTTAGTCATTTTTTGTCTTGAAGGGGAAATTGCCAACTTCCTGTTGGTTTTCGCCCGAAGAAGTGAAATTATGAATTGTAGGTCTAACTGAGACCTACATACAGGTTTTGGTTTCATGTCTCTACGACCTTCCTAGTGGGAGTTATAGGCAGTTTTCTACCTAGGGGGCGCTAGAGAGCAAGTGTATTTTTTTGGGTTTGGTTTTTTGACTAAAGTCTGCTGGCACACTTTTTGGATGTGTGTAAAAAATTTGGTGAGTTTTGAAGCATGTTAAGGGGGGCGTAGTAGTGCGCAAAGCTGCGGAAGAAAAAAGAATAATAATTAAAGCTGCAAGCAGCATTGGTCGGGTCCGCCTTCTGGCAGGTGCTAGTCCTAGGTGTCCAATACTTTAGTCCAGTGGTAGTCCTGAGTGAGACCTACATAGAGGTTTTTGTTTCGTGTCTCTACGATATTGGTACTGGGAGTTAGAGGAAGTTGTGTCTGTGTTTTTTTCCTAGGTGCTGCGGCACAGTGGTTGTTTTCTTTGAAGGTGCGTAAAATCACAGCAGCGGATCCATTTCACATTGTCATTATAGGCTATTGTGTGTATTGAGGCCAAAGAAGGTCTAATTGCAGTTTCGTTGTCATTTTTGGCACCGTAGCAGCATCAGTGCTGCGGGTCTTTCAAGGCTCGTAAAATCAAAACGGTAGCACTAAATAAAAATCCGTATAGAACTTTTAATCAGAAGGGTTCAATCTCTCTCCTGTAGCAATTTGAAGCCGAAACGACAAACGCGCTCAGAGGAGATAATGTTTGATGTTTGGTGACCGTTTGGTACAAAAATGTTGTTTTGAAATGGAGATAACAAACTTCCTGTTGATTTTTGCTGAAGGGTGTCAATGTATGAAATGTAGGTCTAAATGAGACCTACGTAGAGGTATTTTTTTCATGTCTCTACGACGTTCCTACCGGAAGTTACAAGCAGTTTTGTCAGAGTTTTCCTCTGAGGAGCAGTTTTTTCTCTTTTTTTTTCAAAAATTATGTAGAGCACAATTTTGAGTTTTGGGATTCGGTTTTTTTTTTAGATCACAGTTTCCACCAGTCCCGATGTGTGTGAGAATTTTGGTGAGTTTTGAAGTATTTTAAGGGGGTCAAATTACAGCTCAAAAATCAAAAATGAGTGTTTTTAGTCATTTTTTGTCTTGAAGGGGAAATTGCCAACTTCCTGTTGGTTTTCGCCCGAAGAAGTGAAATTATGAATTGTAGGTCTAACTGAGACCTACATACAGGTTTTTGTTTCATGTCTCTACGACCTTCCTAGTGGGAGTTAGAGGCATTTTTCTTCCTAGGGGGCGCTAGAGAGCAATGTTGATTTTTGGTATTTTTTTTTACCACTAAAGTGTGCTGTACCCGGGGTTTAATGTGTATGTCAAATTTGGTGAGTTTTGAAGCATGTTAAGGGGGGCGTAGTAGTGCGCAAAGCTGCGGAATAATAATAAAGAATTAAAGCTGCAAGCAGCATTGGTCGGGTCCGCCTTCTGGCAGGTGCTAGTCCTAGGTGTCCAATACTTTTGTCCAGTGGTAGTCCTGAGTGAGACCTACATAGAGGTTTTTGTTTCGTGTCTCTACGATATTGGTACTGGGAGTTAGAGGAAGTTGTGTCTGAGTTCACATTGTCATTATAGGCTATTGTGTGTATTGAGGCCAAAGAAGGTCTAATCGCAGTTTCGTTGTCATTTTTGGCACCGTAGCAACTTTAGTGCTGCGGGTCTTTGAAGGCTCGTAAAATCAAAACGGTAGCACTAATCACCACTCTTGCGTCAACTTTTAATCAGAAGGGTTCAATCTCTCTCCTGTAGCAGTTTGAAGCCGAAACGACAAACGCACTCAGAGGAGATAATGTTTGATGTTTGGTGACCGGTTGTAACAAAAATGATGGTTTGAAGGAGAAATAGCAAACTTCCTGTTGATTTTTGCTGAAGAATGTCAATCTATGAAATGTAGGTCCAGGCAAGACCTACATAGAGGTATTTTTTTCATGTCTCTACGACGTTCCTACCGGAAGTTACAAGCAGTTTTGTCAGATTTTTCCTCTGAGGAGCAGTTTTTTCTCTTTTTTTCCCAAAAATTATGTAGAGCACAATTTTGAGTTTTGGGATTCGGTTTTTTTTTTAGATCACAGTTTCCACCAGTCCCAATGTGTGTGAGAAGTTTGGTGAGTTTTGAAGTATTTTAAGGGGGTCAAATTAGAGGTCAAAAATCAAAAATGAGTGTTTTTAGTCATTTTTTGTCTTGAAGGGGAAATTGCCAACTTCCTGTTGGTTTTCGCCCGAAGAAGTGAAATTATGAATTGTAGGTCTAACTGAGACCTACATACAGGTTTTTGTTTCATGTCTCTACGACCTTCCTAGTGGGAGTTAGAGGCATTTTTCTTCCTAGGGGGCGCTAGAGAGCAATGTTGATTTTTGGTATTTTTTTTTACCATTAAAGTGTGCTGTACCCGGGGTTTAATGTGTATGTCAAATTTGGTGAGTTTTGAAGCATGTTAAGGGGGGCTAAGTAGTGCGCGACCGTGCGGAAGAAAAATAAAGAATAATAATAATTAAAGCTGCAAGCAGCATTGGTCGGGTCCGCCTTCTGGCAGGTGCTAGTCCTAGGTGTCCAATACTTTTGTCCAGTGGTAGTCCTGAGTGAGACCTACATAGAGGTTTTTGTTTCGTGTCTCTACGATATTCGTACTGGGAGTTAGATGAAGTTGAGTCTGAGTTCACATTGTCATTATAGGCTATTGTGTGTATTGAGGCCAAAGAAGGTCTAATCGCAGTTTCGTTGTCATTTTTGGCACCGTAGCAGCATCAGTGCTGCGGGTCTTTGAAGGCTCGTAAAATCAAAACGGTAGCACTTAATCATTATCCGTCGTCAACTTTTAATCAGAAGGGTTCAATCTCTCTCCTGTAGCAGTTTGAAGCCGAAACGACAAACGCGCTCAGAGGAGATAATGTTTGATGTTTGGTGACCGTTTGGTACAAAAATGTTGTTTTGAAATGGAGATAACAAACTTCCTGTTGATTTTTGCTGAAGGGTGTCAATGTATGAAATGTAGGTCTAAATGAGACCTACGTAGAGGTATTTTTTTCATGTCTCTACGACGTTCCTACCGGAAGTTACAAGCAGTTTTGTCAGAGTTTTCCTCTGAGGAGCAGTTTTTTGTCAGTTTTTTCCAAAAATTATGTAGAGCACAATTTTGAGTTTTGGGGTTCGGTTTTTTTTTTAGATCTTAAATCCCAACTGTCCCAATGTGGGTGAGAAGTTTGGTGAGTTTTGAAGTATTTTAAGGGGGTCAAATTAGAGGTCAAAGACGTAAAAAGGAGTGTTTTTAGTAAATTTTGGTATAAAATGGGAAATTGCCAACTTCCTGTTGGTTTTTGCCCGAAGATGTGAAATTATGAATTGTAGGTCTAAGTGAGACCTACATACTGGTTTTTGTTTCATGTCTCTACGACCTTCCTAGTGGGAGTTAACGTAGGTTGTCTTTCTAGGGGGCGCTAGAGCGCAACTGTGATTTTTTGGGTTAGGTTTTTAGATTATGTGGTCTGGACTTCTTTTCCAATGTGCGGAAAAAATTTGGTGAGTTTTGAAGCATGTTAAGGGGGGCAAAGTAGTGCGCAACGGTGCGGAATTATAATAATAATAATAATAAAACCTTACAATTTCAATAGGGTCCTTTCGTCCCATTGCAAAAGGACTCCCTTTGGGATTCCTTTTGAAAAGGTCCTGTGCGGACCCTAATTAAAGCTGCAAGCAGCATTGGTCGGGTCCGCCTTCTGGCAGGTGCTAGTCCTAGGTGTCCAATACTTTTGTCCAGTGGTAGTCCTGAGTGAGACCTACATAGAGGTTTTAGTTTCGTGTCTCTACGATATTGGTACTGGGAGTTAGAGGAAGTTGTGTCTGAGTTCACATTGTCATTATAGGCTATTGTGTGTATTGAGGCCAAAGAAGGTCTAATCGCAGTTTCGTTGTCATTTTTGGCACCGTAGCAGCATCAGTGCTGCGGGTCTTTGAAGGCTCGTAAAATCAAAACGGTAGCACTAATCACAACGCCGTCGTCAACTTTTAATCAGAAGGGTTCAATCTCTCTCCTGTAGCAGTTTGAAGGCGAAACGACAAACGCGCTCAGAGGAGATAATGTTTGATGTTTGGTGACCGTTTGGTACAAAAATGTTTTTTTGAAATGGAGATAACAAACTTCCTGTTGATATTTGCTGAAGGATGTCAATGTATGAAATGTAGGTCTAAATGAGACCTACGTAGAGGTATTTTTTTCATGTCTCTACGACGTTCCTACCGAAAGTTACAAGCAGTTTTGTCAGAGTTTTCCTCTGAGGAGCAGTTTTTTGTCTTTTTTTTCCAAAAATTATGTAGAGCACAATTTTGAGTTTTGGGGTTCGGTTTTTTTTTTAGATCACAGTTTCCACCAGTCCCAATGTGTGTGAGAAGTTTGGTGAGTTTTGAAGTATTTTAAGGGGGTCAAATTAGAGGTCAAAAATCAAAAATGAGTGTTTTTAGTCATTTTTTGTCTTGAAGGGGAAATTGCCAACTTCCTGTTGGTTTTCGCCCGAAGAAGTGAAATTATGAATTGTAGGTCTAACTGAGACCTACATACAGGTTTTGGTTTCATGTCTCTACGACCTTCCTAGTGGGAGTTATAGGCAGTTTTCTACTTAGGGGGCGCTAGAGAGCAAGTGTATTTTTTTGGGTTTGGTTTTTTGACTAAAGTCTGCTGGCACACTTTTTGGATATGTGTAAAAAATTTGGTGAGTTTTGAAGCATGTTAAGGGGGGCGTAGTAGTGCGCAAAGCTGCGGAAGAAAAAAGAATAATAATTAAAGCTGCAAGCAGCATTGGTCGGGTCCGCCTTCTGGCAGGTGCTAGTCCTAGGTGTCCAATACTTTAGTCCAGTGGTAGTCCTGAGTGAGACCTACATAGAGGTTTTTGTTTCGTGTCTCTACGATATTGGTACTGGGAGTTAGAGGAAGTTGTGTCAGAGTTCACATTGTCATTATAGGCTATTGTGTGTATTGAGGCCAAAGAAGGTCTAATCGCAGTTTCGTTGTCATTTTTGGCACCGTAGCAACTTTAGTGCTGCGGGTCTTTGAAGGCTCGTAAAATCAAAACGGTAGCACTAAATAAAAATCCGTATAGAACTTTTAATCAGAAGGGTTCAATCTCTCTCCTGTAGCAGTTTGAAGCCGAAACGACAAACGCGCTCAGAGGAGATAATGTTTGATGTTTGGTGACCGTTTGGTACAAAAATGTTGTTTTGAAATGGAGATAACAAACTTCCTGTTGATTTTTGCTGAAGGGTGTCAATGTATGAAATGTAGGTCTAAATGAGACCTACGTAGAGGTATTTGTTTCATGTCTCTACGACGTTCCTACCGGAAGTTATAAGCAGTTTTGTCTGAGTTTTCCTCTAAAAAGCATTTTTTTCTCTGTTTTATTAAAAAATTGCTCTAGAGCACAATTTTGAGTTTCGGGGTTCGGTTTTTTTTTGAGATCGCAATTTCTACCAGTCCCAATGTGTGTGCGAAGTTTGGTGAGTTTTGAAGTATTTTAAGGGGGTCAAATTAGAGGTCAAAGATGTAAAAAACAGTGTTTTTAGTACATTTTTGTCAAAAAAGGTAAATTGCCAATTTCCTGTTGATTTTCGCCCGAGAATGTGTCATTATGAGTTGTAGGTCTAGAGCAGACCTACATACAGGTTTTTGTTTCATGTCTCTACGACCTTCCTAGTGGGAGTTAGAGGCAGTCTGTTTTTTTTTTTTCCTAGGGGGCGCTAGAGCTCAATTTTGTGTTTTGGGGTTAGGTTTTTATATTAAAGTCTGCTGGCACACTTTTTGGATGTGTGTAAAAAATTTGGTGAGTTTTGAAGTATGTTAAGGGGGTCTAAGTAGTGCGCAAAGCTGCGGAATAATAATAATAATAATAATTAAAGCTGCAAGCAGCATTGGTCGGGTCCGCCTTCTGGCAGGTGCTAGTCCTAGGTGTCCAATACTTTAGTCCAGTGGTAGTCCTGAGTGAGACCTACATAGAGGTTTTTGTTTCGTGTCTCTACGATATTGGTACTGGGAGTTAGAGGAAGTTGTGTCTGAGTTCACATTGTCATTATAGGCTATTGTGTGTATTGAGGCCAAAGAAGGTCTAATCGCAGTTTCGTTGTCATTTTTGGCACCGTAGCAGCATCAGTGCTGCGGGTCTTTGAAGGCTCGTAAAATCAAAACGGTAGCACTAATCACCACTCGTTCGTCAACTTTTAATCAGAAGGGTTCAATGTCTCTCCTGTAGCAGTTTGAAGCCGAAACGACAAACGGGCTCAGAGGAGATAATGTTTGATGTTTGGTGACCGTTTGGTACAAAAATGTTGTTTTGAAATGGAGATAACAAACTTCCTGTTGATTTTTGCTGAAGGGTGTCAATGTATGAAATGTAGGTCTAAATGAGACCTACGTAGAGGTATTTTTTTCATGTCTCTACGACGTTCCTACCGGAAGTTATAAGCAGTTTTGTCTGAGTTTTCCTCTAAAAAGCAGTTTTTTGTCTGTTTTATAAAAAAATTGCTGTAGAGCACAATTTTGAGATTCAGGGTTCGGTTATTTTTTGAGATCGCAATTTCTACCAGTCCCGATGTGTGTGAGAAGTTTGGTGAGTTTTGAAGTATTTTAAGGGGGTCAAATTAGAGGTCAAAGATGTAAAAAACAGTGTTTTTAGGACATTTTTGTCAAAAATGGTAAATTGCCAATTTCCTGTTGATTTTCGCCCGAGAATGTGTCATTATGAGTTGTAGGTCTAGAGCAGACCTACATACAGGTTTTTGTTTCATGTCTCTACGACCTTCCTAGTGGGAGTTACAGGCAGTCTGTTTTTTTTTTTTTCTAGGGGGCGCTAGAGCTCAATTTTGTTTTTGGGGGTTTGGTTTTGTTATTAACAAGCAATTTTCGCAGGTCCTGACTTGTGTGTCAAATTTGGTGAGTTTTGGAGCATGTTAAGTGGGTCAAATTGCTGTTCGAAGAGGCGGCCGGTATAATAATAATAATAATAATAATTAAAGCTGCAAGCAGCATTGGTCGGGTCCGCCTTCTGGCAGGTGCTAGTCCTAGGTGTCCAATACTTTAGTCCAGTGGTAGTCCTGAGTGAGACCTACATAGAGGTTTTTGTTTCGTGTCTCTACGATATTCGTACTGGGAGTTAGAGGAAGTTGTGTCTGTGTTTTTTTCCTAGGTGCTGCGGCACAGTGGTTGTTTTCTTTGAAGGTGCGTAAAATCACAGCAGCGGATCCATTTCACATTGTCATTATAGGCTATTGTGTGTATTGAGGCCAAAGAAGGTCTAATCGCAGTTTCGTTGTCATTTTTGGCACCGTAGCAGCATCAGTGCTGCGGGTCTTTGAAGGCGCGTAAAATCAAAACGGTAGCACTAATCACCACACTTTCGTCAACTTTTAATCAGAAGGGTTCAATCTCTCTCCTGTAGCAATTAGAAGCCGAAACGACAAACGCGCTCAGAGGAGATAATGTTTGATGTTTGGTGACCGTTTGGTACAAAAATGTTGTTTTGAAATGGAGATAACAAACTTCCTGTTGATTTTTGCTGAAGGGTGTCAATGTATGAAATGTAGGTCTAAATGAGACCTACGTAGAGGTATTTTTTTCATGTCTCTACGACGTTCCTACCGGAAGTTACAAGCAGTTTTGTCAGATTTTTCCTCTGAGGAGCAGTTTTTTCTCTTTTTTTCCCAAAAATTATGTAGAGCACAATTTTGAGTTTTGGGATTCGGTTTTTTTTTTAGATCGCAGTTTCCCGCAGTCCCGAAGTGTGTGCGAATTTTGGTGAGTTTTGAAGTATTTTAAGGGGGTCAAATTACAGCTCAAAAATCAAAAATGAGTGTTTTTAGTCATTTTTTGTCTTGAAGGGGAAATTGCCAACTTCCTGTTGGTTTTCGCCCGAAGAAGTGAAATTATGAATTGTAGGTCTAACTGAGACCTACATACAGGTTTTTGTTTCATGTCTCTACGACCTTCCTAGTGGGAGTTAGAGGCAGTTTTCTTCCTAGGGGGCGCTAGAGAGCAGTGTTAATTTTTGGGTATTTTTTTTAACCCTAAAGTGTGCTGTCCCCGGGGTTTAATGTGTATGTCAAATTTGGTGAGTTTTGAAGCATGTTAAGGGGGGCGTAGTAGTGCGCAAAGCTGCGGAAAAATAATAATAATAATAAAACCTTACAATTTCAATAGGGTCCTTTCGTCCCATTGCAAAAGGACTCCCTTTGGGATTCCTTTTGAAAAGGTCCTGTGCGGACCCTAATAAAACCTTACAATTTCAATAGGGTCCTTTCGTCCCATTGCAAAAGGACTCCCTTTGGGATTCCTTTTGAAAAGGTCCTGTGCGGACCCTAATAAAACCTTACAATTTCAATAGGGTCCTTTCGTCCCATTGCAAAAGGACTCCCTTTGGGATTCCTTTTGAAAAGGTCCTGTGCGGACCCTAATTAAAGCTGCAAGCAGCATTGGTCGGGTCCGCCTTCTGGCAGGTGCTAGTCCTAGGTGTCCAATACTTTAGTCCAGTGGTAGTCCTGAGTGAGACCTACATAGAGGTTTTTGTTTCGTGTCTCTACGATATTGGTACTGGGAGTTAGAGGAAGTTGTGTCTGAGTTCACATTGTCATTATAGGCTATTGTGTGTATTGAGGCCAAAGAAGGTCTAATTGCAGTTTCGTTGTCATTTTTGGCACCGTAGCAGCATCAGTGCTGCGGGTCTTTGAAGGCTCGTAAAATCAAAACGGTAGCACTAAATAAAACGCCGTCGTCAACTTTTAATCAGAAGGGTTCAATCTCTCTCCTGTAGCAATTTGAAGCCGAAACGACAAACGCGCTCAGAGGAGATAATGTTTGATGTTTGGTGACCGTTTGGTACAAAAATGTTGTTTTGAAATGGAGATAACAAACTTCCTGTTGATTTTTGCTGAAGGGTGTCAATCTATGAAATGTAGGTCTAGGCGAGACCTACATTAGAGGTATAGGTTTCATGTCTCTACGACGTTCCTACCGGAAGTTACAAGCAGTTTTGTCAGATTTTTCCTCTGAGGAGCAGTTTTTTCTCTGTTTTTTCCAAAAAATTATGTAGAGCACAATTTTGAGTTTTGGGATTCGGTTTTTTTTTTAGATCGCAGTTTCCCGCAGTCCCGATGTGTGTGCGAATTTTGGTGAGTTTTGAAGTATTTTAAGGGGGTCAAATTACAGCTCAAAAATCAAAAATGAGTGTTTTTAGTCATTTTTTGTCTTGAAGGGGAAATTGCCAACTTCCTGTTGGTTTTCGCCCGAAGAAGTAAAATTATGAATTGTAGGTCTAACTGAGACCTACATACAGGTTTTTGTTTCATGTCTCTACGACCTTCCTAGTGGGAGTTAGAGGCAGTTTTCTACCTAGGGGGCGCTAGAGTGCAATTGTGATTTTTTGGGTTTGGTTTTTTGACTAAAGTCTGCTGGCACACTTTTTGGATTTGTGTAAAAAATTTGGTGAGTTTTGAAGCATGTTAAGGGGGGCGTAGTAGTGCGCAAAGCTGCGGAAGAAGAAACAAAGAAGAATTAAAGCTGCAAGCAGCATTGGTCGGGTCCGCCTTCTGGCAGGTGCTAGTCCTAGGTGTCCAATACTTTTGTCCAGTGGTAGTCCTGAGTGAGACCTACATAGAGGTTTTTGTTTCGTGTCTCTACCATATTGGTACTGGGAGTTAGAGGAAGTTGTGTCTGAGTTCACATTGTCATTATAGGGTATTGTGTGTATTGAGGCCAAAGAAGGTCTAATCGCAGTTTCGTTGTCATTTTTGACACCGTAGCAACTTTAGTGCTGCGGGTCTTTGAAGGCGCGTAAAATCTAAACGGTAGCACTAATCACCACTCTTTGGTCAACTTTTCATCAGAAGGGTTCAATCTCTCTCCTGTAGCAGTTTGAAGCCGAAACGACAAACGCGCTCAGAGGAGATAATGTTTGATGTTTGGTGACCGTTTGGTACAAAAATGTTGTTTTGAAATGGAGATTACAAACTTCCTGTTGATTTTCGCTGAAGGATGTCAATCTATGAAATGTAGGTCTAGACAAGACCTACATAGAGGTATTTGTTTCATGTCTCTACGACGTTCCTACCGGAAGTTATAAGCAGTTTTGTCTGAGTTTTCCTCTAAAAAGCAGTTTTTTCTCAGTTTTATGTAAAAATTGCTCAAGGGCACAATTTTGATTTTCGGGGTTCGGTTATTTTTTGAGATCGCAATTTCTACCAGTCCCGATGTGTGTGAGAAGTTTGGTGAGTTTTGAAGTATTTTAAGGGGGTCAAATTAGAGGTCAAAGACGTAAAAAACAGTGTTTTTAGTACATTTTTGTCTTGAAGGGGAAATTGCCAACTTCCTGTTGGTTTTCGCCCGACGATGTAAAATTATGAGTTGTAGGTCTTTAGCAGACCTACATACAGGTTTTTGTTTCATGTCTCTACGACCTTCCTAGTGGGAGTTACAGGCAGTTTTTTTTTTTTTTTTCCTAGGGGGCGCTAGAGCGCAATTTTTATTTTTGGGGTTTGGTTTTGTTATTAACAAGCAATTTTCGCAGGTTCTGACTTGTGTGTCAAATTTGGTGAGTTTTGGAGCATGTTAAGTGGGTCAAATTGCTGTTCGAAGAGGCGGCCGGTATAATAATAATAATAATAAACATTACAATTTCAATAGGGTCCTTTCGTCCCATTGCAAAAGGACTCCCTTTGGGATTCCTTTTGAAAAGGTCCTGTGCGGACCCTAATAATAAACATTACAATTTCAATAGGGTCCTTTCGTCCCATTGCAAAAGGACTCCCTTTGGGATTCCTTTTGAAAAGGTCCTGTGCGGACCCTAATAATAATAATAAACATTACAATTTCAATAGGGTCCTTTCGTCCCATTGCAAAAGGACTCCCTTTGGGATTCCTTTTGAAAAGGTCCTGTGCGGACCCTAATAATTAAAGCTGCAAGCAGCATTGGTCGGGTCCGCCTTCTGGCAGGTGCTAGTCCTAGGTGTCCAATACTTTAGTCCAGTGGTAGTCCTGAGTGAGACCTACATAGAGGTTTTTGTTTCGTGTCTCTACGATATTGGTACTGGGAGTTAGAGGAAGTTGTGTCTGTGTTTTTTTCCTAGGTGCTGCGGCACAGTGGTTGTTTTCTTTGAAAGTGCGTAAAATCACAGCAGCGGATCCATTTCACATTGTCATTATAGGCTATTGTGTGTATTGAGACCAAAGAAGGTCTAATCGCAGTTTCGTTGTCATTTTTGGCACCGTAGCAGCATCAGTGCTGCGGGTCTTTGAAGGCTCGTAAAATCAAAACGGTAGCACTAAATAAAAATCCGTATAGAACTTTTAATCAGAAGGGTTCAATCTCTCTCCTGTAGCAGTTTGAAGCCGAAACGACAAACGCGCTCAGAGGAGATAATGTTTGATGTTTGGTGACCGTTTGGTACAAAAATGTTGTTTTGAAATGGAGATAACAAACTTCCTGTTGATTTTTGCTGAAGGGTGTCAATGTATGAAATGTAGGTCTAGGCGAGACCTACATTAGAGGTATAGGTTTCATGTCTCTAAGACGTTCCTACCGGAAGTTATAAGCAGTTTTGTCAGAGTTTTCCTCTAAAAAGCAGTTTTTTGTCAGTTTTATGTAAAAATTGCTCAAGGGCACAATTTTGAGTTTCGGGGTTCGGTTATTTTTTGAGATCGCAATTTCTACCAGTCCCGATGTGTGTGAGAAGTTTGGTGAGTTTTGAAGTATTTTAAGGGGGTCAAATTAGAGGTCAAAGACGTAAAAAACAGTGTTTTTAGTACATTTTTGTCTTGAAGGGGAAATTGCCAACTTCCTGTTGGTTTTCGCCCGACGATATAAAATTATGAGTTGTAGGTCTAGAGCAGACCTACATACAGGTTTTTGTTTCATGTCTCTACGACCTTCCTAGTGGGAGTTACAGGCAGTTTGTTTTTTTTTTTTTCTAGGGGGCGCTAGAGCTCAATTTTGTTTTTTGGGGTTAGGTTTTTATATTAAAGTCTGCTGGCACACTTTTTGGATGTGTGTAAAAATTTTGGTGAGTTTTGAAGTATGTTAAGGGGGGCGAAGTAGTGCGCAAAGCTGCGGAAGAAGAAAGAAACAAAGAATAATAATAATAATTAAAGCTGCAAGCAGCATTGGTCGGGTCCGCCTTCTGGCAGGTGCTAGTCCTAGGTGTCCAATACTTTTGTCCAGTGGTAGTCCTGAGTGAGACCTACATAGAGGTTTTTGTTTCGTGTCTCTACGATATTCATACTGGGAGTTAGAGGAAGTTGTGTCTGAGTTCACATTGTCATTATAGGCTATTGTGTGTATTGAGGCCAAAGAAGGTCTAATCGCAGTTTCGTTGTCATTTTTGGCACCGTAGCAGCATCAGTGCTGCGGGTCTTTGAAGGCGCGTAAAATCAAAACGGTAGCACTAAATAAAAATCCGTATAGAACTTTTAATCAGAAGGGTTCAATCTCTCTCCTGTAGCAGTTTGAAGCCGAAACGACAAACGCGCTCAGAGGAGATAATGTTTGATGTTTGGTGACCGTTTGGTACAAAAATGTTGTTTTGAAATGGAGATAACAAACTTCCTGTTGATTTTTGCTGAAGGGTGTCAATGTATGAAATGTAGGTCTAGGCAAGACCTACATTAGAGGTATTGGTTTCATGTCTCTAAGACGTTCCTACCGGAAGTTATAAGCAGTTTTGTCAGAGTTGTCCTCTAAAAAGCAGTTTTTTGTCAGTTTTATGTAAAAATTGCTCAAGGGCACAATTTTGAGTTTCGGGGTTCGGTTATTTTTTGAGATCGCAATTTCTACCAGTCCCGATGTGTGTGAGAAGTTTGGTGAGTTTTGAAGTATTTTAAGGGGGTCAAATTAGAGGTCAAAGACGTAAAAAACAGTGTTTTTAGTACATTTTTGTCTTGAAGGGGAAATTGCCAACTCCCTGTTGATTTTCGCCCGACGATGTAAAATTATGAGTTGTAGGTCTAGAGCAGACCTACATACAGGTTTTTGTTTCATGTCTCTACGACCTTCCTAGTAGGAGTTACAGGCAGTTCGTTTTTTTTTTTTCCTAGGGGGCGCTAGAGCTCAATTTTGTTTTTTGGGGTTAGGTTTTTATATTAAAGTCTGCTGGCACACTTTTTGGATGTGTGTAAAAAATTTGGTGAGTTTTGAAGTATGTTAAGGGGGGCGAAGTAGTGCGCAAAGCTGCGGAAGAAGAAAGAAACAAAGAATAATAATAATTAAAGCTGCAAGCAGCATTGGTCGGGTCCGCCTTCTGGCAGGTGCTAGTCCTAGGTGTCCAATACTTTTGTCCAGTGGTAGTCCTGAGTGAGACCTACATAGAGGTTTTTGTTTCGTGTCTCTACGATATTGGTACTGGGAGTTAGAGGAAGTTGTGTCTGAGTTCACATTGTCATTATAGGCTATTGTGTGTATTGAGGCCAAAGAAGGTCTAATCGCAGTTTCGTTGTCATTTTTGGCACCGTAGCAGCATCAGTGCTGCGGGTCTTTGAAGGCTCGTAAAATCAAAACGGTAGCACTTAATCATTATCCGTACGCATCTTTTAATCAGAAGGGTTCAATCTCTCTCCTGTAGCAGTTTGAAGCCGAAACGACAAACGGGCTCAGAGGAGATAATGTTTGATGTTTGGTGACCGTTTGGTACAAAAATGTTGTTTTGAAATGGAGATAACAAACTTCCTGTTGATTTTTGCTGAAGGGTGTCAATGTATGAAATGTAGGTCTAAATGAGACCTACGTAGAGGTATTTTTTTCATGTCTCTACGACGTTCCTACCGGAAGTTACAAGCAGTTTTGTCAGAGTTTTCCTCTGAGGAGCAGTTTTTTGTCAGTTTTATTAAAAAATTGCTCTAGAGCACAATTTTGAGTTTCGGGGTTCGGTTTTTTTTTGAGATCGCAATTTCTACCAGTCCCAATGTGTGTGCGAAGTTTGGTGAGTTTTGAAGTATTTTAAGGGGGTCAAATTAGAGGTCAAAGATGTAAAAAACAGTGTTTTTAGTACATTTTTGTCAAAAAAGGTAAATTGCCAATTTCCTGTTGATTTTCGCCCGAGAATGTGTCATTATGAGTTGTAGGTCTTTAGCAGACCTACATACAGGTTTTTGTTTCATGTCTCTACGACCTTCCTAGTGGGAGTTACAGGCAGTCTGTTTTTTTTTTTTCCTAGGGGGCGCTAGAGCTCAATTTTGTGTTTTGGGGTTAGGTTTTTATATTAAAGTCTGCTGGCACACTTTTTGGATGTGTGTAAAAAATTTGGTGAGTTTTGAAGTATGTTAAGGGGGGCGAAGTAGTGCGCAAAGCTGCGGAAGAATAATAATAATAAAGAATAATAAAACATTACAATTTCAATAGGGTCCTTTCGTCCCATTGCAAAAGGACTCCCTTTGGGATTCCTTTTGAAAAGGTCCTGTGCGGACCCTAATTAAAGCTGCAAGCAGCATTGGTCGGGTCCGCCTTCTGGCAGGTGCTAGTCCTAGGTGTCCAATACTTTTGTCCAGTGGTAGTCCTGAGTGAGACCTACATAGAGGTTTTTGTTTCGTGTCTCTACGATATTGGTACTGGGAGTTAGAGGAAGTTGTGTCTGAGTTCACATTGTCATTATAGGCTATTGTGTGTATTGAGGCCAAAGAAGGTCTAATCGCAGTTTCGTTGTCATTTTTGGCACCGTAGCAGCATCAGTGCTGCGGGTCTTTGAAGGCTCGTAAAATCAAAACGGTAGCACTTAATCACTATCCGTACGCATCTTTTAATCAGAAGGGTTCAATCTCTCTCCTGTAGCAGTTTGAAGCCGAAACGACAAACGCGCTCAGAGGAGATAATGTTTGATGTTTGGTGACCGTTTGGTACAAAAATGTTGTTTTGAAATGGAGATAACAAACTTCCTGTTGATTTTTGCTGAAGGGTGTCAATGTATGAAATGTAGGTCTAAATGAGACCTACGTAGAGGTATTTTTTTCATGTCTCTACGACGTTCCTACCGGAAGTTACAAGCAGTTTTGTCAGAGTTTTCCTCTGAGGAGCAGTTTTTTGTCAGTTTTATAAAAAAATTGCTGTAGAGCACAATTTTGAGTTTCGGGGTTCGGTTATTTTTTGAGAGCGCAATTTCTACCAGTCCCGATGTGTGTGAGAATTTTGGTGAGTTTTGAAGTATTTTAAGGGGGTCAAATTAGAGGTCAAAGATGTAAAAAACAGTGTTTTTAGGACATTTTTGTCAAAAATGGTAAATTGCCAATTTCCTGTTGATTTTCGCCCGAGAATGTGTCATTATGAGTTGTAGGTCTAGAGCAGACCTACATACAGGTTTTTGTTTCATGTCTCTACGACCTTCCTAGTGGGAGTTACAGGCAGTTTGTTTTTTTTTTTTCCTAGGGGGCGCTAGAGCTCAATTTTGTGTTTTGGGGTTAGGTTTTTATATTAAAGTCTGCTGGCACACTTTTTGGATGTGTGTAAAAAATTTGGTGAGTTTTGAAGCATGTTAAGGGGGGCGAAGTAGTGCGCAAAGCTGCGGAATAATAATAATAATAATAATTAAAGCTGCAAGCAGCATTGGTCGGGTCCGCCTTCTGGCAGGTGCTAGTCCTAGGTGTCCAATACTTTAGTCCAGTGGTAGTCCTGAGTGAGACCTACATAGAGGTTTTTGTTTCGTGTCTCTACGATATTGGTACTGGGAGTTAGAGGAAGTTGTGTCTGAGTTCACATTGTCATTATAGGCTATTGTGTGTATTGAGGCCAAAGAAGGTCTAATCGCAGTTTCGTTGTCATTTTTGGCACCGTAGCAGCATCAGTGCTGCGGGTCTTTGAAGGCTCGTAAAATCAAAACGGTAGCACTAAATAAAAATCCGTACGCATCTTTTAATCAGAAGGGTTCAATCTCTCTCCTGTAGCAGTTTGAAGCCGAAACGACAAACGGGCTCAGAGGAGATAATGTTTGATGTTTGGTGACCGTTTGGTACAAAAATGTTGTTTTGAAATGGAGATAACAAACTTCCTGTTGATTTTTGCTGAAGGGTGTCAATGTATGAAATGTAGGTCTAAATGAGACCTACGTAGAGGTATTTTTTTCATGTCTCTACGACGTTCCTACCGGAAGTTACAAGCAGTTTTGTCCGATTTTTCCTCTGAGGAGCAGTTTTTTCTCTTTTTTTTCCAAAAATTATGTAGAGCACAATTTTGAGTTTTGGGATTCGGTTTTTTTTTTAGATCGCAGTTTCCCGCAGTCCCGATGTGTGTGCGAATTTTGGTGAGTTTTGAAGTATTTTAAGGGGGTCAAATTACAGCTCAAAAATCAAAAATGAGTGTTTTTAGTCATTTTTTGTCTTGAAGGGGAAATTGCCAACTTCCTGTTGGTTTTCGCCCGAAGAAGTGAAATTATGAATTGTAGGTCTAACTGAGACCTACATACAGGTTTTTGTTTCATGTCTCTACGACCTTCCTAGTGGGAGTTAGAGGCAGTTTTCTACCTAGGGGGCGCTAGAGAGCAAGTGTATTTTTTTGGGTTTGGTTTTTTGACTAAAGTCTGCTGGCACACTTTTTGGATGTGTGTAAAAAATTTGGTGAGTTTTGAAGCATGTTAAGGGGGGCGTAGTAGTGCGCAAAGCTGCGGAAGAAGAAACAAAGAAGAAGAAGAAGAATAATAAAACATTACAATTTCAATAGGGTCCTTTCGTCCCATTGCAAAAGGACTCCCTTTGGGATTCCTTTTGAAAAGGTCCTGTGCGGACCCTAATTAAAGCTGCAAGCAGCATTGGTCGGGTCCGCCTTCTGGCAGGTGCTAGTCCTAGGTGTCCAATACTTTAGTCCAGTGGTAGTCCTGAGTGAGACCTACATAGAGGTTTTTGTTTCGTGTCTCTACGATATTGGTACTGGGAGTTAGAGGAAGTTGTGTCTGTGTTTTTTTCCTAGGTGCTGCGGCACAGTGGTTGTTTTCTTTGAAGGTGCGTAAAATCACAGCAGCGGATCCATTTCACATTGTCATTATAGGCTATTGTGTGTATTGAGGCCAAAGAAGGTCTAATCGCAGTTTCGTTGTCATTTTTGGCACCGTAGCAGCATCAGTGCTGCGGGTCTTTGAAGGCTCGTAAAATCAAAACGGTAGCACTAAATAAAAATCCGTACGCATCTTTTAATCAGAAGGGTTCAATCTCTCTCCTGTAGCAGTTTGAAGCCGAAACGACAAACGGGCTCAGAGGAGATAATGTTTGATGTTTGGTGACCGTTTGGTACAAAAATGTTGTTTTGAAATGGAGATAACAAACTTCCTGTTGATTTTTGCTGAAGGGTGTCAATGTATGAAATGTAGGTCTAAATGAGACCTACGTAGAGGTATTTTTTTCATGTCTCTACGACGTTCCTACCGGAAGTTACAAGCAGTTTTGTCAGAGTTTTCCTCTGAGGAGCAGTTTTTTCTCTTTTTTTTCCAAAAATTATGTAGAGCACAATTTTGAGTTTTGGGATTCGGTTTTTTTTTTAGATCGCAGTTTCCCGCAGTCCCGATGTGTGTGCGAATTTTTGTGAGTTTTGAAGTATTTTAAGGGGGTCAAATTACAGCGCAAAAATCAAAAATGAGTGTTTTTAGTCATTTTTCGTCTTGGAGGGGAAATTGCCAACTTCCTGTTGGTTTTCGCCCGAAGAAGTGAAATTATGAATTGTAGGTCTAACTGAGACCTACATACAGGTTTTTGTTTCATGTCTCTACGACCTTCCTAGTGGGAGTTACAGGCAGTTTTCTTCCTAGGGGGCGCTAGAGAGCAGTGTTGATTTTTGGGTATTTTTTTTAACCCTAAAGTGTGCTGTCCCCGGGGTTTAATGTGTATGTCAAATTTGGTGAGTTTTGAAGCATGTTAAGGGGGGCAAAGTAGTGCGCGACCGTGCGGAAGAATAATAAAGAATAATAATAATTAAAGCTGCAAGCAGCATTGGTCGGGTCCGCCTTCTGGCAGGTGCTAGTCCTAGGTGTCCAATACTTTAGTCCAGTGGTAGTCCTGAGTGAGACCTACATAGAGGTTTTTGTTTCGTGTCTCTACGATATTCGTACTGGGAGTTAGAGGAAGTTGTGTCTGAGTTCACATTGTCATTATAGGCTATTGTGTGTATTGAGGCCAAAGAAGGTCTAATCGCAGTTTCGTTGTCATTTTTGGCACCGTAGCAGCATCAGTGCTGCGGGTCTTTGAAGGCTCGTAAAATCAAAACGGTAGCACTTAATCATTATCCGTACGCATCTTTTAATCAGAAGGGTTCAATCTCTCTCCTGTAGCAGTTTGAAGCCGAAACGACAAACGCGCTCAGAGGAGATAATGTTTGATGTTTGGTGACCGTTTGGTACAAAATGTTGTTTTGAAATGGAGATAACAAACTTCCTGTTGATTTTTGCTGAAGGGTGTCAATGTATGAAATGTAGGTCTAAATGAGACCTACGTAGAGGTATTTTTTTCATGTCTCTACGACGTTCCTACCGGAAGTTACAAGCAGTTTTGTCAGATTTTTCCTCTGAGGAGCAGTTTTTTCTCTTTTTTTCCCAAAAATTATGTAGAGCACAATTTTGAGTTTTGGGATTCGGTTTTTTTTTTAGATCGCAGTTTCCCGCAGTCCCGAAGTGTGTGCGAATTTTGGTGAGTTTTGAAGTATTTTAAGGGGGTCAAATTACAGCTCAAAAATCAAAAATGAGTGTTTTTAGTCATTTTTTGTCTTGAAGGGGAAATTGCCAACTTCCTGTTGGTTTTCGCCCGAAGAAGTGAAATTATGAATTGTAGGTCTAACTGAGACCTACATACAGGTTTTTGTTTCATGTCTCTACGACCTTCCTAGTGGGAGTTAGAGGCATTTTTCTTCCTAGGGGGCGCTAGAGAGCAATGTTGATTTTTGGTATTTTTTTTTACCATTAAAGTGTGCTGTACCCGGGGTTTAATGTGTATGTCAAATTTGGTGAGTTTTGAAGCATGTTAAGGGGGGCGTAGTAGTGCGCGACGGTGCGGAAGAAAGAATAATAATAATAAAACCTTACAATTTCAATAGGGTCCTTTCGTCCCATTGCAAAAGGACTCCCTTTGGGATTCCTTTTGAAAAGGTCCTGTGCGGACCCTAATTAAAGCTGCAAGCAGCATTGGTCGGGTCCGCCTTCTGGCAGGTGCTAGTCCTAGGTGTCCAATACTTTAGTCCAGTGGTAGTCCTGAGTGAGACCTACATAGAGGTTTTTGTTTCGTGTCTCTACGATATTGGTACTGGGAGTTAGAGGAAGTTGTGTCTGAGTTCACATTGTCATTATAGGCTATTGTGTGTATTGAGGCCAAAGAAGGTCTAATCGCAGTTTCGTTGTCATTTTTGGCACCGTAGCAGCATCAGTGCTGCGGGTCTTTGAAGGCTCGTAAAATCAAAACGGTAGCACTAAATAAAAATCCGTATAGAACTTTTAATCAGAAGGGTTCAATCTCTCTCCTGTAGCAGTTTGAAGCCGAAACGACAAACGCGCTCAGAGGAGATAATGTTTGATGTTTGGTGACCGTTTGGTACAAAAATGTTGTTTTGAAATGGAGATAACAAACTTCCTGTTGATTTTTGCTGAAGGGTGTCAATGTATGAAATGTAGGTCTAGGCGAGACCTACATTAGAGGTATTGGTTTCATGTCTCTAAGACGTTCCTACCGGAAGTTATAAGCAGCTTTGTCAGAGTTTTCCTCTAAAAAGCATTTTTTTGTCAGTTTTATGTAAAAATTGCTCAAGGGCACAATTTTGAGTTTCGGGGTTCGGTTATTTTTTGAGATCGCAATTTCTACCAGTCCGATGTGTGTGAGAAGTTTGGTGAGTTTTGAAGTATTTTAAGGGGGTCAAATTAGAGGTCAAAGACGTAAAAAACAGTGTTTTAGTACATTTTTGTCTTGAAGGGGGAAATTGCCAACTCCCTGTTGATTTTCGCCCGACGATGTAAAATTATGAGTTGTAGGTCTAGAGCAGACCTACATACAGGTTTTTGTTTCATGTCTCTACGACCTTCCTAGTGGGAGTTACAGGCAGTTCGTTTTTTTTTTTCCTAGGGGGCGCTAGAGCTCAATTTGTGTTTGGGGTTAGGTTTTTATATTAAAGTCTGCTGGCACACTTTTTGGATGTGTGTAAAAAATTTGGTGAGTTTTGAAGTATGTTAAGGGGGGCGAAGTAGTGCGCAAAGCTGCGGAAGAAGAAAGAAACAAAGAATAATAATAATAATAAAACCTTACAATTTCAATAGGGTCCTTTCGTCCCATTGCAAAAGGACTCCCTTTGGGATTCCTTTTGAAAAGGTCCTGTGCGGACCCTAATAATAAAGAATAATAATAAAACCTTACAATTTCAATAGGGTCCTTTCGTCCCATTGCAAAAGGACTCCCTTTGGGATTCCTTTTGAAAAGGTCCTGTGCGGACCCTAATTAAAGCTGCAAGCAGCATTGGTCGGGTCCGCCTTCTGGCAGGTGCTAGTCCTAGGTGTCCAATACTTTTGTCCAGTGGTAGTCCTGAGTGAGACCTACATAGAGGTTTTTGTTTCGTGTCTCTACGATATTCGTACTGGGAGTTAGAGGAAGTTGTGTCTGAGTTCACATTGTCATTATAGGCTATTGTGTGTATTGAGGCCAAAGAAGGTCTAATCGCAGTTTCGTTGTCATTTTTGGCACCGGAGCAGCATCAGTGCTGCGGGTCTTTGAAGGCTCGTAAAATCAAAACGGTAGCACTAAATAAAACGCCGTCGTGAACTTTTAATCAGAAGGGTTCAATCTCTCTCCTGTAGCAGTTTGAAGCCGAAACGACAAACGCGCTCAGAGGAGATAATGTTTGATGTTTGGTGACCGTTTGGTACAAAAATGTTGTTTTGAAATGGAGATAACAAACTTCCTGTTGATTTTTGCTGAAGGGTGTCAATGTATGAAATGTAGGTCTAAATGAGACCTACATAGAGGTATTTTTTTCATGTCTCTACGACGTTCCTACCGGAAGTTATAAGCAGTTTTGTCAGAGTTTTCCTCTGAGGAGCAGTTTTTTGTCAGTTTTTTCCAAAAATTATGTAGAGCACAATTTTGAGTTTTGGGGTTTGGTTTTTTTTTTAGATCGCAGTTTCCACCAGTCCCGATGTGTGTGAGAAGTTTGGTGAGTTTTGAAGTATTTTAAGGGGGTCAAATTAGAGGTCAAAGACGTAAAAAGCAGTGTTTTTAGTACATTTTTGTATAAAATGGGAAATTGCCAACTCCCTGTTGATTTTCGCCCGAGAATGTGTCATTATGAGTTGTAGGTCTAAAGGAGACCTACATACAGGTTTTTGTTTCATGTCTCTACGACCTTCCTAGTGGGAGTTACAGGCAGTTTGTTTTTTTGTTTTCCTAGGGGGCGCTAGAGCTTAATTTTGTTTTTTGGGGTTAGGTTTTTGTATTAAAGTGTGCTGTACCCGAGATTGGATGTGTGTAAAAAATTTGGTGAGTTTTGAAGCATGGTAAGGGGGTGAAAGTAGTGCGCAACGGAGCGGAAGAATAATAATAATAAAGAATAATAATAATAATAAAACCTTACAATTTCAATAGGGTCCTTTCGTCCCATTGCAAAAGGACTCCCTTTGGGATTCCTTTTGAAAAGGTCCTGTGCGGACCCTAATTAAAGCTGCAAGCAGCATTGGTCGGGTCCGCCTTCTGGCAGGTGCTAGTCCTAGGTGTCCAATACTTTAGTCCAGTGGTAGTCCTGAGTGAGACCTACATAGAGGTTTTTGTTTCGTGTCTCTACGATATTCGTACTGGGAGTTAGAGGAAGTTGTGTCTGAGTTCACATTGTCATTATAGGCTATTGTGTGTATTGAGGCCAAAGAAGGTCTAATTGCATTTTCGTTGTCATTTTTGGCACCGTAGCAACTTTAGTGCTGCGGGTCTTTGAAGGCTCGTAAAATCAAAACGGTAGCACTAAATAAAAATCCGTATAGAACTTTTAATCAGAAGGGTTCAATCTCTCTCCTGTAGCAGTTTGAAGCCGAAACGACAAACGCGCTCAGAGGAGATAATGTTTGATGTTTGGTGACCGTTTGGTACAAAAATGTTGTTTTGAAATGGAGATAACAAACTTCCTGTTGATTTTTGCTGAAGGGTGTCAATGTATGAAATGTAGGTCTAAATGAGACCTACGTAGAGGTATTTGTTTCATGTCTCTACGACGTTCCTACCGGAAGTTATAAGCAGTTTTGTCTGAGTTTTCCTCTAAAAAGCATTTTTTTCTCTGTTTTATTAAAAAATTGCTCTAGAGCACAATTTTGAGTTTCGGGGTTCGGTTTTTTTTTGAGATCGCAATTTCTACCAGTCCCAATGTGTGTGCGAAGTTTGGTGAGTTTTGAAGTATTTTAAGGGGGTCAAATTAGAGGTCAAAGATGTAAAAAACAGTGTTTTTAGTACATTTTTGTCAAAAAAGGTAAATTGCCAATTTCCTGTTGATTTTCGCCCGAGAATGTGTCATTATGAGTTGTAGGTCTAGAGCAGACCTACATACAGGTTTTTGTTTCATGTCTCTACGACCTTCCTAGTGGGAGTTAGAGGCAGTCTGTTTTTTTTTTTTCCTAGGGGGCGCTAGAGCTCAATTTTGTGTTTTGGGGTTAGGTTTTTATATTAAAGTCTGCTGGCACACTTTTTGGATGTGTGTAAAAAATTTGGTGAGTTTTGAAGTATGTTAAGGGGGTCTAAGTAGTGCGCAAAGCTGCGGAATAATAATAATAATAATAAAGAACTAGTCCTAGGTGTCCAATACTTTTGTCCAGTGGTAGTCCTGAGTGAGACCTACATAGAGGTTTTTGTTTCGTGTCTCTACGATATTGGTACTGGGAGTTAGAGGAAGTTGTGTCTGAGTTCACATTGTCATTATAGGCTATTGTGTGTATTGAGGCCAAAGAAGGTCTAATCGCAGTTTCGTTGTCATTTTTGGCACCGTAGCAGCATCAGTGCTGCGGGTATTTGAAGGCTCGTAAAATCAAAACGGTAGCACTAAATAAAACGCCGTCGTCAACTTTTAATCAGAAGGGTTCAATCTCTCTCCTGTAGCAGTTTGAAGCCGAAACGACAAACGCGCTCAGAGGAGATAATGTTTGATGTTTGGTGACCGTTTGGTACAAAAATGTTGTTTTGAAATGGAGATAACAAACTTCCTGTTGATTTTTGCTGAAGGGTGTCAATGTATGAAATGTAGGTCTAAATGAGACCTACGTAGAGGTATTTGTTTCATGTCTCTACGACGTTCCTACCGGAAGTTATAAGCAGTTTTGTCTGAGTTTTCCTCTAAAAAGCAGTTTTTTCTCTGTTTTATTAAAAAATTGCTCTAGAGCACAATTTTGAGTTTCGGGGTTCGGTTTTTTTTTGAGATCGCAATTTCTACCAGTCCCAATGTGTGTGAGAAGTTTGGTGAGTTTTGAAGTATTTTAAGGGGGTCAAATTAGAGGTCAAAGATGTAAAAAACAGTGTTTTTAGGACATTTTTGTCAAAAATGGTAAATTGCCAATTTCCTGTTGATTTTCGCCCGAGGATATACAATTATGAGTTGTAGGTCTAGAGCAGACCTACATACAGGTTTTTGTTTCATGTCTCTACGACCTTCCTAGTGGGAGTTACAGGCAGTTTGTTTTTTTTTTTTCCTAGGGGGCGCTAGAGAGCAAATGTGATTTTTGGGGTTTGTTATTTGAATAACTTGATCTGGCACACTTTTTGGATGTGTGTAAAAAATTTGGTGAGTTTTGAAGCATGTTAAGGGGGTCAAAGTAGTGCGCGACGGAGCGGAAGAGGAAAGAAACAAAGAATAATAATAATAAAACATTACAATTTCAATAGGGTCCTTTCGTCCCATTGCAAAAGGACTCCCTTTGGGATTCCTTTTGAAAAGGTCCTGTGCGGACCCTAATAATAATAAAACCTTACAATTTCAATAGGGTCCTTTCGTCCCATTGCAAAAGGACTCCCTTTGGGATTCCTTTTGAAAAGGTCCTGTGCGGACCCTAATTAAAGCTGCAAGCAGCATTGGTCGGGTCCGCCTTCTGGCAGGTGCTAGTCCTAGGTGTCCAATACTTTTGTCCAGTGGTAGTCCTGAGTGAGACCTACATAGAGGTTTTAGTTTCGTGTCTCTACGATATTGGTACTGGGAGTTAGAGGAAGTTGTGTCTGAGTTCACATTGTCATTATAGGCTATTGTGTGTATTGAGGCCAAAGAAGGTCTAATCGCAGTTTCGTTGTCATTTTTGGCACCGTAGCAGCATCAGTGCTGCGGGTCTTTGAAGGCTCGTAAAATCAAAACGGTAGCACTAATCACAACGCCGTCGTCAACTTTTAATCAGAAGGGTTCAATCTCTCTCCTGTAGCAGTTTGAAGGCGAAACGACAAACGCGCTCAGAGGAGATAATGTTTGATGTTTGGTGACCGTTTGGTACAAAAATGTTTTTTTGAAATGGAGATAACAAACTTCCTGTTGATATTTGCTGAAGGATGTCAATGTATGAAATGTAGGTCTAAATGAGACCTACGTAGAGGTATTTTTTTCATGTCTCTACGACGTTCCTACCGAAAGTTACAAGCAGTTTTGTCAGAGTTTTCCTCTGAGGAGCAGTTTTTTGTCTTTTTTTTCCAAAAATTATGTAGAGCACAATTTTGAGTTTTGGGGTTCGGTTTTTTTTTTAGATCACAGTTTCCACCAGTCCCAATGTGTGTGAGAAGTTTGGTGAGTTTTGAAGTATTTTAAGGGGGTCAAATTAGAGGTCAAAAATCAAAAATGAGTGTTTTTAGTCATTTTTTGTCTTGAAGGGGAAATTGCCAACTTCCTGTTGGTTTTCGCCCGAAGAAGTGAAATTATGAATTGTAGGTCTAACTGAGACCTACATACAGGTTTTGGTTTCATGTCTCTACGACCTTCCTAGTGGGAGTTATAGGCAGTTTTCTACTTAGGGGGCGCTAGAGAGCAAGTGTATTTTTTTGGGTTTGGTTTTTTGACTAAAGTCTGCTGGCACACTTTTTGGATATGTGTAAAAAATTTGGTGAGTTTTGAAGCATGTTAAGGGGGGCGTAGTAGTGCGCAAAGCTGCGGAAGAAAAAAGAATAATAATTAAAGCTGCAAGCAGCATTGGTCGGGTCCGCCTTCTGGCAGGTGCTAGTCCTAGGTGTCCAATACTTTAGTCCAGTGGTAGTCCTGAGTGAGACCTACATAGAGGTTTTTGTTTCGTGTCTCTACGATATTCGTACTGGGAGTTAGAGGAAGTTGTGTCTGAGTTCACATTGTCATTATAGGCTATTGTGTGTATTGAGGCCAAAGAAGGTCTAATTGCATTTTCGTTGTCATTTTTGGCACCGTAGCAACTTTAGTGCTGCGGGTCTTTGAAGGCTCGTAAAATCAAAACGGTAGCACTAAATAAAAATCCGTATAGAACTTTTAATCAGAAGGGTTCAATCTCTCTCCTGTAGCAGTTTGAAGCCGAAACGACAAACGCGCTCAGAGGAGATAATGTTTGATGTTTGGTGACCGTTTGGTACAAAAATGTTGTTTTGAAATGGAGATAACAAACTTCCTGTTGATTTTTGCTGAAGGGTGTCAATGTATGAAATGTAGGTCTAAATGAGACCTACGTAGAGGTATTTGTTTCATGTCTCTACGACGTTCCTACCGGAAGTTATAAGCAGTTTTGTCTGAGTTTTCCTCTAAAAAGCATTTTTTTCTCTGTTTTATTAAAAAATTGCTCTAGAGCACAATTTTGAGTTTC
The DNA here is from genome assembly GCF_033978785.1 of Entelurus aequoreus. Taxonomy (NCBI): domain Eukaryota; kingdom Metazoa; phylum Chordata; class Actinopteri; order Syngnathiformes; family Syngnathidae; genus Entelurus; species Entelurus aequoreus. The sequence continues at coordinate 34,016,037 of NC_084753.1, forward strand.
GGGGTTCGGTTTTTTTTTGAGATCGCAATTTCTACCAGTCCCAATGTGTGTGCGAAGTTTGGTGAGTTTTGAAGTATTTTAAGGGGGTCAAATTAGAGGTCAAAGATGTAAAAAACAGTGTTTTTAGTACATTTTTGTCAAAAAAGGTAAATTGCCAATTTCCTGTTGATTTTCGCCCGAGAATGTGTCATTATGAGTTGTAGGTCTAGAGCAGACCTACATACAGGTTTTTGTTTCATGTCTCTACGACCTTCCTAGTGGGAGTTAGAGGCAGTCTGTTTTTTTTTTTTCCTAGGGGGCGCTAGAGCTCAATTTTGTGTTTTGGGGTTAGGTTTTTATATTAAAGTCTGCTGGCACACTTTTTGGATGTGTGTAAAAAATTTGGTGAGTTTTGAAGTATGTTAAGGGGGTCTAAGTAGTGCGCAAAGCTGCGGAATAATAATAATAATAATAAAGAATAATAATAAAACCTTACAATTTCAATAGGGTCCTTTCGTCCCATTGCAAAAGGACTCCCTTTGGGATTCCTTTTGAAAAGGTCCTGTGCGGACCCTAATTAAAGCTGCAAGCAGCATTGGTCGGGTCCGCCTTCTGGCAGGTGCTAGTCCTAGGTGTCCAATACTTTTGTCCAGTGGTAGTCCTGAGTGAGACCTACATAGAGGTTTTTGTTTCGTGTCTCTACGATATTGGTACTGGGAGTTAGAGGAAGTTGTGTCTGAGTTCACATTGTCATTATAGGCTATTGTGTGTATTGAGGCCAAAGAAGGTCTAATCGCAGTTTCGTTGTCATTTTTGGCACCGTAGCAGCATCAGTGCTGCGGGTCTTTGAAGGCTCGTAAAATCAAAACGGTAGCACTTAATCATTATCCGTACGCATCTTTTAATCAGAAGGGTTCAATCTCTCTCCTGTAGCAGTTTGAAGCCGAAACGACAAACGGGCTCAGAGGAGATAATGTTTGATGTTTGGTGACCGTTTGGTACAAAAATGTTGTTTTGAAATGGAGATAACAAACTTCCTGTTGATTTTTGCTGAAGGGTGTCAATGTATGAAATGTAGGTCTAAATGAGACCTACGTAGAGGTATTTTTTTCATGTCTCTACGACGTTCCTACCGGAAGTTACAAGCAGTTTTGTCAGAGTTTTCCTCTGAGGAGCAGTTTTTTGTCAGTTTTATAAAAAAATTGCTGTAGAGCACAATTTTGAGTTTCGGGGTTCGGTTTTTTTTTGAGATCGCAATTTCTACCAGTCCCAATGTGTGTGCGAAGTTTGGTGAGTTTTGAAGTATTTTAAGGGGGTCAAATTAGAGGTCAAAGATGTAAAAAACAGTGTTTTTAGTACATTTTTGTCAAAAAAGGTAAATTGCCAATTTCCTGTTGATTTTCGCCCGAGAATGTGTCATTATGAGTTGTAGGTCTTTAGCAGACCTACATACAGGTTTTTGTTTCATGTCTCTACGACCTTCCTAGTGGGAGTTACAGGCAGTCTGTTTTTTTTTTTTCCTAGGGGGCGCTAGAGCTCAATTTTGTGTTTTGGGGTTAGGTTTTTATATTAAAGTCTGCTGGCACACTTTTTGGATGTGTGTAAAAAATTTGGTGAGTTTTGAAGTATGTTAAGGGGGGCGAAGTAGTGCGCAAAGCTGCGGAAGAATAATAATAATTAAAGCTGCAAGCAGCATTGGTCGGGTCCGCCTTCTGGCAGGTGCTAGTCCTAGGTGTCCAATACTTTTGTCCAGTGGTAGTCCTGAGTGAGACCTACATAGAGGTTTTTGTTTCGTGTCTCTACGATATTGGTACTGGGAGTTAGAGGAAGTTGTGTCTGAGTTCACATTGTCATTATAGGCTATTGTGTGTATTGAGGCCAAAGAAGGTCTAATCGCAGTTTCGTTGTCATTTTTGGCACCGTAGCAGCATCAGTGCTGCGGGTCTTTGAAGGCTCGTAAAATCAAAACGGTAGCACTAAATAAAAATCCGTTCGCATCTTTTAATCAGAAGGGTTCAATCTCTCTCCTGTAGCAGTTTGAAGCCGAAACGACAAACGGGCTCAGAGGAGATAATGTTTGATGTTTGGTGACCGTTTGGTACAAAAATGTTGTTTTGAAATGGAGATAACAAACTTCCTGTTGATTTTCGCTGAAGGATGTCAATCTATGAAATGTAGGTCTAGACAAGACCTACATAGAGGTATTTTTTTCATGTCTCTACGACGTTCCTACCAGAAGTTACAAGCAGTTTTGTCTGATTTTTCCTCTGAGGAGCAGTTTTTTCTCTTTTTTTTCCAAAAATTATGTAGAGCACAATTTAGAGTTTTGGGATTCGGTTTTTTTTTTAGATCACAGTTTCCACCAGTCCCAATGTGTGTGAGAAGTTTGGTGAGTTTTGAAGTATTTTAAGGGGGTCAAATTAGAGGTCAAAAATCAAAAATGAGTGTTTTTAGTCATTTTTTGTCTTGAAGGGGAAATAGCCAACTTCCTGTTGGTTTTCGCCCGAAGAAGTGAAATTATGAATTGTAGGTCTAACTGAGACCTACATACAGGTTTTGGTTTCATGTCTCTACGACCTTCCTAGTGGGAGTTATAGGCAGTTTTCTACTTAGGGGGCGCTAGAGAGCAAGTGTATTTTTTTGGGTTTGGTTTTTTGACTAAAGTCTGCTGGCACACTTTTTGGATGTGTGTAAAAAATTTGGTGAGTTTTGAAGCATGTTAAGGGGGGCGTAGTAGTGCGCAAAGCTGCGGAAGAAGAAACAAAGAATAATAAAACATTACAAATTCAATAGGGTCCTTTCGTCCCATTGCAAAAGGACTCCCTTTGGGATTCCTTTTGAAAAGGTCCTGTGCGGACCCTAATAATAATAAAGAATAATAAAACATTACAATTTCAATAGGGTCCTTTCGTCCCATTGCAAAAGGACTCCCTTTGGGATTCCTTTTGAAAAGGTCCTGTGCGGACCCTAATTAAAGCTGCAAGCAGCATTGGTCGGGTCCGCCTTCTGGCAGGTGCTAGTCCTAGGTGTCCAATACTTTTGTCCAGTGGTAGTCCTGAGTGAGACCTACATAGAGGTTTTTGTTTCGTGTCTCTACGATATTGGTACTGGGAGTTAGAGGAAGTTGTGTCTGAGTTCACATTGTCATTATAGGGTATTGTGTGTATTGAGGCCAAAGAAGGTCTAATCGCAGTTTCGTTGTCATTTTTGGCACCGTAGCAACTTTAGTGCTGCGGGTCTTTGAAGGCTCGTAAAATCAAAACGGTAGCACTAAATAAAAATCCGTACGCATCTTTTAATCAGAAGGGTTCAATCTCTCTCCTGTAGCAATTTGAAGCCGAAACGACAAACGCGCTCAGAGGAGATAATGTTTGATGTTTGGTGACCGTTTGGTACAAAAATGTTGTTTTGAAATGGAGATTACAAACTTCCTGTTGATTTTCGCTGAAGGATGTCAATCTATGAAATGTAGGTCTAGACAAGACCTACATAGAGGTATTTGTTTCATGTCTCTACGACGTTCCTACCGGAAGTTACAAGCAGTTTTGTCAGAGTTTTCCTCTGAGGAGCAGTTTTTTCTCTTTTTTTTTCAAAAATTATGTAGAGCACAATTTTGAGTTTTGGGATTCGGTTTTTTTTTTAGATCACAGTTTCCACCAGTCCCAATGTGTGTGAGAAGTTTGGTGAGTTTTGAAGTATTTTAAGGGGGTCAAATTAGAGGTCAAAAATCAAAAATGAGTGATTTTCGTCATTTTTTGTCTTGAAGGGGAAATTGCCAACTTCCTGTTGGTTTTCGCCCGAAGAAGTGAAATTATGAATTGTAGGTCTAACTGAGACCTACATACAGGTTTTGGTTTCATGTCTCTACGACCTTCCTAGTGGGAGTTATAGGCAGTTTTCTACTTAGGGGGCGCTAGAGAGCAAGTGTATTTTTTTGGGTTTGGTTTTTTGACTAAAGTCTGCTGGCACACTTTTTGGATTTGTGTAAAAAATTTGGTGAGTTTTGAAGCATGTTAAGGGGGGCGTAGTAGTGCGCAAAGCTGCGGAAGAAGAAACAAAGAAGAAGAAGAAGAATAATTAAAGCTGCAAGCAGCATTGGTCGGGTCCGCCTTCTGGCAGGTGCTAGTCCTAGGTGTCCAATACTTTAGTCCAGTGGTAGTCCTGAGTGAGACCTACATAGAGGTTTTGGTTTCGTGTCTCTACGATATTGGTACTGGGAGTTAGAGGAAGTTGTGTCTGAGTTCACATTGTCATTATAGGCTATTGTGTGTATTGAGGCCAAAGAAGGTCTAATTGCAGTTTCGTTGTCATTTTTGGCACCGTAGCAGCATCAGTGCTGCGGGTCTTTGAAGGCGCGTAAAATCAAAACGGTAGCACTAATCACCACACTTTCGTCAACTTTTAATCAGAAGGGTTCAATCTCTCTCCTGTAGCAGTTTGAAGCCGAAACGACAAACGCGCTCAGAGGAGATAATGTTTGATGTTTGGTGACCGTTTGGTACAAAAATGTTGTTTTGAAATGGAGATAACAAACTTCCTGTTGATTTTTGCTGAAGGGTGTCAATGTATGAAATGTAGGTCTAAATGAGACCTACGTAGAGGTATTTTTTTCATGTCTCTACGACGTTCCTACCGGAAGTTACAAGCAGTTTTGTCAGAGTTTTCCTCTGAGGAGCAGTTTTTTGTCTTTTTTTTTCAAAAATTATGTAGAGCACAATTTTGAGTTTTGGGATTCGGTTTTTTTTTTAGATCACAGTTTCCACCAGTCCCAATGTGTGTGAGAAGTTTGGTGAGTTTTGAAGTATTTTAAGGGGGTCAAATTAGAGGTCAAAAATCAAAAATGAGTGTTTTTAGTCATTTTTTGTCTTGAAGGGGAAATTGCCAACTTCCTGTTGGTTTTCGCCCGAAGAAGTGAAATTATGAATTGTAGGTCTAACTGAGACCTACATACAGGTTTTTGTTTCATGTCTCTACGACCTTCCTAGTGGGAGTTAGAGGCATTTTTCTTCCTAGGGGGCGCTAGAGAGCAATGTTGATTTTTGGTATTTTTTTTTACCACTAAAGTGTGCTGTCCCCGGGGTTTAATGTGTATGTCAAATTTGGTGAGTTTTGAAGCATGTTAAGGGGGGCAAAGTAGTGCGCGACCGTGCGGAAGAATAATAAAGAATAATAATAAAACCTTACAAATACAATAGGTTCCTTTGTAACCAGTACAAAGGACTCCCTGAGGGAGTCCTTTGTACAGGGTACAGGGCGGACCCTAATAATAAAACATTACAAATACAATAGGTTCCTTTGTAACCAGTACAAAGGACTCCCTGAGGGAGTCCTTTGTACAGGGTACAGGGCGGACCCTAATAAAACCTTACAAATACAATAGGTTCCTTTGTAACCAGTACAAAGGACTCCCTGAGGGAGTCCTTTGTACAGGGTACAGGGCGGACCCTAATTAAAGCTGCAAGCAGCATTGGTCGGGTCCGCCTTCTGGCAGGTGCTAGTCCTAGGTGTCCAATACTTTAGTCCAGTGGTAGTCCTGAGTGAGACCTACATAGAGGTTTTTGTTTCGTGTCTCTACGATATTGGTACTGGGAGTTAGAGGAAGTTGTGTCTGAGTTCACATTGTCATTATAGGCTATTGTGTGTATTGAGGCCAAAGAAGGTCTAATCGCAGTTTCGTTGTCATTTTTGGCACCGTAGCAACTTTAGTGCTGCGGGTCTTTGAAGGCGCGTAAAATCAAAACGGTAGCACTAATCACCACTCTTTCGTCAACTTTTAATCAGAAGGGTTCAATCTCTCTCCTGTAGCAGTTTGAAGCCGAAACGACAAGCGCACTCAGAGGAGATAATGTTTGATGTTTGGTGACCGGTTGTAACAAAAATGATGGTTTGAAGGAGAAATAGCAAACTTCCTGTTGATTTTTGCTGAAGGATGTCAATCTATGAAATGTAGGTCCAGGCAAGACCTACATAGAGGTATTTTTTTCATGTCTCTACGACGTTCCTACCGGAAGTTACAAGCAGTTTTGTCAGATTTTTCCTCTGAGGAGCAGTTTTTTCTCTTTTTTTCCCAAAAATTATGTAGAGCACAATTTTGATTTTTGGGATTCGGTTTTTTTTTTAGATCGCAGTTTCCCGCAGTCCCGATGTGTGTGCGAATTTTGGTGAGTTTTGAAGTATTTTAAGGGGGTCAAATTACAGCTCAAAAATCAAAAATGAGTGTTTTTAGTCATTTTTTGTCTTGAAGGGGAAATTGCCAACTTCCTGTTGGTTTTCGCCCGAAGAAGTAAAATTATGAATTGTAGGTCTAACTGAGACCTACATACAGGTTTTTGTTTCATGTCTCTACGACCTTCCTAGTGGGAGTTAGAGGCAGTTTTCTACCTAGGGGGCGCTAGAGTGCAATTGGGATTTTTTGGGTTTGGTTTTTTGACTAAAGTCTGCTGGCACACTTTTTGGATGTGTGTAAAAAATTTGGTGAGTTTTGAAGCATGTTAAGGGGGGCGTAGTAGTGCGCAAAGCTGCGGAAGAAGAAACAAAGAATAATTAAAGCTGCAAGCAGCATTGGTCGGGTCCGCCTTCTGGCAGGTGCTAGTCCTAGGTGTCCAATACTTTAGTCCAGTTGTAGTCCTGAGTGAGACCTACATAGAGGTTTTTGTTTCGTGTCTCTACGATATTCGTACTGGGAGTTAGAGGAAGTTGTGTCTGAGTTCACATTGTCATTATAGGCTATTGTGTGTATTGAGGCCAAAGAAGGTCTAATCGCAGTTTCGTTGTCATTTTTGGCACCGTAGCAGCATCTGTGCTGCGGGTCTTTGAAGGCGCGTAAAATCAAAACGGTAGCACTAATCACAACGCCGTCGTCAACTTTTAATCAGAAGGGTTCAATCTCTCTCCTGTAGCAGTTTGAAGCCGAAACGACAAACGCGCTCAGAGGAGATAATGTTTGATGTTTGGTGACCGTTTGGTACAAAAAAGTTGTTTTGAAATGGAGATAACAAACTTCCTGTTGATTTTTGCTGAAGGGTGTCAATGTATGAAATGTAGGTCTAAATGAGACCTACGTAGAGGTATTTTTTTCATGTCTCTACGACGTTCCTACCGGAAGTTACAAGCAGTTTTGTCCGATTTTTCCTCTGAGGAGCAGTTTTTTCTCTTTTTTTTCAAAAAATTATGTAGAGCACAATTTTGAGTTTTGGGATTTGGTTTTTTTTTTAGATCACAGTTTCCACCAGTCCCGATGTGTGTGAGAATTTTGGTGAGTTTTGAAGTATTTTAAGGGGGTCAAATTAGAGGTCAAAAATCAAAAATGAGTGTTTTTAGTCATTTTTTGTCTTGAAGGGGAAATTGCCAACTTCCTGTTGGTTTTCGCCCGAAGAAGTGAAATTATGAATTGTAGGTCTAACTGAGACCTACATACAGGTTTTTGTTTCATGTCTCTACGACCTTCCTAGTGGGAGTTAGAGGCATTTTTCTTCCTAGGGGGCGCTAGAGAGCAATGTTGATTTTTGGTATTTTTTTTTACCACTAAAGTGTGCTGTACCCGGGGTTTAATGTGTATGTCAAATTTGGTGAGTTTTGAAGCATGTTAAGGGGGGCTTAGTAGTGCGCGACGGTGCGGAAGAAAGAATAATAATAATAAAGCTGCAAGCAGCATTGGTCGGGTCCGCCTTCTGGCAGGTGCTAGTCCTAGGTGTCCAATACTTTTGTCCAGTGGTAGTCCTGAGTGAGACCTACATAGAGGTTTTTGTTTCGTGTCTCTACGATATTCGTACTGGGAGTTAGAGGAAGTTGTGTCTGAGTTCACATTGTCATTATAGGCTATTGTGTGTATTGAGGCCAAAGAAGGTCTAATTGCATTTTCGTTGTCATTTTTGGCACCGTAGCAACTTTAGTGCTGCGGGTCTTTGAAGGCTCGTAAAATCAAAACGGTAGCACTAATCACCACTCGTTCGTCAACTTTTAATCAGAAGGGTTCAATGTCTCTCCTGTAGCAGTTTGAAGCCGAAACGACAAACGCGCTCAGAGGAGATAATGTTTGATGTTTGGTGACCGTTTTGTACAAAAATGTTGTTTTGAAGGAGGAATAGCAAACTTCCTGTTGATTTTTGCTGAAGGATGTCAATCTATGAAATGTAGGTCTAGGCAACACCTACATAGAGGTATTTTTTTCATGTCTCTACGACGTTCCTACCGGAAGTTACAAGCAGTTTTGTCAGATTTTTCCTCTGAGGAGCAGTTTTATCTCTTTTTTTTCCAAAAATTATGTAGAGCACAATTTTGAGTTTTGGGATTCGGTTTTTTTTTTAAATCACAGTTTCCACCAGTCCCAATGTGTGTGAGAAGTTTGGTGAGTTTTGAAGTATTTTAAGGGGGTCAAATTAGAGGTCAAAAATCAAAAATGAGTGTTTTTTAGTCATTTTTTGTCTTGAAGGGGAAATTGCCAACTTCCTGTTGGTTTTCGCCCGAAGAAGTGAAATTATGAATTGTAGGTCTAACTGAGACCTACATACAGGTTTTTGTTTCATGTCTCTACGACCTTCCTAGTGGGAGTTAGAGGCATTTTTCTTCCTAGGGGGCGCTAGAGAGCAATGTTGTTTTTTGGTATTTTTTTTTACCACTAAAGTGTGCTGTACCCGGGGTTTAATGTGTATGTCAAATTTGGTGAGTTTTGAAGCATGTTAAAGGGGGCTAAGCAGCGCGCGACGGTGCGGAAGAAAGAAAAATAATAATAATAATAAAACATTACAATTTCAATAGGGTCCTTTCGTCCCATTGCAAAAGGACTCCCTTTGGGATTCCTTTTGAAAAGGTCCTGTGCGGACCCTAATTAAAGCTGCAAGCAGCATTGGTCGGGTCCGCCTTCTGGCAGGTGCTAGTCCTAGGTGTCCAATACTTTTGTCCAGTGGTAGTCCTGAGTGAGACCTACATAGAGGTTTTGGTTTCGTGTCTCTACGATATTGGTACTGGGAGTTAGAGGAAGTTGTGTCTGTGTTTTTTTCCTAGGTGCTGCGGCACAGTGGTTGTTTTCTTTGAAGGTGCGTAAAATCACAGCAGCGGATCCATTTCACATTGTCATTATAGGCTATTGTGTGTATTGAGGCCAAAGAAGGTCTAATCGCAGTTTCGTTGTCATTTTTGGCACCGTAGCAGCATCAGTGCTGCGGGTCTTTGAAGGCTCGTAAAATCAAAACGGTAGCACTAAATAAAAATCCGTTCGCATCTTTTAATCAGAAGGGTTCAATCTCTCTCCTGTAGCAGTTTGAAGCCGAAACGACAAACGGGCTCAGAGGAGATAATGTTTGATGTTTGGTGACCGTTTGGTACAAAAATGTTGTTTTGAAATGGAGATAACAAACTTCCTGTTGATTTTTGCTGAAGGGTGTCAATGTATGAAATGTAGGTCTAAATGAGACCTACGTAGAGGTATTTTTTTCATGTCTCTACGACGTTCCTACCGGAAGTTACAAGCAGTTTTGTCCGATTTTTCCTCTGAGGAGCAGTTTTTTGTCATTTTTTTCAAAAAATTATGTAGAGCACAATTTTGAGTTTTGGGATTCGGTTTTTTTTTTAGATCACAGTTTCCACCAGTCCCGATGTGTGTGAGAAGTTTGGTGAGTTTTGAAGTATTTTAAGGGGGTCAAATTAGAGGTCAAAAATCAAAAATGAGTGATTTTCGTCATTTTTTGTCTTGAAGGGGAAATTGCCAACTTCCTGTTGGTTTTCGCCCGAAGAAGTGAAATTATGAATTGTAGGTCTAACTGAGACCTACATACAGGTTTTTGTTTCATGTCTCTACGACCTTCCTAGTGGGAGTTAGAGGCATTTTTCTTCCTAGGGGGCGCTAGAGAGCAATGTTGATTTTTGGTATTTTTTTTTACCACTAAAGTGTGCTGTACCCGGGGTTTAATGTGTATGTCAAATTTGGTGAGTTTTGAAGCATGTTAAGGGGGGCGTAGTAGTGCGCAAAGCTGCGGAATAATAATAAAGAATAATAATAATAATAATAAAACCTTACAATTTCAATAGGGTCCTTTCGTCCCATTGCAAAAGGACTCCCTTTGGGATTCCTTTTGAAAAGGTCCTGTGCGGACCCTAATTAAAGCTGCAAGCAGCATTGGTCGGGTCCGCCTTCTGGCAGGTGCTAGTCCTAGGTGTCCAATACTTTAGTCCAGTGGTAGTCCTGAGTGAGACCTACATAGAGGTTTTTGTTTCGTGTCTCTACGATATTGGTACTGGGAGTTAGAGGAAGTTGTGCCTGTGTTTTTTTCCTAGGTGCTGCGGCACAGTGGTTGTTTTCATTGAAGGTGCGTAAAATCACAGCAGCGGATCCATTTCACATTGTCATTATAGGCTATTGTGTGTATTGAGGCCAAAGAAGGTCTAATCGCAGTTTCGTTGTCATTTTTGGCACCGTAGCAGCATCAGTGCTGCGGGTCTTTGAAGGCTCGTAAAATCAAAACGGTAGCACTAATCACCACTCGTTCGTCAACTTTTAATCAGAAGGGTTCAATGTCTCTCCTGTAGCAGTTTGAAGCCGAAACGACAAACGGGCTCAGAGGAGATAATGTTTGATGTTTGGTGACCGTTTGGTACAAAAATGTTGTTTTGAAATGGAGATAACAAACTTCCTGTTGATTTTTGCTGAAGGGTGTCAATGTATGAAATGTAGGTCTAAATGAGACCTACGTAGAGGTATTTTTTTCATGTCTCTACGACGTTCCTACCGGAAGTTATAAGCAGTTTTGTCTGAGTTTTCCTCTAAAAAGCAGTTTTTTGTCTGTTTTATAAAAAAATTGCTGTAGAGCACAATTTTGAGATTCAGGGTTCGGTTATTTTTTGAGATCGCAATTTCTACCAGTCCCGATGTGTGTGAGAAGTTTGGTGAGTTTTGAAGTATTTTAAGGGGGTCAAATTAGAGGTCAAAGATGTAAAAAACAGTGTTTTTAGGACATTTTTGTCAAAAATGGTAAATTGCCAATTTCCTGTTGATTTTCGCCCGAGAATGTGTCATTATGAGTTGTAGGTCTAGAGCAGACCTACATACAGGTTTTTGTTTCATGTCTCTACGACCTTCCTAGTGGGAGTTACAGGCAGTCTGTTTTTTTTTTTTTCTAGGGGGCGCTAGAGCTCAATTTTGTTTTTGGGGGTTTGGTTTTGTTATTAACAAGCAATTTTCGCAGGTCCTGACTTGTGTGTCAAATTTGGTGAGTTTTGGAGCATGTTAAGTGGGTCAAATTGCTGTTCGAAGAGGCGGCCGGTATAATAATAATAATAATAATAATAATAATAAACATTACAATTTCAATAGGGTCCTTTCGTCCCATTGCAAAAGGACTCCCTTTGGGATTCCTTTTGAAAAGGTCCTGTGCGGACCCTAATTAAAGCTGCAAGCAGCATTGGTCGGGTCCGCCTTTTGGCCGGTGCTAGTCCTAGGTGTCCAATATTTTAGTCCAGTGGTAGTCCTGAGTGAGACCTACATAGAGGTTTTTGTTTCGTGTCTCTACGATATTGGTACTGGGAGTTAGAGGAAGTTGTGTCTGAGTTCACATTGTCATTATAGGCTATTGTGTGTATTGAGGCCAAAGAAGGTCTAATCGCAGTTTCGTTGTCATTTTTGGCACCGTAGCAACTTTAGTGCTGCGGGTCTTTGAAGGCTCGTAAAATCAAAACGGTAGCACTAATCACAACGCCGTCGTCAACTTTTAATCAGAAGGGTTCAATCTCTCTCCTGTAGCAGTTTGAAGCCGAAACGACAAACGCGCTCAGAGGAGATAATGTTTGATGTTTGGTGACCGTTTGGTACAAAAATGTTGTTTTGAAATGGAGATAACAAACTTCCTGTTGATTTTTGCTGAAGGGTGTCAATGTATGAAATGTAGGTCTAAATGAGACCTACGTAGAGGTATTTTTTTCATGTCTCTACGACGTTCCTACCGGAAGTTACAAGCAGTTTTGTCCGATTTTTCCTCTGAGGAGCAGTTTTTTCTCATTTTTTTCCAAAAATTATGTAGAGCACAATTTTGAGTTTTGGGATTCGGTTTTTTTTTTAGATCACAGTTTCCACCAGTCCCAATGTGTGTGAGAAGTTTGGTGAGTTTTGAAGTATTTTAAGGGGGTCAAATTAGAGGTCAAAGAGGCAAAAACGTGTTTTTTTAGTACAAATTTGTCTTGAAGGGGAAATTGCCAACTTCCTGTTGGTTTTTGCCCGAGGATGTAAAATTATGAAATGTAGGTCTAAGTATGTCCTACATACAGGTTTTTGTTTCATGTCTCTACGACCTTCCTAGTGGGAGTTACAGGCAGTTTGTTTTTTTTTTTTCCTAGGGGGCGCTAGAGCTCAATTTTTATGTTTGGGGTTTGGTTTTGTTATTTTGTTGAATTTTTCGCAGGTTCTGACTTGTGTGTCAAATTTGGTGAGTTTTGGAGCATGTTAAGTGGGTCAAATTAGCGTTCTTTGTGGGGTCGGTAAAATAATAATAATAATTAAAGCTGCAAGCAGCATTGGTCGGGTCCGCCTTCTGGCAGGTGCTAGTCCTAGGTGTCCAATACTTTTGTCCAGTGGTAGTCCTGAGTGAGACCTACATAGAGGTTTTTGTTTTGTGTCTCTACGATATTGGTACTGGGAGTTAGAGGAAGTTGTGTCTGAGTTCACATTGTCATTATAGGCTATTGTGTGTATTGAGGCCAAAGAAGGTCTAATTGCATTTTCGTTGTCATTTTTGGCACCGTAGCAACTTTAGTGCTGCGGGTCTTTGAAGGCTCGTAAAATCAAAACGGTAGCACTAAATAAAAATCCGTATAGAACTTTTAATCAGAAGGGTTCAATCTCTCTCCTGTAGCAGTTTGAAGCTGAAACGACAAACGCGCTCAGAGGAGATAATGTTTGATGTTTGGTGACCGTTTGGTACAAAAATGTTGTTTTGAAATGGAGATAACAAACTTCCTGTTGATTTTTGCTGAAGGGTGTCAATGTATGAAATGTAGGTCTAAATGAGACCTACGTAGAGGTATTTTTTCATGTCTCTACGACGTTCCTACCGGAAGTTATAAGCAGTTTTGTCTGAGTTTTCCTCTAAAAAGCATTTTTTTCTCTGTTTTATTAAAAAATTGCTCTAGAGCACAATTTTGAGTTTCGGGGTTCGGTTTTTTTTTGAGATCGCAATTTCTACCAGTCCCAATGTGTGTGCGAAGTTTGGTGAGTTTTGAAGTATTTTAAGGGGGTCAAATTAGAGGTCAAAGATGTAAAAAACAGTGTTTTTAGTACATTTTTGTCAAAAAAGGTAAATTGCCAATTTCCTGTTGATTTTCGCCCGAGAATGTGTCATTATGAGTTGTAGGTCTAGAGCAGACCTACATACAGGTTTTTGTTTCATGTCTCTACGACCTTCCTAGTGGGAGTTACAGGCAGTTTGTTTTTTTTTTTTCCTAGGGGGCGCTAGAGCTCAATTTTGTGTTTTGGGGTTAGGTTTTTATATTAAAGTCTGCTGGCACACTTTTTGGATGTGTGTAAAAAATTTGGTGAGTTTTGAAGTATGTTAAGGGGGTGAAAGTAGTGCGCAAAGCTGCGGAATAATAATAATAATTAAAGCTGCAAGCAGCATTGGTCGGGTCCGCCTTCTGGCAGGTGCTAGTCCTAGGTGTCCAATACTTTTGTCCAGTGGTAGTCCTGAGTGAGACCTACATAGAGGTTTTTGTTTCGTGTCTCTACGATATTGGTACTGGGAGTTAGAGGAAGTTGTGTCTGAGTTCACATTGTCATTATAGGCTATTGTGTGTATTGAGGCCAAAGAAGGTCTAATTGCAGTTTCGTTGTCATTTTTGGCACCGTAGCAGCATCAGTGCTGCGGGTCTTTGAAGGCGCGTAAAATCAAAACGGTAGCACTAATCACCACTCTTACGTCAACTTTTAATCAGAAGGGTTCAATCTCTCTCCTGTAGCAGTTTGAAGCCGAAACGACAAACGCGCTCAGAGGAGATAATGTTTGATGTTTGGTGACCGTTTGGTACAAAAATGTTGTTTTGAAATGGAGATAACAAACTTCCTGTAGATTTTTGCTGAAGGGTGTCAATGTATGAAATGTAGGTCTAAATGAGACCTACGTAGAGGTATTTTTTTCATGTCTCTACGACGTTCCTACCGGAAGTTACAAGCAGTTTTGTCAGAGTTTTCCTCTGAGGAGCAGTTTTTTGTCTTTTTTTTTCAAAAATTATGTAGAGCACAATTTTGAGTTTTGGGATTCGGTTTTTTTTTTAGATCGCAGTTTCCACCAGTCCCGATGTGTGTGAGAAGTTTGGTGAGTTTTGAAGTATTTTAAGGGGGTCAAATTAGAGGTCAAAGAGGCAAAAACGTGTTTTTTTAGTACAAATTTGTCTTGAAGGGGAAATTGCCAACTTCCTGTTGGTTTTTGCCCGAGGATGTAAAATTATGAAATGTAGGTCTAAGTATGTCCTACATACAGGTTTTTGTTTCATGTCTCTACGACCTTCCTAGTGGGAGTTACAGGCAGTTTGTTTTTTTTTTTTCCTAGGGGGCGCTAGAGCTCAATTTTTATGTTTGGGGTTTGGTTTTGTTATTTTGTTGAATTTTTCGCAGGTTCTGACTTGTGGGTCAAATTTGGAGAGTTTTGGAGCATGTTAAGTGGGTCAAATTAGCGTTCTTTGTGGGGTCGGTAAAATAATAATAATAATAATAATAAAACATTACAATTTCAATAGGGTCCTTTCGTCCCATTGCAAAAGGACTCCCTTTGGGATTCCTTTTGAAAAGGTCCTGTGCGGACCCTAATTAAAGCTGCAAGCAGCATTGGTCGGGTCCGCCTTCTGGCAGGTGCTAGTCCTAGGTGTCCAATACTTTTGTCCAGTGGTAGTCCTGAGTGAGACCTACATAGAGGTTTTTGTTTCGTGTCTCTACGATATTGGTACTGGGAGTTAGAGGAAGTTGTGTCTGAGTTCACATTGTCATTATAGGCTATTGTGTGTATTGAGGCCAAAGAAGGTCTAATCGCAGTTTCGTTGTCATTTTTGGCACCGTAGCAGCATCAGTGCTGCGGGTCTTTGAAGGCTCGTAAAATCAAAACGGTAGCACTTAATCATTATCCGTCGTCAACTTTTAATCAGAAGGGTTCAATCTCTCTCCTGTAGCAGTTTGAAGCGGAAACGACAAACGCGCTCAGAGGAGATAACGTTTGATGTTTGGTGACCGTTTGGTACAAAAATGTTGTTTTGAAATGGAGATAACAAACTTCCTGTTGATTTTTGCTGAAGGGTGTCAATGTATGAAATGTAGGTCTAAATGAGACCTACGCAGAGGTATTTTTTTCATGTCTCTACGACGTTCCTACCGGAAGTTACAAGCAGTTTTGTCAGATTTTTCCTCTGAGGAGCAGTTTTTTGTCAGTTTTTTTTAAAAATTATGTAGAGCACAATTTTGAGTTTTGGGGTTTGGTTTTTTTTTTAGATCGCAGTTTCCACCAGTCCCGATGTGTGTGAGAAGTTTGGTGAGTTTTGAAGTATTTTAAGGGGGTCAAATTAGAGGTCAAAGACGTAAAAAGGAGTGTTTTTAGTAAATTTTGGTCTAAAATGGGAAATTGCCAATTTCCTGTTGGTTTTTGCCCGAAGATGTGAAATTATGAATTGTAGGTCTAAGTGAGACCTACATACTGGTTTTCGTTTCATGTCTCTACGACCTTCCTAGTGGGAGTTATCGTAGGTTGTCTTCCTAGGGGGCGCTAGAGCGCAATTGTGATTTTTTGGGTTAGGTTTTTTGATTATGTGGTCTGGACTCTTTTTCCAATGTGTGGAAAAAATTTGGTGAGTTTTGAAGCATGTTAAGGGGGGCAAAGTAGTGCGCGACGGTGCGGAAGGAGAATAATAATAATAATAATAATAATAAAACCTTACAATTTCAATAGGGTCCTTTCGTCCCATTGCAAAAGGACTCCCTTTGGGATTCCTTTTGAAAAGGTCCTGTGCGGACCCTAATAAAACCTTACAATTTCAATAGGGTCCTTTCGTCCCATTGCAAAAGGACTCCCTTTGGGATTCCTTTTGAAAAGGTCCTGTGCGGACCCTAATTAAAGCTGCAAGCAGCATTGGTCGGGTCCGCCTTCTGGCAGGTGCTAGTCCTAGGTGTCCAATACTTTTGTCCAGTGGTAGTCCTGAGTGAGACCTACATAGAGGTTTTTGTTTCGTGTCTCTACGATATTGGTACTGGGAGTTAGAGGAAGTTGTGTCTGAGTTCACATTGTCATTATAGGGTATTGTGTGTATTGAGGCCAAAGAAGGTCTAATCGCAGTTTCGTTGTCATTTTTGGCACCGTAGCAGCATCAGTGCTGCGGGTCTTTGAAGGCTCGTAAAATCAAAACGGTAGCACTAAATAAAAATCCGTACGCATCTTTTAATCAGAAGGGTTCAATCTCTCTCCTGTAGCAGTTTGAAGCCGAAACGACAAACGCGCTCAGAGGAGATAATGTTTGATGTTTGGTGACCGTTTGGTACAAAAATGTTGTTTTGAAATGGAGATAACAAACTTCCTGTTGATTTTTGCTGAAGGGTGTCAATGTATGAAATGTAGGTCTAAATGAGACCTACATAGAGGTATTTTTTTCATGTCTCTACGACGTTCCTACCGGAAGTTACAAGCAGTTTTGTCAGAGTTTTCCTCTGAGGAGCAGTTTTTTCTCTATTTTTTCCAAAAATTATGTAGAGCACAATTTTGAGTTTTGGGATTCGGTTTTTTTTTTAGATCACAGTTTCCACTAGTCCCGATGTGTGTGCGAATTTTGGTGAGTTTTGAAGTATTTTAAGGGGGTCAAATTACAGCTCAAAAATCAAAAATGAGTGTTTTTAGTCATTTTTTGTCTTGAAGGGGAAATTGCCAACTTCCTGTTGGTTTTCGCCCGAAAAAGTAAAATTATGAATTGTAGGTCTAAGTGAGACCTACATACAGGTTTTTGTTTCATGTCTCTACGACCTTCCTAGTGGGAGTTAGAGGCAGTTTTCTACTTAGGGGGCGCTAGAGAGCAATGTT
Organism: Entelurus aequoreus; assembly: GCF_033978785.1. NCBI lineage: Eukaryota > Metazoa > Chordata > Actinopteri > Syngnathiformes > Syngnathidae > Entelurus > Entelurus aequoreus. Next base: position 34,033,046 of record NC_084753.1, read on the forward strand.
GATTTTTTGGGTGTGATTTTTGAATAACTTCATCTGGCCCACTTTTTGGATGTGTGCAAAAAATTTGGTGAGTTTTGAAGCATGTTAAGGGGGGCAAAGTAGTGCGCGACGGTGCGGAAGAAAAAAGAATAATAATAAAACCTTACAATTTCAATAGGGTCCTTTCGTCCCATTGCAAAAGGACTCCCTTTGGGATTCCTTTTGAAAAGGTCCTGTGCGGACCCTAATTAAAGCTGCAAGCAGCATTGGTCGGGTCCGCCTTCTGGCAGGTGCTAGTCCTAGGTGTCCAATACTTTAGTCCAGTGGTAGTCCTGAGTGAGACCTACATAGAGGTTTTTGTTTCGTGTCTCTACGATATTGGTACTGGGAGTTAGAGGAAGTTGTGTCTGAGTTCACATTGTCATTATAGGCTATTGTGTGTATTGAGGCCAAAGAAGGTCTAATTGCATTTTCGTTGTCATTTTTGGCACCGTAGCAACTTTAGTGCTGCGGGTCTTTGAAGGCTCGTAAAATCAAAACGGTAGCACTAAATAAAAATCCGTATAGAACTTTTAATCAGAAGGGTTCAATCTCTCTCCTGTAGCAGTTTGAAGCCGAAACGACAAACGCGCTCAGAGGAGATAATGTTTGATGTTTGGTGACCGTTTGGTACAAAAATGTTGTTTTGAAATGGAGATTACAAACTTCCTGTTGATTTTCGCTGAAGGATGTCAATCTATGAAATGTAGGTCTAGACAAGACCTACATAGAGGTATTTGTTTCATGTCTCTACGACGTTCCTACCGGAAGTTATAAGCAGTTTTGTCTGAGTTTTCCTCTAAAAAGCAGTTTTTTCTCAGTTTTATGTAAAAATTGCTCAAGGGCACAATTTTGATTTTCGGGGTTCGGTTATTTTTTGAGATCGCAATTTCTACCAGTCCCGATGTGTGTGAGAAGTTTGGTGAGTTTTGAAGTATTTTAAGGGGGTCAAATTAGAGGTCAAAGATGTAAAAAACAGTGTTTTTAGTACATTTTTGTCAAAAAAGGTAAATTGCCAATTTCCTGTTGATTTTCGCCCGAGAATGTGTCATTATGAGTTGTAGGTCTAGAGCAGATCTACATACAGGTTTTTGTTTCATGTCTCTACGACCTTCCTAGTGGGAGTTACAGGCAGTTTGTTTTTTTTTTTTCCTAGGGGGCGCTAGAGCTCAATTTTGTTTTTTGGGGTTAGGTTTTTATATTAAAGTCTGCTGGCCCACTTTTTGGATGTGTGTAAAAAATTTGGTGAGTTTTGAAGCATGTTAAGGGGGTCAAAGTAGTGCGCAACGGAGCGGAAGAATAATAATAATAATTAAAGCTGCAAGCAGCATTGGTCGGGTCCGCCTTCTGGCAGGTGCTAGTCCTAGGTGTCCAATACTTTTGTCCAGTGGTAGTCCTGAGTGAGACCTACATAGAGGTTTTTGTTTCGTGTCTCTACGATATTGGTACTGGGAGTTAGAGGAAGTTGTGTCTGAGTTCACATTGTCATTATAGGCTATTGTGTGTATTGAGGCCAAAGAAGGTCTAATCGCAGTTTCGTTGTCATTTTTGGCACCGTAGCAGCATCAGTGCTGCGGGTCTTTGAAGGCTCGTAAAATCAAAACGGTAGCACTAAATAAAAATCCGTATAGAACTTTTAATCAGAAGGGTTCAATCTCTCTCCTGTAGCAGTTTGAAGCCGAAACGACAAACGCGCTCAGAGGAGATAACGTTTGATGTTTGGTGACCGTTTGTAACAAAAATTTAGTTTTGAAGGAGGAATAGCAAATTTCCTGTCGATTTTTGCTGAAGGATGTCAATCTATGAAATGTAGGTCTAGGCGAGACCTACATAGAGGTATTTGTTTCATGTCTCTACGACGTTCCTACCGGAAGTTACAAGCAGTTTTGTCAGAGTTTTCCTCTGAGGAGCAGTTTTTTCTCTTTTTTTTCCAAAAATTATGTAGAGCACAATTTTGAGTTTTGGGATTCGGTTTTTTTTTTAGATCACAGGTTCCACCAGTCCCGATGTGTGTGAGAAGTTTGGTGAGTTTTGAAGTATTTTAAGGGGGTCAAATTACAGCTCAAAAATCAAAAATGAGTGTTTTTAGTCATTTTTTGTCTTGAAGGGGAAATTGCCAACTTCCTGTTGGTTTTCGCCCGAAGAAGTGAAATTATGAATTGTAGGTCTAACTGAGACCTACATACAGGTTTTTGTTTCATGTCTCTACGACCTTCCTAGTGGGAGTTAGAGGCAGTTTTCTTCCTAGGGGGCGCTAGAGAGCAGTGTTGATTTTTGGGTATTTTTTTTAACCCTAAAGTGTGCTGTCCCCGGGGTTTAATGTGTATGTCAAATTTGGTGAGTTTTGAAGCATGTTAAGGGGGGCAAAGTAGTGCGCGACCGTGCGGAAGAATAATAAAGAATAATAATAAAACCTTACAATTTCAATAGGGTCCTTTCGTCCCATTGCAAAAGGACTCCCTTTGGGATTCCTTTTGAAAAGGTCCTGTGCGGACCCTAATAATAAAGAATAATAAAACATTACAAATTCAATAGGGTCCTTTCGTCCCATTGCAAAAGGACTCCCTTTGGGATTCCTTTTGAAAAGGTCCTGTGCGGACCCTAATTAAAGCTGCAAGCAGCATTGGTCGGGTCCGCCTTCTGGCAGGTGCTAGTCCTAGGTGTCCAATACTTTAGTCCAGTGGTAGTCCTGAGTGAGACCTACATAGAGGTTTTTGTTTCGTGTCTCTACGATATTCGTACTGGGAGTTAGATGAAGTTGAGTCTGAGTTCACATTGTCATTATAGGGTATTGTGTGTATTGAGGCCAAAGAAGGTCTAATCGCAGTTTCGTTGTCATTTTTGGCACCGTAGCAGCATCAGTGCTGCGGGTCTTTGAAGGCTCGTAAAATCAAAACGGTAGCACTTAATCATTATCCGTCGTCAACTTTTAATCAGAAGGGTTCAATCTCTCTCCTGTAGCAGTTTGAAGCCGAAACGACAAACGCGCTCAGAGGAGATAATGTTTGATGTTTGGTGACCGTTTGGTACAAAAATGTTGTTTTGAAATGGAGATAAAAAACTTCCTGTTGATTTTTGCTGAAGGGTGTCAATGTATGAAATGTAGGTCCAGGCAAGACCTACATAGAGGTATTTTTTTCATGTCTCTACGACGTTCCTACCGGAAGTTACAAGCAGTTTTGTCAGAGTTTTCCTCTGAGGAGCAGTTTTTTCTCTTTTTTCCCCAAAAATTATGTAGAGCACAATTTTGAGTTTTGGGATTCGGTTTTTTTTTTAGATCGCAGTTTCCCGCAGTCCCGATGTGTGTGCGAATTTTGGTGAGTTTTGAAGTATTTTAAGGGGGTCAAATTACAGCTCAAAAATAAAAAATGAGTGTTTTTAGTCATTTTTTGTCTTGAAGGGGAAATTGCCAACTTCCTGTTGGTTTTCGCCCGAAGAAGTAAAATTATGAATTGTAGGTCTAACTGAGACCTACATACAGGTTTTTGTTTCATGTCTCTACGACCTTCCTAGTGGGAGTTAGAGGCAGATTTCTACCTAGGGGGCGCTAGAGTGCAATTGTGATTTTTTGGGTTTGGTTTATTTACTAAAGTGGGCTCTACCCGAGTTTGGATGTGTGTAAAAAATTTGGTGAGTTTTGAAGCATGTTAAGGGGGGCAAAGTAGTGCGCGACGGTGCGGAATAATAATAATAAAGAATAATAAAACATTACAATTTCAATAGGGTCCTTTCGTCCCATTGCAAAAGGACTCCCTTTGGGATTCCTTTTGAAAAGGTCCTGTGCGGACCCTAATTAAAGCTGCAAGCAGCATTGGTCGGGTCCGCCTTCTGGCAGGTGCTAGTCCTAGGTGTCCAATACTTTTGTCCAGTGGTAGTCCTGAGTGAGACCTACATAGAGGTTTTTGTTTCGTGTCTCTACGATATTGGTACTGGGAGTTAGAGGAAGTTGTGTCTGAGTTCACATTGTCATTATAGGGTATTGTGTGTATTGAGGCCAAAGAAGGTCTAATTGCATTTTCGTTGTCATTTTTGGCACCGTAGCAACTTTAGTGCTGCGGGTCTTTGAAGGCTCGTAAAATCAAAACGGTAGCACTAATCACCACTCGTTCGTCAACTTTTAATCAGAAGGGTTCAATGTCTCTCCTGTAGCAGTTTGAAGCCGAAACGACAAACGCGCTCAGAGGAGATAATGTTTGATGTTTGGTGACCGTTTTGTACAAAAATGTTGTTTTGAAGGAGGAATAGCAAACTTCCTGTTGATTTTTGCTGAAGGATGTCAATCTATGAAATGTAGGTCTAGGCAACACCTACATAGAGGTATTTTTTTCATGTCTCTACGACGTTCCTACCGGAAGTTACAAGCAGTTTTGTCAGAGTTTTCCTCTGAGGAGCAGTTTTTTCTCTTTTTTTTCCAAAAATTATGTAGAGCACAATTTTGAGTTTTGGGATTCGGTTTTTTTTTTAGATCACAGTTTCCACCAGTCCCGATGTGTGTGAGAAGTTTGGTGAGTTTTGAAGTATTTTAGGGGGGTCAAATTACAGCTCAAAAATCAAAAATGAGTGTTTTTAGTCATTTTTTGTCTTGAAGGGGAAATTGCCAACTTCCTGTTGGTTTTCGCCCGAAGAAGTGAAATTATGAATTGTAGGTCTAACTGAGACCTACATACAGGTTTTTGTTTCATGTCTCTACGACCTTCCTAGTGGGAGTTAGAGGCATTTTTCTTCCTAGGGGGCGCTAGAGAGCAATGTTGATTTTTGGTATTTTTTTTTACCACTAAAGTGTGCTGTACCCGGGGTTTAATGTGTATGTCAAATTTGGTGAGTTTTGAAGCATGTTAAGGGGGGCGTAGTAGTGCGCAAAGCTGCGGAATAATAATAAAGAATAATAATAATTAAAGCTGCAAGCAGCATTGGTCGGGTCCGCCTTCTGGCAGGTGCTAGTCCTAGGTGTCCAATACTTTTGTCCAGTGGTAGTCCTGAGTGAGACCTACATAGAGGTTTTTGTTTCGTGTCTCTACGATATTGGTACTGGGAGTTAGAGGAAGTTGTGTCTGAGTTCACATTGTCATTATAGGCTATTGTGTGTATTGAGGTCAAAGAAGGTCTAATCGCAGTTTCGTTGTCATTTTTGGCACCGTAGCAGCATCAGTGCTGCGGGTCTTTGAAGGCTCGTAAAATCAAAACGGTAGCACTAAATACAAATCCGTACAGAACTTTTAATCAGAAGGGTTCAATCTCTCTCCTGTAGCAATTTGAAGCCGAAACGACAAACGCGCTCAGAGGAGATAATGTTTGATGTTTGGTGACCGTTTGGTACAAAAATGTTGTTTTGAAATGGAGATAACAAACTTCCTGTTGATTTTTGCTGAAGGGTGTCAATGTATGAAATGTAGGTCTAAATGAGACCTACGTAGAGGTATTTGTTTCATGTCTCTACGACGTTCCTACCGGAAGTTACAAGCAGTTTTGTCTGATTTTTCCTCTGAGGAGCAGTTTTTTCTCTTTTTTTTTCAAAAATTATGTAGAGCACAATTTTGAGTTTTGGGATTCGGTTTTTTTTTTAGATCACAGTTTCCACCAGTCCCGATGTGTGTGCGAATTTTGGTGAGTTTTGAAGTATTTTAAGGGGGTCAAATTAGAGGTCAAAAATCAAAAAAGAGTGTTTTTAGTCATTTTTTGTCTTGAAGGGGAAATTGCCAACTTCCTGTTGGTTTTCGCCCGAAGAAGTGAAATTATGAATTGTAGGTCTAACTGAGACCTACATACAGGTTTTTGTTTCATGTCTCTACGACCTTCCTAGTGGGAGTTAGAGGCATTTTTCTTCCTAGGGGGCGCTAGAGAGCAATGTTGTTTTTTGGTATTTTTTTTTACCACTAAAGTGTGCTGTACCCGGGGTTTAATGTGTATGTCAAATTTGGTGAGTTTTGAAGCATGTTAAAGGGGGCTAAGCAGCGCGCGACGGTGCGGAAGAAAGAAAAATAATAATAATAATAAAACCTTACAATTTCAATAGGGTCCTTTCGTCCCATTGCAAAAGGACTCCCTTTGGGATTCCTTTTGAAAAGGTCCTGTGCGGACCCTAATTAAAGCTGCAAGCAGCATTGGTCGGGTCCGCCTTCTGGCAGGTGCTAGTCCTAGGTGTCCAATACTTTTGTCCAGTGGTAGTCCTGAGTGAGACCTACATAGAGGTTTTTGTTTCGTGTCTCTACCATATTGGTACTGGGAGTTAGAGGAAGTTGTGTCTGAGTTCACATTGTCATTATAGGCTATTGTGTGTATTGAGGCCAAAGTAGGTCTAATCGCAGTTTCGTTGTCATTTTTGGCACCGTAGCAACTTTAGTGCTGCGGGTCTTTGAAGGCTCGTAAAATCAAAACGGTAGCACTAAATAAAAATCCGTACGCATCTTTTAATCAGAAGGGTTCAATCTCTCTCCTGTAGCAGTTTGAAGCCGAAACGACAAACGCGCTCAGAGGAGATAATGTTTGATGTTTGGTGACCGTTTGGTACAAAAATGTTGTTTTGAAATGGAGATTACAAACTTCCTGTTGATTTTCGCTGAAGGATGTCAATCTATGAAATGTAGGTCTAGACGAGACCTACATAGAGGTATTTGTTTCATGTCTCTACGACGTTCCTACCGGAAGTTACAAGCAGTTTTGTCAGAGTTTTCCTCTGAGGAGCAGTTTTTTCTCTTTTTTTTTCAAAAATTATGTAGAGCACAATTTTGAGTTTTGGGATTCGGTTTTTTTTTTAGATCACAGTTTCCACCAGTCCCAATGTGTGTGAGAAGTTTGGTGAGTTTTGAAGTATTTTAAGGGGGTCAAATTAGAGGTCAAAAATCAAAAATGAGTGTTTTTAGTCATTTTTTGTCTTGAAGGGGAAATTGCCAACTTCCTGTTGGTTTTCGCCCGAAGAAGTGAAATTATGAATTGTAGGTCTAACTGAGACCTACATACAGGTTTTGGTTTCATGTCTCTACGACCTTCCTAGTGGGAGTTATAGGCAGTTTTCTACCTAGGGGGCGCTAGAGAGCAAGTGTATTTTTTTGGGTTTGGTTTTTTGACTAAAATCTGCTGGCACACTTTTTGGATGTGTGTAAAAAATTTGGTGAGTTTTGAAGCATGTTAAGGGGGGCGAAGTAGTGCGCAAAGCTGCGGAAGAAGAAACAAAGAAGAAGAAGAAGAAGAAGAATTAAAGCTGCAAGCAGCATTGGTCGGGTCCGCTTTTTGGCAGGTGCTAGTCCTAGGTGTCCAATACTTTAGTCCAGTGGTAGTCCTGAGTGAGACCTACATAGAGGTTTTTGTTTCGTGTCTCTACGATATTGGTACTGGGAGTTAGAGGAAGTTGTGTCTGTGTTTTTTTCCTAGGTGCTGCGGCACAGTGGTTGTTTTCTTTGAAGGTGCGTAAAATCACAGCAGCGGATCCATTTCACATTGTCATTATAGGCTATTGTGTGTATTGAGGCCAAAGAAGGTCTAATCGCAGTTTCGTTGTCATTTTTGGCACCGTAGCAACTTGAGTGCTGCGGGTCTTTGAAGGCTCGTAAAATCAAAACGGTAGCACTAATCACAACGCCGTCGTCAACTTTTAATCAGAAGGGTTCAATCTCTCTCCTGTAGCAGTTTGAAGCCGAAACGACAAACGCGCTCAGAGGAGATAATGTTTGATGTTTGGTGACCGTTTGGTACAAAAATGTTGTTTTGAAATGGAGATAACAAACTTCCTGTTGATTTTTGCTGAAGGGTGTCAATGTATGAAATGTAGGTCTAAATGAGACCTACGTAGAGGTATTTTTTTCATGTCTCTACGACGTTCCTACCGGAAGTTACAAGCAGTTTTGTCAGAGTTTTCCTCTGAGGAGCAGTTTTTTGTCAGTTTTATAAAAAAATTGCTGTAGAGCACAATTTTGAGTTTCGGGGTTCGGTTATTTTTTGAGAGCGCAATTTCTACCAGTCCCGATGTGTGTGAGAAGTTTGGTGAGTTTTGAAGTATTTTAAGGGGGTCAAATTAGAGGTCAAAGATGTAAAAAACAGTGTTTTTAGGACATTTTTGTCAAAAATGGTAAATTGCCAATTTCCTGTTGATTTTCGCCCGAGAATGTGTCATTATGAGTTGTAGGTCTAGAGCAGACCTACATACAGGTTTTTGTTTCATGTCTCTACGACCTTCCTAGTGGGAGTTACAGGCAGTTTGTTTTTTTTTTTTCCTAGGGGGCGCTAGAGCTCAATTTTGTGTTTTGGGGTTAGGTTTTTATATTAAAGTCTGCTGGCACACTTTTTGGATGTGTGTAAAAAATTTGGTGAGTTTTGAAGCATGTTAAGGGGGGCGAAGTAGTGCGCAAAGCTGCGGTATAATAATAATAATAATAATAATAAAGAATAATAAAACATTACAATTTCAATAGGGTCCTTTCGTCCCATTGCAAAAGGACTCCCTTTGGGATTCCTTTTGAAAAGGTCCTGTGCGGACCCTAATAATAAAACATTACAATTTCAATAGGGTCCTTTCGTCCCATTGCAAAAGGACTCCCTTTGGGATTCCTTTTGAAAAGGTCCTGTGCGGACCCTAATTAAAGCTGCAAGCAGCATTGGTCGGGTCCGCCTTCTGGCAGGTGCTAGTCCTAGGTGTCCAATACTTTTGTCCAGTGGTAGTCCTGAGTGAGACCTACATAGAGGTTTTTGTTTCGTGTCTCTACGATATTGGTACTGGGAGTTAGAGGAAGTTGTGTCTGAGTTCACATTGTCATTATAGGGTATTGTGTGTATTGAGGCCAAAGAAGGTCTAATCGCAGTTTCGTTGTCATTTTTGGCACCGTAGCAACTTTAGTGCTGCGGGTCTTTGAAGGCTCGTAAAATCAAAACGGTAGCACTTATTAAAAATCCGTTCGGAACTTTTAATCAGAAGGGTTCAATCTCTCTCCTGTAGCAGTTTGAAGCCGAAACGACAAACGCGCTCAGAGGAGATAATGTTTGATGTTTGGTGACCGTTTGGTACAAAAATGTTGTTTTGAAATGGAGATAACAAACTTCCTGTTGATTTTTGCTGAAGGGTGTCAATCTATGAAATGTAGGTCTAGGCGAGACCTACATTAGAGGTATTGGTTTCATGTCTCTACGACGTTCCTACCGGAAGTTACAAGCAGTTTTGTCAGATTTTTCCTCTGAGGAGCAGTTTTTTCTCTGTTTTTTGAAAAAAATTATGTAGAGCACAATTTTGAGTTTTGGGATTCGGTTTTTTTTTTAGATCGCAGTTTCCCGCAGTCCCGATGTGTGTGCGAATTTTGGTGAGTTTTGAAGTATTTTAAGGGGGTCAAATTACAGCTCAAAAATCAAAAATGAGTGTTTTTAGTCATTTTTTGTCTTGAAGGGGAAATTGCCAACTTCCTGTTGGTTTTCGCCCGAAGAAGTAAAATTATGAATTGTAGGTCTAACTGAGACCTACATACAGGTTTTTGTTTCATGTCTCTACGACCTTCCTAGTGGGAGTTAGAGGCAGTTTTCTACCTAGGGGGCGCTAGAGTGCAATTGTGATTTTTTGGGTTTGGTTTTTTGACTAAAGTCTGCTGGCACACTTTTTGGATTTGTGTAAAAAATTTGGTGAGTTTTGAAGCATGTTAAGGGGGGCGTAGTAGTGCGCAAAGCTGCGGAAGAAGAAACAAAGAAGAAAAATAAAACATTACAATAACAATAGGTTCCTTTGTAACCAGTACAAAGGACTCCCTGAGGGAGTCCTTTGTACAGGGTACAGGGCGGACCCTAATAATAATAAAACCTTACAAATTCAATAGGGTCCTTTCGTCCCATTGCAAAAGGACTCCCTTTGGGATTCCTTTTGAAAAGGTCCTGTGCGGACCCTAATAAAACCTTACAAATTCAATAGGGTCCTTTCGTCCCATTGCAAAAGGACTCCCTTTGGGATTCCTTTTGAAAAGGTCCTGTGCGGACCCTAATTAAAGCTGCAAGCAGCATTGGTCGGGTCCGCCTTCTGGCAGGTGCTAGTCCTAGGTGTCCAATACTTTTGTCCAGTGGTAGTCCTGAGTGAGACCTACATAGAGGTTTTTGTTTCGTGTCTCTACCATATTGGTACTGGGAGTTAGAGGAAGTTGTGTCTGAGTTCACATTGTCATTATAGGCTATTGTGTGTATTGAGGCCAAAGAAGGTCTAATTGCAGTTTCGTTGTCATTTTTGGCACCGTAGCAACTTTAGTGCTGCGGGTCTTTGAAGGCTCGTAAAATCAAAATGGTAGCCCTAATCTCAACGCCGTCGTCAACTTTTAATCAGAAGGGTTCAATCTCTCTCCTGTAGCAGTTTGAAGCCGAAACGACAAACGCGCTCAGAGGAGATAATGTTTGATGTTTGGTGACCGTATGGTACAAAAATGTTGTTTTGAAATGGAGATAACAAACTTCCTGTTGATTTTTGCTGAAGGGTGTCAATGTATGAAATGTAGGTCTAAATGAGACCTACGTAGAGGTATTTTTTTCATGTCTCTACGACGTTCCTACCGGAAGTTACAAGCAGTTTTGTCAGAGTTTTCCTCTGAGGAGCACTTTTTTGTCAGTTTTTTCCAAAAATTATGTAGAGCACAATTTTGAGTTTTGGGGTTCGGTTTTTTTTTTAGATCTTAAATCCCAACTGTCCCAATGTGTGTGAGAAGTTTGGTGAGTTTTGAAGTATTTTAAGTGGGTCAAATTAGAGGTCAAAGACGTAAAAAGGAGTGTTTTTAGTAAATTTTGGTCTAAAATGGGAAATTGCCAATTTCCTGTTGGTTTTTGCCCGAAGATGTGAAATTATGAATTGTAGGTCTAAGTGAGACCTACATACTGGTTTTTGTTTCATGTCTCTACGACCTTCCTAGTGGGAGTTATCGTAGGTTGTCTTCCTAGGGGGCGCTAGAGCGCAATTGTGATTTTTTGGGTTAGGTTTTTTGATTATGTGGTCTGGACTCTTTTTCCAATGTGTGGAAAAAATTTGGTGAGTTTTGAAGCATGTTAAGGGGGGCGAAGTAGTGCGCGACGGTGCGGAAGGAGAATAATAATAATAATAAAACCTTACAATTTCAATAGGGTCCTTTCGTCCCATTGCAAAAGGACTCCCTTTGGGATTCCTTTTGAAAAGGTCCTGTGCGGACCCTAATTAAAGCTGCAAGCAGCATTGGTCGGGTCCGCCTTCTGGCAGGTGCTAGTCCTAGGTGTCCAATACTTTAGTCCAGTGGTAGTCCTGAGTGAGACCTACATAGAGGTTTTTGTTACGTGTCTCTACGATATTGGTACTGGGAGTTAGAGGGAGTTGTGTCTGAGTTCACATTGTCATTATAGGCTATTGTGTGTATTGAGGCCAAAGAAGGTCTAATCGCAGTTTCGTTGTCATTTTTGGCACCGTAGCAGCATCAGTGCTGCGGGTCTTTGAAGGCGCGTAAAATCAAAACGGTAGCACTAATCACAACGCCGTCGTCAACTTTTAATCAGAAGGGTTCAATCTCTCTCCTGTAGCAGTTTGAAGCCGAAACGACAAACGGGCTCAGAGGAGATAATGTTTGATGTTTGGTGACCGTTTGGTACAAAAATGTTGTTTTGAAATGGAGATAACAAACTTCCTGTTGATTTTTGCTGAAGGGTGTCAATGTATGAAATGTAGGTCTAGGCGAGACCTACATTAGAGGTATTGGTTTCATGTCTCTACGACGTTCCTACCGGAAGTTACAAGCAGTTTTGTCAGATTTTTCCTCTGAGGAGCAGTTTTATCTCTTTTTTTTCCAAAAATTATGTAGAGCACAATTTAGAGTTTTGGGATTTGGGTTTTTTTTTACATCACAGTTTCCACCAGTCCCAATGTGTGTGAGAAGTTTGGTGAGTTTTGAAGTATTTTAAGGGGGTCAAATTAGAGGTCAAAAATCAAAAATGAGTGTTTTTAGTCATTTTTTGTCTTGAAGGGGAAATTGCCAACTTCCTGTTGGTTTTCGCCCGAAGAAGTGAAATTATGAATTGTAGGTCTAACTGAGACCTACATACAGGTTTTTGTTTCATGTCTCTACGACCTTCCTAGTGGGAGTTAGAGGCATTTTTCTTCCTAGGGGGCGCTAGAGAGCAATGTTGATTTTTGGTATTTTTTTTTACCACTAAAGTGTGCTGTACCCGGGGTTTAATGTGTATGTCAAATTTGGTGAGTTTTGAAGCATGTTAAGGGGGGCGTAGTAGTGCGCAAAGCTGCGGAATAATAATAAAGAATAATAATAATAATAAAACCTTACAATTTCAATAGGGTCCTTTCGTCCCATTGCAAAAGGACTCCCTTTGGGATTCCTTTTGAAAAGGTCCTGTGCGGACCCTAATAATAATAAAACCTTACAATTTCAATAGGGTCCTTTCGTCCCATTGCAAAAGGACTCCCTTTGGGATTCCTTTTGAAAAGGTCCTGTGCGGACCCTAATTAAAGCTGCAAGCAGCATTGGTCGGGTCCGCCTTCTGGCAGGTGCTAGTCCTAGGTGTCCAATACTTTAGTCCAGTGGTAGTCCTGAGTGAGACCTACATAGAGGTTTTGGTTTCGTGTCTCTACGATATTGGTACTGGGAGTTAGAGGAAGTTGTGTCTGAGTTCACATTGTCATTATAGGCTATTGTGTGTATTGAGGCCAAAGAAGGTCTAATCGCAGTTTCGTTGTCATTTTTGGCACCGTAGCAACTTTAGTGCTGCGGGTCTTTGAAGGCGCGTAAAATCAAAACGGTAGCACTAATCACCACTCTTTCGTCAACTTTTAATCAGAAGGGTTCAATCTCTCTCCTGTAGCAGTTTGAAGCCGAAACGACAAACGCACTCAGAGGAGATAATGTTTGATGTTTGGTGACCGGTTGTAACAAAAATGATGGTTTGAAGGAGAAATAGCAAACTTCCTGTTGATTTTTGCTGAAGGATGTCAATCTATGAAATGTAGGTCCAGGCAAGACCTACATAGAGGTATTTTTTTCATGTCTCTACGACGTTCCTACCGGAAGTTACAAGCAGTTTTGTCAGATTTTTCCTCTGAGGAGCAGTTTTTTCTCTTTTTTTCCCAAAAATTATGTAGAGCACAATTTTGAGTTTTGGGATTCGGTTTTTTTTTTAGATCGCAGTTTCCACCAGTCCCAATGTGTGCGCGAATTTTGGTGAGTTTTGAAGTATTTTAAGGGGGTCAAATTACAGCTCAAAAATCAAAAATGAGTGTTTTTAGTCATTTTTTGTCTTGAAGGGGAAATTGCCAACTTCCTGTTGGTTTTCGCCCGAAGAAGTGAAATTATGAATTGTAGGTCTAACTGAGACCTACATACAGGTTTTTGTTTCATGTCTCTACGACCTTCCTAGTGGGAGTTAGAGGCAGTTTTCTACCTAGGGGGCGCTAGAGTGCAACTGGGATTTTTTGGGTTTGGTTTTTTGACTAAAGTCTGCTGGCACACTTTTTGGATGTGTGTAAAAAATTTGGTGAGTTTTGAAGCATGTTAAGGGGGGCGAAGTAGTGCGCAAAGCTGCGGAAGAAAAAAGAAAGAATAATAAAACCTTACAATTTCAATAGGGTCCTTTCGTCCCATTGCAAAAGGACTCCCTTTGGGATTCCTTTTGAAAAGGTCCTGTGCGGACCCTAATAATAAAACATTACAATTTCAATAGGGTCCTTTCGTCCCATTGCAAAAGGACTCCCTTTGGGATTCCTTTTGAAAAGGTCCTGTGCGGACCCTAATTAAAGCTGCAAGCAGCATTGGTCGGGTCCGCCTTCTGGCAGGTGCTAGTCCTAGGTGTCCAATACTTTTGTCCAGTGGTAGTCCGGAGTGAGACCTACATAGAGGTTTTTGTTTCGTGTCTCTACGATATTGGTACTGGGAGTTAGAGGAAGTTGTGTCTGAGTTCACATTGTCATTATAGGCTATTGTGTGTATTGAGGCCAAAGAAGGTCTAATCGCAGTTTCGTTGTCATTTTTGGCACCGTAGCAGCATCAGTGCTGCGGGTCTTTGAAGGCTCGTAAAATCAAAACGGTAGCACTTAATCATTATCCGTACGCATCTTTTAATCAGAAGGGTTCAATCTCTCTCCTGTAGCAGTTTGAAGCGGAAACGACAAACGCGCTCAGAGGAGATAACGTTTGATGTTTGGTGACCGTTTGGTACAAAAATGTTGTTTTGAAATGGAGATAACAAACTTCCTGTTGATTTTTGCTGAAGGGTGTCAATGTATGAAATGTAGGTCTAAATAAGACCTACGTAGAGGTATTTTTTTCATGTCTCTACGACGTTCCTACCGGAAGTTACAAGCAGTTTTGTCAGATTTTTCCTCTGAGGAGCAGTTTTTTCTCTTTTTTTCCCAAAAATTATGTAGAGCACAATTTTGAGTTTTGGGATTCGGTTTTTTTTTTAGATCACAGTTTCCACCAGTCCCGATGTGTGTGAGAATTTTGGTGAGTTTTGAAGTATTTTAAGGGGGTCAAATTACAGCTCAAAAATCAAAAATGAGTGTTTTTAGTCATTTTTTGTCTTGAAGGGGAAATTGCCAACTTCCTGTTGGTTTTCGCCCGAAGAAGTGAAATTATGAATTGTAGGTCTAACTGAGACCTACATACAGGTTTTTGTTTCATGTCTCTACGACCTTCCTAGTGGGAGTTAGAGGCATTTTTCTTCCTAGGGGGCGCTAGAGAGCAATGTTGATTTTTGGTATTTTTTTTTACCACTAAAGTGTGCTGTACCCGGGGTTTAATGTGTATGTCAAATTTGGTGAGTTTTGAAGCATGTTAAGGGGGGCTAAGTAGTGCGCGACCGTGCGGAATAATAAAGAAAGAATAATAATAAAACCTTACAATTTCAATAGGGTCCTTTCGTCCCATTGCAAAAGGACTCCCTTTGGGATTCCTTTTGAAAAGGTCCTGTGCGGACCCTAATTAAAGCTGCAAGCAGCATTGGTCGGGTCCGCTTTTTGGCAGGTGCTAGTCCTAGGTGTCCAATACTTTTGTCCAGTGGTAGTCCTGAGTGAGACCTACATAGAGGTTTTTGTTTCGTGTCTCTACGATATTGGTACTGGGAGTTAGATGAAGTTGTGTCTGAGTTCACATTGTCATTATAGGCTATTGTGTGTATTGAGGCCAAAGAAGGTCTAATTGCAGTTTCGTTGTCATTTTTGGCACCGTAGCAGCATCAGTGCTGCGGGTCTTTGAAGGCTCGTAAAATCAAAACGGTAGCACTAATCACCACTCTTACGTCAACTTTTAATCAGAAGGGTTCAATCTCTCTCCTGTAGCAGTTTGAAGCCGAAACGACAAACGCGCTCAGAGGAGATAATGTTTGATGTTTGGTGACCGTTTGGTACAAAAATGTTGTTTTGAAATGGAGATTACAAACTTCCTGTTGATTTTCGCTGAAGGATGTCAATCTATGAAATGTAGGTCTAGACAAGACCTACATAGAGGTATTTGTTTCATGTCTCTACGACGTTCCTACCGGAAGTTATAAGCAGTTTTGTCTGAGTTTTCCTCTACAAAGCAGTTTTTTCTCAGTTTTATGTAAAAATTGCTCAAGGGCACAATTTTTATTTTCGGGGTTCGGTTATTTTTTGAGATCGCAATTTCTACCAGTCCCGATGTGTGTGCGAAGTTTGGTGAGTTTTGAAGTATTTTAAGGGGGTCAAATTAGAGGTCAAAGACGTAAAAAACAGTGTTTTTAGTACATTTTTGTCTTGAAGGGGAAATTGCCAACTTCCTGTTGGTTTTCGCCCGACGATGTAAAATTATGAGTTGTAGGTCTTTAGCAGACCTACATACAGGTTTTTGTTTCATGTCTCTACGACCTTCCTAGTGGGAGTTACAGGCAGTTTGTTATTTTTTTTTCCTAGGGGGCGCTAGAGCTCAATTTTATTTTTTGGGGTTAGGTTTTTATATTAAAGTCTGCTGGCACACTTTTTGGATGTGTGTAAAAAATTTGGTGAGTTTTGAAGCATGTTAAGGGGGGCGAAGTAGTGCGCAAAGCTGCGGAAGAAGAAAGAAAGAAAGAAAGAAAGAATAATAATAAAACCTTACAATTTCAATAGGGTCCTTTCGTCCCATTGCAAAAGGACTCCCTTTGGGATTCCTTTTGAAAAGGTCCTGTGCGGACCCTAATAATAAAGAATAATAAAACATTACAATTTCAATAGGGTCCTTTCGTCCCATTGCAAAAGGACTCCCTTTGGGATTCCTTTTGAAAAGGTCCTGTGCGGACCCTAATAATAAAGAATAATAAAACATTACAATTTCAATAGGGTCCTTTCGTCCCATTGCAAAAGGACTCCCTTTGGGATTCCTTTTGAAAAGGTCCTGTGCGGACCCTAATAAAACCTTACAATAACAATAGGTTCCTTTCGTCCCATTGCAAAAGGAACTACCTTTGGGATTCCTTTGACAATGGTCCTGTGCGGACCCTAATAAAACGCTAGAAATACAATAGGGTCCTCTGTCCCAAAGGGACTCGGTCCCTAATAACTGCAATACACTAATATATATGTAAATAGCATTTTCCATCAGTATGGTCATCTTCTTTGAGCATATTACCGTAAGTTTTGCCCAGTTGACACACGACACAAACATGTACCTTTCCAGCGCAGTGTAGGCCCCGGTGGCGGACCCCGGGTTGATGTAGAACTTGTTCTCGTTCTCAAAGGCCTCAAACTTGTGCGTGTGGCCCGAGATGAGGATGTCCACGTCCAGCTGCCTCTGCAGCAGCGCCAGGCTGGCCATGTCCCCCCACGGGATCACCTGGTGCCCGTGGATCAGCCCGATCTTGAACTGGCCCACCGTCACCACCTTCTGCTCCGGGTAGTTCAGGTTCTGACAGGGCGCACAAAAGAAACGGTTGGAAGTTTTGAAGGGCGTCGTTCGGACGCTAAACGGACCTCGTCGAAGTCCCCGCGGACGATGTGGACGTCGCCCGCGAGAGTCTTCAGGTAGTCGTAGCTCTCCTTGGTGCACAGGTTGCCCGTGCAAAGGATGTGCTGGATCTTCCCCGGGACCAGCAGCTTCTTGAACTTGGCTGGCAGGGTGTTGCACCGGTGGGGGATGTGCAGGTCGCCTAAGACCAGGACCAACTGGTGGAGTCGCAGGCACAAAAGGAGAGGTTAGATGCCCGTCAGTGACACGAGTGGACCAAGAGGGTCTCCGTGAGGTACACCCGAGTTGATTCATCCAGCAGGGAAACACCACCAGGAGCTCCGAGCAGAGTGTTACTTGATTCAACCACGTCCAGGTTAGCTCCGTAGAGTGGGGGAACACAACAAGCCATGTCACAGTCCCTCCAGGATTTTACTTTTTTGTGATTATCAGATTTTTTTCAAGAACCTTGCATCAGCTGGTGAGTTCATTCATTTGTTTTTACTTACCAAAAATCATAGTTGTATTAACTTCCAGCTCCTGCTGGCTCACACAAATATTAGAACTAAATATCACAAGTATTCACAGCCTTTGCTCAATACTTTGTGGATGCACCTTTGGCAGCAATTACAGGCTCAAGTCTTTTTGAATACGATGCCAAATATCTTTGGGCAGTTTGGCCCATTCCTCTTTGCAGCACCACTCAACCTCCTTCAGGTTAGGTGGGAAGCGTTGGATGTTTCTACACATTGCTGCATTCATCTTAGTCTAGTCAGGGAGTGTTAGAATAATTATGTATATATTATCACACAACGTTTATGCTTAAGGGCCGTTGCTATAATTTTTGTCAGTTGTGCTGAAGTGGTATTTTCCAAAAGATTGCAAGCCAGTCTGGTATCAGCGTTTGTGTCCAGGAACGGCCTGCTGACTGCCAAGGCCGAACACCGCCGTGACGCAGACAGAGCAGAGACGAGGCGATATCACCAGCGTCAATACATTTGCATTTTTGTATAATCATATGTTGTGTCTAACTGGAGTTGTCGAGATTACCCCCTTCCCTCGGCGACAGCTTCAGTGATGTAAACGGGCACCTCCCAAATAAATAGAGGATGCATGCGGGCCGGACTTTTAGAACCTAGTTTGGATCTGTAACTAGAATACAGCCCAAAACACGTGTCTCCTCGTTGAGCCAAATTGAACTCCGTCTCTGCATGACTACTTGCTTCTCGTCTGTTTAATAGATGTCATCAGTGTTTGAACCTGACAAGGAGGTGACCAAGGACCCGATGGTCACTCGGTCAGAGCTAGAGCATTCCTCTGTGGAGAGAGGAGAACCTTCCAGAAGGACAACCATCTCTGCAGCAATCCACCAATGGTAGAGTGGCCAGACGGAAGCCATTTCATATTAAAAGCTTGCCACTTGACAAACAAAATTCTCTGGTCTGATGAGACAAAGATTGAAGTCTTTTGTTTTGGAGGAAACCAACCAATACCATCCATGCAGTGAAGTAGGGCTGCAGCTAACGATTAATTTGATAATCGATTAATCTGTCGAATATTACTTCGATTAATAATCGGATAAAAGAGACAAACTACATTTCTATCCTTTCCAGTATTTTATTGGAAAAAAAATGCATACTGGCACCATACTTATTTTGATTATTGTTTCTCAGTTGTTTATAAATAAATGTTTATAAAAAAAATTAAATTAAAATAATAATAATTGCCTCTGCACATAGCATAGATCCAACGAATCGATGACTAAATTAATCGCCAACTATTTTTATAATTGATTTTAATCGATTAATTGTTGCAGACCTACAGTGAAGCATGGTGGTGGCAGCATCATGATTTGGGGATGGTTTTCAGCGGCAGGAGCTAGGAGGCTAGTCAGATTAAAGGGAAATATGAATGCAGAGATGTACTGTGACATCCTGGATGAAAACCGACGCTTCCCATCCAACCTGATGGAGATTGAAGAGGTGCTGCAAAGAGGGATGGGTGAATTTGCCCAAAGATAGGTGTGCCAAGCTTGTGGCGTCGTATTCAAAGACACTTTGAGGTTGTAATTGCTGCCAAAGGTGCATCAACAAAGTATTGAGCAAATACTGTGAAGAATTATTATTGTTTTTTATTTCTACCGTATTTTTCAGAGTATAAGTCGCACCGGCCGAAAATGCATAATAAAGAAGGAAAAAAACGTATAAGTCGCATTGGAGTATAAGTCGCATTTTTGGGGGAAATGTATTTGATAAAAGCCAACACCAAGAATAGACATTTGAAAGGCAATTTAAAATAAATAAAGAATAGTGAACAACAGGCTGAATAAGTGTACGTTATATGAGGCATAAATAACCAACTGAGAACGTGCCTGGTATGTTAACGTAACATATTATGGTAAGAGTCATTCAAATAACTAACATATAGAACATGCTATACGTTTACCAAACAATCTGTCACTCCTAATCGCTAAATCCCATGAAATCTTATACGTCTAGTCTCTTACGTGAATGAACTAAATATTATTATTTGATATTTTACGCTAATGTGTTAATAATTTCACACATAAGTCGCTCCTGAGTATAAGTCGCACCCCTGGCCAAACTATGAAAAAAAACTGCGACTTATAGTCCGAAAAATACGGTAGTAACTTTGAAAAATTTTAAAAACAAACGTCACATTGTGTTGAATTTTGAGGATAAAATTTAATTAATTCCGTTTTGGAATAAGGCCGTAACACGGGGGTCGGCAACCCGCGGCTCTAGAGCCGCATGCGGCTCTTTAGCGCCGCCCTAGTGGCTCTCTGGAGCTTTTTTAAAAAGTGTATGAAAAATGGAAAAAGATGAGGGGAAAAAAATATTTTTTTTGTGTTAATATGGTTTCTGTAGGATGAAAAACATGACACAAAACCCCCTAATTGTTATTAATTACACTGTTTATATTAAACATACTTCACTGATTCGAGTATTTGGCGAGCGCCGTTTGGTCCTACTAATTTTGGCGGTCCTTGAACTCACCGTGGTTTGTTTACATGTATAACTTTCTCCGACTTTCTAGGACGTGTTTTATGCCACTTCTTTTTCTGTCTCATTTTGTCCACCAAACTTTTAACGTTGTGCATGAATGCACAAAGGTGAGTTTTGTTGATGTTATTGACTTGTGTGGAGTGCTAATCAGACATATTTGGTCAGTGCATGACTGCAAGCTAATCGATGCTAACATGCTATTTAGGCTAGCTGTATGTACATATTGCATCATTATGCCTCATTTGTGGGTATATTTGAGGTCATTTAGTTTCCTTTAAGTCCTTTTAATTCAATTTATATCTCATGACACACTATCTATATGTAACATTAAAAAAAAAAAAAAAAAAATTTAAATTAAAAGCCATATGGCTTTTAATTTTTTGCGGCTCCAGACAGATTTGTTTTTGTATTTTTGGTCCAATATGGCTCTTTCAACATTTTGGGTTGCCGACCCCTGCCGTAACATAACAAAATGTGGAAAAAGTGAAGCACCGCGAATACTGTCTGGATGTGATGTATAGCGCTGATTTTTTGTAGGAAAATAAAAGGTGATGAGAGATTTTTAGGAAGGGAGGATCCCTGCAGGGACACATTTGATTAAGAAAATTAAGACCCCACGGAAAAAGCTGTAAACACTCCATGCAATTGCAGTTTTCCTTCACACGTGATTATTTAATGCATCAAGACACTCCATGCACCTTAGTTTTAAAATAACTCCCACACTGCAAAAACTGAAATCTAAGTAAGTAAATATCTCAAATAAGGGTGATATTTGCTTATTTTCTGTCTGATAGGATAATTCTTCTCACTAAGCAGATTTTATGTTAGTGTTTTACTTGTTTTAAGTGTTTTGGTCCTAAATGATCTCAGTAAGATATTACAGCTTGTTGCTGAGATTTGATGAGCTATATTGAGTAAAACATGCTTGAAACTAGAATATCAAGTGGTGCAAAGCTGTGTCATCAACACTCACAAGTATAAAACTACTTTTTTAAAGTAATAATTTCTTACTTCAAGCATGAAAAAAAAATCATGATGCCGAGCGCATATCATTATGTCAAAATAATGGCACTAGCATTTACTTAATTTAAGAATATTTTTCAACATATTGAGCAAAAGGTCTCGTTTTTTTTATACCAAGAAAAGCGCACTTGTTATTAGTGAGTATATACTTATTTTAAGGTATTTTTGGGTTCATTGAGGTTAGCTAATTTTACTTGTTTTGGAAAGTCTTGACAAGCCGAATGTTCTTGTTCTATTGGCAGATAATTTTGCTTAGTTCAAATAAAATACCCCTCATTTTTGTATATTTTTTTTCTTGTTTTTGAACACTGACTTTTTGCAGTGCACCATAAATATCACGCGATTTAGAAATCCTGGAGGGTCTGATTTGAGTGAGGAGCACAAAGGTGAAGGCATTGAGTGTCTGAACTCATATGTGAACGTACGACATTGAGAACGCCCTTGACGGACGCCCTGGCGTCAGACACCCAATAAGAGGCGAGTTGGACGTCAGAGGCGTTTAAAAATCACACAAGAAACAACCACAAACAAAAAAGCTTTAGGCTCAAAACACAACGCTCACAAAGAACCTCATCACTCCACTCAGATGTTGGGACTCCAAGTATTATTCTAGTTTGGACACGCTCATTTGAGGAGAGGGAGCTAAATGGGAAACATTTTTTTCCACTTAAAGGATTTCGCTCTCATATCACTTGAGTCACCTTTTGACCAAAAAACTGATATTTTCCGCATTTTTTCCCCCCATTTTCTACAAATCAGTTAAATATATAAGTTACCAGGCTGAAATTCGGCCACATAGTTTAGAACAAGTTAATCTTTAATATGGCACTTTTTGCAAAATGATTCCAAATAGGAGATATTTTGGTCCCCCATTGACTCGCATTGTAACACATATTTCTCAATGTACTGAAAACCTGACATTTTATGATACTTTCACCACAAATACTGAATGGATCTAAGCAAGTCCCGTCCAAATACAAGGAAAAATCATTGTGGGTGTAATTACACTCCTCAACCACTAGTTAAAGTGAGACATGTATCATTTACTCATACACAGCAGGGGTGTCAAACTCATTTTAGATGGGGGGGGGGGGGGGCCACATGGACAAAAATCTTACGGGTAAAATCACGGCACGATAACTTAAAAATAAAGACAACTTCAGATTGTTTCCTTGGTTTAAAAATACAACAAGCACATTCTGAAAATGTACAAATCATAATGTTTTTGTTTTTTTACAATTACATGTTGCGGTTAATAGTATTCTATCTTTATTTGTCGTTATTTATACTTTCTGCATACATTATGTGATAATGTTCACCAATCAACTCATTGGTGTTAATTTTCAATCCATCACGATTAAAAAATATCAAAATCAAATTACAGGATGTTATTTATGTAGTTTGCTTATTTTATTTTATTTTTTTCTTATAAAATAAAAGTGGGCTTTTGTTAAACCAAATAGTGTTTTTTTTCCATATAGAACAACCTATCTGGATTCGATAAGAGAATCGATAAGGAATCGGTTCGATAAGAGGATTCGATAATGGGCTCGAACTCGATAATTTCTTATCAAACATCATCCCTATGACTGACTACCGTTTTTCCGCACAAGTCCAGTGTTAGTGAGCCAGGCAAGCCAAAGCCAACGCATCTCTGATCCGCCGTCGGACGAATACACTTACCCGGTGACCGGCCTGGTTGATTGGAGACGGGCAAACGGGGCGGAGGGGCAAGGAGAAGGGATGTGTGTGGATGACAGAATGACAAAAGGCATCATCATCACAAAGATTGGTGGGGTGAGGTGGAAAGAGAGAAAAGCAAAGAGCAAACAAAATGTTGGGAGAAAGGGGGGGGGAAACTGAAATTAGAAATTAAACATGAATGGACACTTATTGATATAAACAAAACAAACAAAATGTTATTTAACAGTAAGGGGTTTGTCGTATTATAAATCATATGATCGGTGCGGCGTCTTCAGTAATGCGGACGCTGTATCGATCCGTTGTGGTGAAGAAGGAGCTGAGCCGGAAGGCAAAGCTCTCAATTTATTGGTCGATCTACCTTCCCATCCTCACCTATGGTCATGAGCTTTGGGTTATGACTAGAGATGTCTGATAATAGCCGATATTATGATGCTTTAAAATGTGATATCGGAAATTATCGGTATCATTTTTTTATTATCGTTTATTTTTTATTTTTATTAAATCTACATAAAAAACACAAGATACACTTACAATTAGTGCACCGACCCAAAAAACCTCCCTCCCCCATTCACACTCATTCACACAAAAGGGTTGTTTCTTTCTGGTATTAATATTCTGGTTCCTACATTATATATCAATATATATCAATACAGTCTGCAAGGGATACAGTCCGTAAGCACACATGATTGTGCGTGCTGCTGGTCCACTAATAGTACTAACCTTTAACAGTTCATTTAACTCATTTTCATTAATTACTAGTTTCTATGTAACTGTTTTTATATTGTTTTACTTTATTTTTTTATTCAAGAAAATGTTTTTAATTTATTTATCTTATTTTATTTTTTTAAAAAGGACCTTATCTTCACCATACCTGGTTGTCCAAATTAGGCATAATAATGTGTTAATTCCAAGACTGTATATATCGGTATCGGTTGATATCGGTAATTAAGAGTTGGACAATATCGGATATCGGCAAATAAGCCATTATCGGACATCCCTAGTTATGACCAAAAGGACAAGATCACAGGTACAAGCGGCCGAAATGAGCTTCCTCCGCCGGGTGGCGGGGCTCTCCCTTAGAGATAGGGTGAGAAGCTCTGTCATCCGGGAGGAACTCAAAGTAAAGCCGCTGCTCCTCCACATGGAGAGGAGCCAGTTGACGTGGTTCGGGCATCTGGTCAGGATGCCACCCGAACGCCTCCCTAGGGAGGTGTTTGGGGCACGTCCGACCGGTAGGACCCAGGACACGTTGGGAAGACTACGTCTCCCGGCTGGCCTGGGAACGGCTCGGGATCCCCTGGGAGGAGCTGGACAAAATGGCTGGGGAGAGGGAAGTCTGGGCTTCCCTGCTTAGGCTGCTGCCCCCGCGACCCGACCTCGGATAAGCGGAAGGAGATGGATAGAATTGTAAATAATGAACAATAACAGATCAGTTAGCCAAAGCTATATGATTTTGTTAAAATGTCTGATTTAGACAAGACATGGTGTTAATGAATGAGTGCATGCATGAGTGATTAGATCGTAAGTGACAAACATTAAGACGCGTTGCATGCATGTCGAGTCTGGAGTAGCTGCTAGCTTGTTAGCACAGCAAGCTAACCACTTGACAAACGGGGGGGAAAGTCACGTTAGCGTGAAAGTGTCGTCATGCGGACAAAGGTTTGAGCTGAAAGAGCAGTCTGGGGCTGGAAATAAAGACCTAAGAAGTGTTTGTGACATGCTTTTTTTGCTCAGCTGTCATGTGACCGTTGAGCCATCTCGGACTTGAGGCGTCACCAAAAAAAAATACCATTGAGCTGAAAAGCAAAATGTCACACTCACGCCTTTTCCGGACAACGCGTAAGGAAGGTGCTGTAAAATCGCCGCACGAATGGGCAACATGGTGCATTTTTTTTAAGGGTTATTTTGTAATACTCACCATCTTCTATGCCGCTGTTTGTGCTAGTCAAGTTGAGGAAGCGCCTACGTGCGTGCGGCGTCACCCGCTCAGCGAATCAGAACACGCCCACCAATCCATCAAGCGCAATATCACACTTCCGTTTAAGCACTTCCCTTTCATGTTGTCAAAATAAAAGCCGCCAGCAAGTGAACATTCGGTCAAGCAACTCCCAAGTCATTTCTCCCCGTGGCGCCACAATCGTGCATATGTATTTAATAACTACAATTCACGCGTGCGTTCACCAATTTCGTTCATCAAAGACAGGCGAGTCCTGCCACTCAACCGGAAGTAGCACCGTGTGCCACCTACGCCAGCTTCCTTAAAGCGAATCAGAAAACGCTCACGAATCCATCAAGTGCAATACCACACTCCCGTTTAAGCACTTCCCTTTCACCTTGTCAAATTAAAAGCGGGCCAGCAAAGTGAACATTCACTCAAGCAAATCCAAAGTCATTCCTCGATAAAGTTTTACCTCGGGGCGCCACCATCGATTGAATAACTACAATTCACGCAGGCGTTCAACCATTTCCGTTCATCAAACGCACCACTTAACGAACGCCGTAACCGGAAGTAGCGCCGTGCGCCGCCTACGCGAGCTTACAAGTGATTGAGTCCTTAAAGCGACGTGTGTAGTGGGGCTTCGCAGAACATTCGAGAGGTAAGCTGGCGCGGCGCGTCCATTGCACTTTGCTCCCGAAACAAACTTCACGGGTACGGTCGTAGTTTGACTGGTAAAAAAAAAACACATCTAGACACAAATAATGTGTCGGGCATTTATTTTTATTTTTGATCGGCACATTCGGCAGCGCCCAAGCTAATAACGACGTCACGGCGCTTGACTGGTAGCGACTATTCCTCAGGAGTCTGGGCCTAGACTATTTCCTGGAAGATCTTCGCTAATCCCATTTACTGGGTGTCTTAAATTGTGGATCGTTCTGTTTTTTGTTTTTTTCAATGTCACGATTAATATGTTCAGCTCCGCGTTGATATTTGCATATATTGATCTTGTCCTGAATCGGAATGGCGCTACTACATGTGCGACTTGCATAAGCTAACGGTAACCCGCGGAGCTTTACCGCCGTATTTGACACATTTTCTTGCTTTTTTTTGATAACACTACTATCAAAAAAATACTTTTAAGAATCCTAACGTTAGCGCGTTTCCCATTTGCCTGTGTGAATTACTAAAAAAAAAAAATCCGCCTCTTCCTTCAAAGGTCTCCACACCCAAGAGGACGCCCCGGATACGCCATTTAACCTTTGACTCATTCGTCGTGTGGAGGCTTTAGGGAGCTGGAGCATCGTCCTCCTCTATTAAAAAAAGCCCACCAAGAAGCCCTGCTGCAATCGATACAAGACCAGCGGCAGTCATCGACCAGCGTTCATTGCGGCTCTTGGACGATCAGCGTTGTTTATGTCTTTGTTTTGCGAAAACGGTAAGTCACACACTGTGTGGGCTCATTTTCTCTTCCTACAAAGTGATTTACACAACGTGGGGCCACATGGAAGCAACATGGACGGTGTACTATATTTGTTTAGTGAGCTATCAAAATGGCGCCTCCCCAACACTCGTGTGACTTGATGACGCACTCTGCGCCAAGCTGCTAGGCTAGGCTAAGCTAACTAGCCTCCCTCAGAAGTGACCCGGATTTAACTTGGGCGCTTTTGCAATAGACAAGTGGTGTTTTTTTATAAATGGAATAAGGTTTGGTGATATTTAAGTCAACAGTCGCTAGGCCGCTTGGAGGTGACCCCTCAACCACGGCCTTGCGTGAGATAAAGCGGCCGATGCCCCCACCCCCAATGCGGCCTATTTTGGCCTACAAAAGCCGCCGCCGCCTTTCAAAAATTGCAGCTGGTATTTGTTCTTTTCTTCTGGCCTATTCTGTCTGCTTGTCCTCTGTTGGCTCCTGTGAGTGTGTTATATGTTGTCAGCTGTTTTTTTTGTGAGTGTACACAAGCTTCAGTGACACTGACAGACATGTGACACTTTGGCATTATACACATTCCTTCCTTAAGGGCATATTCATGTACAGCTGGGTTGCGTATGACGTCACATCCGTTTCTCTTCCGAATTGACAGGATGGTCAAGCAGCTTGAGCGTCGCGTTAAAATGAGCGAGTGTAGAGTTTGAGCACATGCCCTATATCAGTGGTTCTTAACCTGGGTTCGATCGAACCCTAGGGGTTCGGTGAGTCAGGCTCAGGGGTTCGGCGGAGGTCAAGACACACCCGACTCCTCGTGTAAATAAAAACTTGTCCCTATCGGCGTATTATGGATACGGCAACAGCAGAAGTCAGACTGATTTGCAGGTGTGTAATTTGTTGTGAGTTTATGCACTGTTTGTTTTGTTCTTTGAACAAGGTGATGTTCATGCACGGTTAATTTTGTGCACCAGTAATAAAACATGGTAACACTTTAGTATGGGGAACATATTCACCATTAACTAGTTGCTTATTAACATGCAAATTAGTAACATATTGGCTCTTAACTAGTCATTATTAAGTACTTATTAATGCCTTATTCGGCATGGCCTTATTATAACTCTAACCCTAACCAAATAACTCTAAATTAAGTCTTTGTTACTTAGAATATGTTCCCTTAGTGTCCAAAAAACTCTAAATTAAGTCTTTGTTACTTAGAATATGTTCCCCTAGTGTCCAAAAAACTCCAAATTAAGTCTCTGTTACTTAGAATATGTTCCCCATACTAAAGTGTTACCAAAAACGTAACTTTGTCTTGAATTTGAAAAAAAACATTTTATTTTTCACTAAAGAAGGGTTTGGTGAATGCGCATATGAAACTGGTGAGGTTCGGTACCTCCAACAAGGTTAAGAACCTCTGCCCTATATCAATCAATCAATCGTTTACTTATATAGCCCTAAATCACGAGTGTCTCAAAGGGCTGCACAAGCCACAACGACGTCCTCATCCATCCATCTTCTTCCGCTTATCTGAGGTCGGGTCACGGGGGCAGCAGCCTGAGCAGGGAAGCCCAGACTTCCTTCTCCCCAGCCACTTCGTCCAGCTCCTCCCGGGGGACCCCGAGGCATTCCCAGGCCAGCCAGGAAAGATAGTCTTCCTAACGTGTCCTGGGTCTTCCCCGTGGCCTCCTACCGGTCGGACGTGCCCCAAACACCACCCGAGGGAGGCTTTCGGGTGGCATCCTGACCAGATGCCCGAACCACCTCATCTGGCTCCTCTCGATGTGGAGGAGCGGCGGCTTTACTTTGAGCTCCTCCCGGATGACGGAGCTTCTCACCCTATCTCTAAGGGAGAGCCCCGCCACTCGGCGGAGGAAGCTCATTTCGGCGGCTTGTACCCGTGATCTTCTCCTTTCGGTCATAACCCAAAGCTCATGACCATAGGTGAGGATGGGAACGTAGATCGACCGGTAAATTGAGAGCTTTGCCTTTCGGCTCAGCTCCTTCTTCACCACAACGAATTGATACAGCGTCCGCATTGCTGAAGATGGCGCACCGATCCTCTGTCGATCTCACGATCCGCTCTTCCCTCACTCGTGGACAAGACTTCGAGGTACTTGAACTCCTCCACTTGGGGCAAGATCTCCTCCCCAACCCAGAGATGTTCATATAGGTATTAAAGTCAGGGGGAAAAAAACAAGCGTGTCGAAGGATGTGGTTTTATCACTTTCATCATCTCGTGGAATACAATCGGACCGTGCTCCTGTCTACAGTGATCACTTTGTAAAATGTCTGATTTATCTATTGATTTGTTCGGAGCCCCTAAAGGGACATGGAAGGGAAAAACAATTTTTGCGTGAGCTCTCCATATTTTTTGCGTGAGCTCGCCATACTATTTGCGAGAGCTTGCAAAAGTTTTTTCCCTACGTCAGTGAACCGGAAGTGAAACCGACACAGCGATGGTGAACCGGAAGTGAAACAGACACAGCGATGGAGGAGCGGGAGTCTACCCATCTGTGCTCTGTTGTGGAATCATAATACAATTTGATGTCTTTATGTTAGGCCAATACTAAAATAGAAATCAATAAACTTCTCCCACGGATGATGGGTAGGCTCCTCAAATCGCTTTGTCTGTTTCACTTCTGGTTCACCATCGCTGTGTCTGTTTTACTTGCGGTTCACTGACATAGGAAAGAAACCTTTTGCGAGATCTCCCAAAACATTTTTTTCCCGCCATTTCCCTTTTTAGGGGCTCCGTAGATTTGTGATGCAATCAAGTTTTTTCTGTACTATGTCAGTAGTGTGAGGATACAATAGCTAACCACTAACAGCAAGCTAGCTTTCCTGAATGTAAACAGATCAGTGGATCTATACAAATATCAACCAAGTACAAGGGCCGCATATAGTCTATAATGCAATGACTACATTAATATTTTTTATTGTCACAAATAATTGTATTTTTTTGAAATTATAAAATCAGGAAATACATCCCTGGACACAGAACTTTTATGTATGACCAATCTATAACCCTGTAACTACTTGGTATTGCATCCATACCAAAAATGTGTAGTATCACCTAAAACTAATGTGAAGTATCCACACAGAAGAATAAGTGATTACATTTTAACAGGAGTTTAGATGAAACACGTTAAAATTAAAAGTACAGATATAAACAGATTAATAATCAATTTTCTACTGCGCCTTTGTTTGCTTATGGGCGGAGATAGAGGGAGCTTCTAGTCGCCCACTGTGTTGAAAACCGTTGGCTAAGTTTAAAACTACTTTTCAGCCTCCCAGGCGCTATACTACAGTAGCTTAGTCCGCACGGGCTATGGAGAGAGGCACTCTTAAATCAAGGTGTAGCCAAACATTTGACACACCGTGTGAGCAGCAGAGAGGAGCTATCATTAGCTTCTGTGCTAAGTTGCTAACAGAAGTTAAAAACACAAACAGATGAGATTAGTGATAACATCGCTACAGGGAGTGATATAGGTTCTAACGCAAGTTTGTGTATGTTTTAAATAAAGCTGTAGTCACTCACCAATCGCCAAAGCATTGTCACTCGCCGCCAAATTTTTAAATTAAAATAAATAATTAAGTTTGATGTGCTGTGTCCGAGAGAAGCCTCCATAAACACGCGAGGGGCGGGGTTGAGCCAAAGAGTATGCTCTGTGCTTTGCCCGGCAGGCCCAAAGTAGAGCAATCAAAGTAACAGACCCAATAAAAGATACCGGTATGGTGGTATCGTCTGAAATATATACAGCTTTCTAAAATATACCGGTGTTAATAACTACACCGCCCAGTCCTATGTGAGATCAATAGAACAATTTAAGAGGCGCCGCGAAGATGTCCTGTTTTGGTGACGTCATAGGTCAACCGGAATACATTAATCGTGCTGAAAGGAAATAAGTAAGGGAGCCACATTGCATATGGCCAATAGTCTTATTAGAGAGAGTGCATGGGAACCGTGACTTCACATGTAGGTGTGAAAATACAAACAAACTTATTTGAGAAATCGGACTAATTTCGTGCATGGAAACGTACTGACTGTGGTACATCTGTAGCCCAAATGGACGGTTAAACTAGTGTCTTCCTGACATTTTGTTTTGAGCATCACACTGGATGAGTCACCAACTGAGTAAAGTACATTTTACCGGAGGCTTCTTGAGTTGTTTACCATAAACCCCCCTCCTCTTTGTCTTTCAGAGCTGTTGCGCAGCCGTCGGAACCTGTGTGGTGGAACTCTAGCCTTCAAGCGGGGAGCTTGTGGCCACAGCGGCACAGCGTTTTTCATGTCAGAGACCGAGCGCGCTTGCAGTCGTTTATGTCATCCCCTCTTTTCCAGACAGAAGATCCCGGAAAATCCCCAACCAAGATTCTCTTATCTTACTGATAGTGCTAGCAGTCAGCCAAAATGTCTGTCAACGTCAACCGCAGCGTGTTGGACCAGTTCTATCGCTACAAAATGCCCCGTCTGATTGCCAAGGTAACACAGCAGTGATGCCGTGATGAGCTCTGTCCCACAATTCCAACGTATATCCGTGTTCTCCAGGTGGAAGGCAAAGGGAATGGAATCAAGACGGTCATTGTCAACATGGTTGATGTTGCAAAGGCGCTGAACAGGCCTCCAACATGTACGTCACATTCTTTTTCCACAGTTCTACAAACATAATTTGTAGATGTTGCATGTTTACCATTTTAATGATACTTTTTTAATGATGTATTGGAGAATATTAGTTGGTAGCTATTCTTGTAAATTATTCTACAGTTGTGATGTTGACTCTTTCTCTCTCCAGACCCGACCAAGTTCTTTGGCTGTGAACTCGGTGCTCAGACCCAGTTTGATAGCAAAAACGACCGCTACATCGTCAACGGATCCCATGAGGCGAACAAGCTGCAGGACATGCTTGACGGGTTCATCAGAAAATTTGTGCTGTGTACCGAGTGTGACAACCCAGAAACTGACCTGGTAAATGTTGTACAGCATATGTGGGTCAACATCAGCCCAGATAGCCATGTGACTGACACTTAAAGAACTTGAAACGTGGGAGGGATATTTGGCTTTGTAGGTTGTATTCAGTCATGAGACTTTTTAAACAAAGGTAAACAAAGTGGTGGGCCACCAAACCAACATGGCTACTGTGCAGTACACGTATAGTGCAAACCACTAAATGAGGAGACGAGCAAAAAATCAGAATCTATCCATATACTTTATTAAAATAAGTTTTGTCGAGTATCCCAGGGATTATCTGTTGGTCGCGTTCCCAGACATGTCGAACTATCCGGTGCTCCAGACATCATTCTACGCAACAAAACGGATGTAAACTTGGAAAAGCATGGAGGTCTACAACCTCCTTGTGTGCGGCTGGGTCAAGGAAATTGCTATCAAGAGTCTCCCGGATAAATCATGGTTCGTTTTTGCTCGGGTAAGGTGGCATTTCAGGATTTAACGTCGCGTCTACCGCCATCTTGCGCTGCTACGAGTGCGCATGTTTTCGCCGCCTTTATCAAAATATAACTATTAATAATAATGATGATGGATTAGATTTATATAGCGCTTTTCTAGACACTCAAAGTGCTTGACAGAAGTTAGAACCCATCATTCATTCACACCTGGTGGTGGTAAGCTACTTTCATAGCCACAGCTGCCCTGGGGTAGCTGTGGATATGAAACTATTAGGGCTGTCAAGTGATGACTTTTTAAAATCCGATGAATCACACTTTAATTACAGGTTATTTGCTTGCATAAATGCAATTTGCCTAAGAAAACACCCCAAAATTTGGGTACAAATGCAATTTGGTAATCAGAATGTCACACTGGAAAGTTTTTTTTAAATGTTTTACTGAACTGCAAGTCATGATTTGCTCTGAGCTTGGTGAAAATAAGTATAGATAAAATTAGGTGCACATTTTGAAAGTTTTTGCAGTTTGCAATAATCTTGTAAACAAGGTTCAGTTACTAATAGTCAATGCTGTAAACACACTCAAACAACTTAACATGATGCACCATTTACTCTTTAGTTTAAACAGTTGTTGAAACAAACAGGCTTGTTTACCTTTTTCAGATGACAATACTGATCTCTTTTTTTGGTGCAATGCAACCCCAGCTCGTTGTTTGCTTACAGATGTCCAAAGTTCAGTAGTTGCAAGCTGATGCTCCTGTGTAGTATAGTTTGTTTGTCCTTGCTGTAATTGTGCCCCTCCAAGGTAATGTGCGACAGATCAGATGTGGTGATAGGATCGACATCTTCTTTCAGGACTTGGTCTTCACAGATGTTAGATGTCCTACATGCTGTCCTTTTTAGCAAAGGCATATGTTCAATGTAACTGCGCTACTTTTGTTGACAACATTAAATCAGGCAACTTTGCCAGCTTCCTGTCGATGTAGCTAGCATTCATGCTCGCATGTAGCTATTGGCGTATCAGCACCAGCTGTAACTGCTCGCTGAGGGCGGTGACTGCTGCTTGCTTTCTCCTCAGTCTCTCAAGACACAAAAAAAGTCTCCAATATTCCCGGTAAAAGTCACAAGATTTGTCGCTAGTTGCTGTTTACAAAAGTCCTGAAGTTCCTGCAACACTGTCGGCCCATTCTCGAATACGTGTCTTGCTTTAAAAGGGTATTTTAATTAACCTCTAAAGGCCTTAGTGGCCACAATGGTGGACAGCACCTTTTAGCTCTTATTTCCAAAATTGTGTACACTACTGTATTGGGGTCTTATGCCGACATATGGACACTTATACTGCTATCTGGTGGTGTCAGAAGAGTATAACATACAATGGAATTTGGGGAAAAAAGTGTAAAAATAAAAATTAGCATGTCACTACACATGAAGTACACGTTTGTGTACTTATGGACTAAGTACATCATATCAAAAGATGATTTTTAGTTTTTATTCTAATTAGGGTCCAATAAGCCCAAATAGCAAAGAGAAATAAAAAAAAGAATGTACACAAACAGCTTGGGCTTTAAGAGGTTTTTAAACTTGATGTGCGCCCATGATAAAAGCGTTTGACGCTGCAATATCAACAAGTTACCTTATCAGCCAAAGTTCTGTTTTAAAGCAAATCCTCTCAATCACAGACAGGATGTAACAAATTAACAATGATTCATCTTCATTCATATTTGATGTCTTTTTTTTATTATTATTCATATATGTTAAAGTTGACAGTCCTGAAAGTTTCATTTATGATTGCTGCCTTTGGAAAAAACGTGACTCTCAGGTTTTGCTCACATTTGATTTATTTAATTTTAGATTCGCAGAGTTGGTGCTTTACGAAACACTAGTAGCAAAAATGCAAAAAAAGAACACAGAAACAAGAATTTAAAAAAATAAAAAATATCAAGGTAATACTTAAATGGGAAATACTAAATGAAAAACTTTAAACAAAGTGATCACTCCAAACTTGTGCGTTGTGCGACTCTGCTCCCTTGGACTGTAGTGCGTGCTACTTTTCTCGTCGCCTTTCGTAAAAAATGTTGACATCTTTCGCCCGTCTTGATTGCCTCTGAAGGAACATTTATCCTTTTCGCGATTTGAACTGTTCCAACAGCCTAAAACAAGGCAAGCTTAGGGCATTTTTCTTTCCTGCCCAGAACGCTATGACAACAGACTGGCTGGCCCACCATTTCCGGCCTCCTGTAGTTTTATCGACCCGGACGTGGCGTCTGATGTATACAACCTATGTCATTTAAAATGTTGCATTGATTACAAAGTGAGTGATTCAGTCATTTATGAGAGCTGTGCTCCCCACAGAATGTAAATCCCAAGAAACAAACCATTGGCACTGCCTGTAAGGCCTGTGGGCACCGCGGCATGCTCGACACCAGGCACAAACTCTGCACGTTCATCCTTAAAAACCCACCAGGTGAGATGGTCTCCTGCATGAGCGTCCCACAGGAATGTATTTCTGTATATTAATTACACCTTGTCCCTTGACAGAGGCCACTGAAAGTGGATCTGCATCTGCAAAGAAGGAGAAGGAGAAGAAGAACCGCAAGAAGGACAAGGAGAACGGCTCTGGAAGTGGAGAGGCTGGAAACCAAGAGAACTTTGACGCTCCTGAGGCTGTGGTGCGTTCACTGCCCCTCCAGTATGTGACCTTCCAGCCCTCCCCTAGAGTGTGTGCTCAGGTGTGTTTTGTGTGTCAGGACCGAGACGACGATGATGAAGACTGGGGGGAGGAGACCACTGAGGAGGCCCAGAGGAGGCGAATGGAGGAGATCAGCGACCAC
Organism: Entelurus aequoreus; assembly: GCF_033978785.1. Lineage (NCBI taxonomy): Eukaryota > Metazoa > Chordata > Actinopteri > Syngnathiformes > Syngnathidae > Entelurus > Entelurus aequoreus. The sequence goes on from NC_084753.1 coordinate 34,067,268, forward strand.
GCCAAGAACCTCACACTCAGTGAGGATCTGGAGAAACCTCTGGAGGAGCGAGTGAACCTCTTCTACAGCTTTGTCAAAGTCAGCTTGCTCTTCTCACGCGTTCCTTCTCAGCTGCTTTTTAACGTTGTGATAAAAGTGCAAAATTAACACACTGTTGGAGTAAAGTCCGTCCCATCTTTGCGTCTCCAGATAAGGAAGGAGAACGCCACCATAGACGCGGCCGACAAAGACATCCTGGCTGAGGCGGAGCGTCTGGACGTGAAGGCCATGGGCCCGCTCATCCTCAGCGAGCTGCTCTTTGACGAAAACATCCGCGAGCAGCTCAAGAAGTACAAGCGCCACTTCCTGCGGGTACGTCTTGAGCTCAAGTCACATGACTGACTGACACGCTTCCCTGTGAGCATGTTCAGAGTGTCCCTTTCCGCGTCCTCAGTTCTGCCACAACAACAAGAAGGCCCAGAAGTACCTGCTGGGAGGATTTGAGTGTGTGGTGAAGCTGCACCAACTCCAGCTCCTGCAGAAAGTCCCCATCATCCTCAAAGATCTCTATGACGCCGACCTGCTGGAGGAGGATGTCATATTCGCCTGGGCAGAGAAGGTGATAGAATTACTTCCTTCACTCTGGCTTTGTTGTCACCGATATGTTGATAGCATCTGTTTTCTGTCCCTCAGGTTTCTAAGAAGTATGTCTCTAAGGAACTTGCCAAAGAGATCCACGCTAAGGCTGCGCCCTTTGTCAAGTGGCTGAAGGAGGCGGAGGAGGAGACCGAGGGGAGCGAGGAGGAGGACGAGGAAGACGATGAGAACGTCGAGGTCAGTTTTGGATAATATTTTAATTTGAAAATACATGTTAGTACCGTATTTTTCGGACTATAAGTCGCAGTTTTTTTCATAGTTTGGCCGGGGGTGCGACTTATACTCAGGAGCGACTTATGTGTGAAATTATTAACACATTACCGTAAAGTATCAAATAATATTATTTAGCTCATTGACGTAAGAGACTAGACGTATAAGATTTCATGGGATTTAGCGATTAGGAGTGACAGATTGTTTGGTAAACGTATAGCATGTTCTATGTTATAGTTATTTGAATGACTCTTACCATAATATGTTACGTTAACATACCAGGCATGTTCTCAGTTGGTTATTTATGCCTCATATAACGTACACTTATTCAGCCTGTTGTTCACTAAACTTTATTTATTTTAAATTGCCTTTCAAATGTCTATTCTTGGTGTTGGCTTTTATCAAATAAATTTCCCCCAAAAATGCGACTTATACTCCGGTGCGATGTATATGTTTTTTTCCTTCTTTATTATGCATTTTCGGCCGGTGCGACTTATACTCCGAAAAATACGGTAGTATAGATCAGGGGTGTCCAAGGTGCGCCCTGCAGCTTGTTTTTTTTGTTTTTTTTTGTTGGCCCGCCTATTTTTTTTAAAGCCAAAATAAAAACATTGCTGATTAAAACATTTTATGAAAAAACTAGAAATGCGCAAGCTAAATTTAAATGCTAACGTTGGAAGGCGTCAAGTACAAAGTCCTATGACTCAAAGTACACATGTAAAATAAGCTAAAGTTAGCATTCTAACATTGGCCTGCTAACAGTTTGCATGTGCCAAGTACAAAGTTGTATGACTGAGGTGTTTCGCTGCATAATTGGCTACAAAAAGTTAGCATAGTTAGCACCTTCTATGTTAGCTACTTCTTTGTTTTTAATGTATATTTTCTGATGGATTTTCTCTATTTTATGCTGCAGCTGTCACATACTGTAATATTGTACATGGTAATTGTTATATATTGTATATATGTTATAGACATAATACTGTACATATATTATGTAAATATTACGTATATGTTATATTTTATATCGCTATATTTCTATTTATACCTGCATTGTCCTTTCCATCATTGTAACTGAGCTACTGTGTGGAACAATTTCCCTTGTGGATCATTAAAGTTTGTCCAAGTCTAGTAGCAGTACCAAGTCATGTGACTGAAGTGTACACTTTTAAAATGAGCTAAAAAAAAAAAGTTAGCACGTTAATGTTGGCATGCTAACAGTTGGCATGTATAAAGTACAAAGTTATGACTGAGGTGTTTCTCTGCATAAATGGCTAAAAAAGTTAACATGTTAACAGTTAGCATGCATCATGTACCAAGTCGTATGACTGAAGAGCACGCTTGTAAGTTAGCTAAAAAAAATAAAATTAGCATGCTAATGTTGGCATGCTAATAGTTTGTCAAGATCAAAGTTATATCACTGAGGTGTTGTGCTGTATAATTGGCTAAAAAAGTTAGCAAGCTAACAGTTGGTATGTGTCAAGTACCAAGTCGTATGACTAAAGAGCACGCTTGTAAAATTAGCTTTAAAGGCCTACTGAAATGAATTTTTTTTATTTAAACGGGGATAGCAGATCTATTCTATGTGTCATACTTGATCATTTCGCGATATTGCCATATTTTTGCTGAAAGGATTTAGTATAGAACAACGACGATAAAGATTGCAACTTTTGGTATCTGATAAAAAAAAGGCTTGCACCTACCGGAAGTAGCGTGACGTAGTCAGTTGAACATATACGCAAAGTTCCCTATTGTTTACAATGATGGCCGCATGAAGTGAGAGAGATTCGGACCGAGAAAGCGACAATTTCCCCATTAATTTGAGCGAGGATGAAAGATTTGTGGATGAGTAAAGTGCAAGTGAAGGACTAGTGGGGAGTTGAAGCTATTCAGATAGGGAAGATGCTGTGAGAGCCGAGGGTGACCTGATATTCAGCTGGGAATGACTACAACAGTAAATAAACACAAGACATATATATACTCTATTAGCCACAACACAACCAGGCTTATATTTAATATGCCACAAATTAATCCTGCATAAAAACACCTGCGTGTTTGTTATGCTAGCTCCTAGCTCCTCTGCTAGCTCCTAGCTCCATAGAACACGCCAATACAATTCAAACACCTGATCAACACACACAATCACTCAGCCCAAAAGACAGTTTACCTAACCCAAGGTTCATAAAGCTTATATATTTTTAAAAAGTTACGTACGTGACGCGCACATACGGTCAAGTTATCGAATGTTTAGCAGCCAAGGCTGCATACTCACGGTACCTGATATTCAGCTGGGAATGACTACAACAGTAAATAAACACAAGACATATATATACTCTATTAGCCACAACACAACCAGGCTTATATTTAATATGCCACAAATTAATCCTGCATAATAACACCTGCGTGTTTGTTATGCTAGCTCCTAGCTCCTCTGCTAGCTCCTAGCTCCATAGAACACGCCAATACAATTCAAACACCTGATCAACACACACAATCACTCAGCCCAAAAGACCGTTCACCTAACCCAAGGTTCATAAAGCTTATATATTTTTAAAAAGTTACGTACGTGACGCGCACGTAAGGTACGGTACGTGTTATGCTAGCTCCTAGCTCCTCTGCTAGCTCCTAGCTCCATAGAACACGCCAATACAATTCAAACACATGATCAACACACACAATCACTCAGCCCAAAAGACCGTTCACCTAACCCAAGGTTCATAAAGCTTATATATTTTAAAAAAGTTACGTACATACGCAAAAAAAAGCCAAAGCTGCATACTCACAGTAGCACGTCTGCGTCTTTGTCATCCAAATCAAAGTAATCCTGGTAAGAGTCTGTGTTGTCCCAGTTCTCTACAGGCGTCTGTGTATCCAAATCAAAAGTCCTCCTGGTTAGAGTCTCTGTTATCCGAGTTCTTCCATCTTGACTGCATCTTTCGGGAATGTAAACAAAGAAGCGCCGGCTGTGTACTGTTGTGGCTGACTACGTTCGAAAAATACGTCCATTTCGCACCGACAACTTTCTTCTTTGCTTGCTTGGCTTCCTTCTCCATAATGCAATGAACATGATTGAAACAGATTCACGAACACAGATGTCCAGAATACTGTGGAATTATGAAATGAAAACAGAGCTTTTTCGTATCGGCTTCAATGTGGAAGGCATACCCGTGTTCGCCGGGCTACGTCACGCGCATACGTCATCCGCAGAGGCGTTTCGAACCGGAAGTTTAGCGGCAAATTTTAAATGTCACTTTATAAGTTAACCCGGCCGTATTGGCATGTGTTATAATGTTAAGATTTCATCATTGATATATAAACTATCAGACTGCGTGGTCGGTAGTAGTGGGTTTCAGTAGGCCTTTAAAAAAAAAAGTTAGCTTGCTAATGTTAGCATGCTAATAGTTTATCAAGATCAAAGTTATATCACTGAGGTGTTTCGCTGTATAATTGCCCAAAAAAAAGTTAGCAAGCTAACAGTTGGTATGTGTCAAAGTACCAAGTCGTAAGACTGAAGAGTATGCGCATAAAATTAGCTTAAAAGTTAGCACGCTAATGTTGGTATGCTAACAGTTGGCATGTGCCAAGTACAAAGTTATGACTGAGCTATGTTTCGCTGCATAATTGGCTAAAAACTTAGCATGTTAACGGTACAAAGTTGTACTGTTGTAAAATTTGCTTAAAAAGTTGTCACACAATGTTAACATGTTAATATTAGCATGTTAACAGTTGGCGCCCGTCAAGTTCAAAGTTATGTCGCTGAGATGTTACGCTGTATAATTGGCTAAAAAAGTTAGCAAGCTAACAGTTAGTATGTGTCAAATACCAAGTTGTATGACTGAAGAGTATGCATATTAAATCCGTTAAAACAGAGTTAGTACGGTAATGTTAGCATGCTAACAGTTAGCCTGTGTCGAGTACAGTTATTACTGAGGTTTTTTGCTGCATAATTGGCTAAAGTTAGCATGCACCTGAAGTAACTACCGTATTTTTCGGACTATAAGTCGCTCCGGAGTATAAGTCGCACCGGCTGATAATGCATAATGAAGGAAAAAAAACATAAGTCGCATTGGAGTTTAAGTCGCATTTTTTGGGGAAATTTATTTGATAAAAGCCAACACCAAGAATAGACATTTGAAAGGCAATTTAAAATAAATAAAGAATAGTGAACAACAGGCTGAATAAGTAACTATAACATATAGAACATGCTATATGTTTACCAAACAATCTGTCACTCCTAATCGCTAAATCCCATGAAATCTTATACGTTTAGTCTCTTACGTGAATGAGCTAAATATTATTATTTGATATTTTACGGTAATGTGTTAATAATGTCACACATAAGTCGCTCCTGAGTATAAGTCACACCCCCGGCCAAACTATGAAAAAAAACTGTGACTTATAATCAGAAAAATACGGTATCCTTTAACTTTTGAGGCGGCCCTCGCTGGAAAGTTCGCAGAGCCCCGGTGTAGATGTTTATATGTAGGGGGGGGGACATGTTCTCCTTCATCCTGTCAACGTCACACCTTTTTCTTTCTCAACAGGTGGTGTATTCCCCTTCGGCCCGGGAGCTCAAAGTGGAGACTGTGAAAGCAGACAAGCCCGGAAAAGAAGAGGAGGACATCGACATAGACGCCATCTAAGACACTCTTGATGAGGACGACGCTTTCTTGTTCTTGTGGCTTTGAATCTCCTGATTTTGGACTGAAACCGTGGAACCCTAACACTACCGGACTCCTCCCCTCCCCTCTGTGCCCCACCTGCTTTGCAGTACCACGTAACCTAGCACTTGCTAACTAGCTGCATTCTCACTATCACATAGACATGTATTCAGTTCTTGAAATGACGTCTCTCTGGGGGATTTTAATCATGGGTGTTTTGGGATCGATGGAGTGCACTTTTCTGGTCCCCTTGTATTTTTCCAGTTAATAAAGAATGTTTTGCTATCCACAACGTGTCTGCTTCCTGGTGTCACAGTTGTTTATGGTGATGCATTTTTACAGAGCCCCTAAAGCGACATGGGGGAAAATTGTTTTTTTTATTAAAAACATTTTCAGACAGTATCTCGTGCGAGAAACTTTTTATTTTAAAAAATTATATATTTTTTCTCTTGTGCGCACGAGATACTAAAAAAAAATTATATACATTTTTTTTATAATTTTATAAAAACTTGTGTGCACGAGATACATGTCTAAAAAAATAATAATACAATTCCCCCATGTCCCTTCAGGGGCTCCATATGATAATGTTGAATAGTGATGAAATATTAGTGAATTGTTCTGCATTTTCAATAAAAGCTAGACATTCAAGTTGTTTGCAGCACATGCTGGAATAATGTGATGTTCATAACAGCCTGTGCAACACGGTTATAACCAATAAACCGTACTTAAAAGTACAAAAACTTGCCACAGTGTTGCATTGTGTTGACAGCTCGGGGCTCCATGGCACTGAGGTCAGTCAGTTGTCCGACTTCCTCCCGTTCAGTTAGGCGCGCTAAAGCTGCTTTCAAGGACCGTCGGAAATGAGCAATAATGTCAATTGGTGTGAGGATGGTAGAGTCGTATTTGTCAACCCTTACAAACACACCAAGAGCGCATTTGAATCATTATGTAGCCCTCTCACATATTTATATGCCATTACTCAAAAGGCGATATATACGATATATTTTAAAGCCCATGATAACTTGTATGTCGGAGCCAGCGACAGGTCCCTGAACGCCTCCTAATCCAGCCCAGCCGCTGAGTAGCCATTTTGGTCCCACCTAAAACAAGACAGCCGAGCTCCGCTTTGGGCCGCCGGAGATGGAAGCAGGGGAGCCGACGGCGAGTATTTCGACCAGCAAGCCCGTTTGAAACCCCTCGACATTCACAGACGTGTGACATTTGAGGCCATGGCTCGTCGTTGCTAGGCGGACTGGCTGTCGCGGAGAGAGGAGGAGGAGGAGGGGGGGTAAAAGCCCGGGGTGTGTTTTTTTTGGTTTTTTTTTGGAAGCGGCGACCGACAGCGCCAACGTTGGCGGAGTTAGCTTCGCCCCAACGGACTGAGATTTTGGCTGGAGTCGAAGCCAGGTGGTGTGCGGGATCCGCCCGACATAGGGTAACCGCTAACTCCCATAGCGAGGATTGAGGTCTTTTTTTTTGTTGTTTTTTTTTCTTGCTAGGCGATCCATGTTGAGACTCTGCGACTGTGCCCCTTTTCCGCTGTCGGCTTGAACAAGTCACTGGACTTCTCTGGAACAACTAAAGATGTCAACCAAAACTCCTTTGCCTACCGTCAACGAGAAGGCGACAGAGAGTGTGAGTACCTCGCTAGTTCATGCGGTTACTTGCACACACTGGGCGAATATTATATTCCTATTCATTCTGTACTGTTGTTTGCGAGTGTCTGGTTGTGTAGCAACACTTTATCAGGATGTATTTAGGACACTTTAGGCCCAGCCGTGAACAAAAAAACTCCAGTCAGTACTTTGCCTGATGGCCCTGCTGTGAGATTGTCTTCTTGCATCTGATTGGCTCGGCGAGCTGTCAGTCAAAGCTCTCCGCCGGTCACATTTCGAATGCGGCGACATTAGTCCCGCCCACACGTGACCAAGAGAGCACCCGGCCTGACTTACTGGTCAAAACAATCAGCGGGACTTCCGGCTGGGATTTTCAGAATAAAGCGGCGTCAAACTCGTGTCACTAAGTTTTTTTATTTTTATTTTTGTCTACAGCTGTGGTAATGGGTACATTCGCACCCACCTGCACAAATGTATTTCAAAATGTAACAATCAAAATAAATATGACTTTTTGTTTTGTTTACTAGGGCAGTGTTTTTCAACCACTGTGCCATCTGTACCAGATACAGTCTGGTGTGCCGTGGGAGATGATCTAATTTCACCTACCGTATTTTTCGGACTATAAGTCGCAGGTTTTTTAATTTTTTGGCCTAGGGTGCGCCTTATACTCAGGAGTGACTTACGTGTGAAATTATTAACACATTACCGTAAAATATCAAATAATATTATTTAGCTCATTCACGTAAGAGACTTCAGACGTATAAGATTTCATGGGATTTAGCGATTAGGAGTGACAGATTGTTTGGTAAACGTATAGCATGTTCTATATGTTATAGTTATTTGAATGACTCTTACCATATGTGACGTTAACATACCAGGCACATTCTCAGTTGGTTATTTATGCCTCATATAACGTACACTTATTCAGCCTGTTGTTCACTATTCTTTATTTATTTTGAATGGCCTTTTAAATGTCTATTCTTGGTGTTGGGTTTTATCAAATCAATTGCCCCAAAAAATGAGACTTATCCCATTTATCATTTTATTTATTTATTTTTTTTAATCCATCATCATACTTTCTCGGTTTTTCTAGCATTCCTCCATCACAGCCCTTTTAAAAAAAAAAATCAGAATTTGTGCGACGGCAGCCTTGTAGTTTTTTAATAGCTATCATAGAAAAGTTGTGAGTCATCACAGTAGCAGGCAGCAGGAGATAACAGACTGAACAAACGCCGCATTCGGCTCGATAAGACAATGTGGCGAAATGTCATTGATCCATGGCAGGGATGTCGTGCCGTTAGAAGACCCTGCAGCCAGGCGAGATGCGGCCGATCGTGGTGGAACTCTGGAACAAGCACTCCATAAACCAAGGGTGTTGAAACTATGGCCCGCGGCACAGGTCTCCAGTTTGACCTGCGAGACGTTACGGACGGTTCCCTATTTACTTTTAAATATCTCACATTCTGATTGCCGCAAGTTTGTCGCCATCATGCGGACAAAGTGAATAAATCAGGTCAATGACCATGAATAGTGCTTTGGGTTGAATAAAGCACAGCATTATATGACCCTACTCATGGGGTCCAACACCAAAGATCTGCATTCTTAACACAATCTGCTCACTGAACTTTGTGGATATTATAAAAAAACTTCAAAGCACTATAAAAATCTATCTAAATCACACACTTTTAAATCCATTGCAAGGCATGATGGGAAAATGCAAAACACTCCCCACTTATCCATGTTTGGAGCATTTTAGCTGCTTGATATTTCTGATTGATTACAAAACTTTAAGGAGGTCGTCACGGAAGTAAAGAAGGTAGGAGTCCAACTTTCACATACTCCTAATATGCCATTATATAAATGATTAATTATATATCCATTATATTGATATAATATATATTGTTACTTTACACATTTTTTTTTAGCCCAATGCGGCCCCCAAGTCATAAAGTTTGGACACCCCTGCCAGAAAGCTTTTGTCAATAATAACGTGACACGGACTTGTACACTTGGGAATGTTTAGGTAATGCTTTGACCAGAAAAAGGTACATGTGAGGGAAAATGTGGTACGTGGTATTTGTGGAAGTCTCCTGGGCTGTCCTATTCGGATTATTTTTTTGTCAAATCCGACCTTTCTATGTGGCCGTTCACCTTGGAGGAAAAAATTGGATTACAGTGTGAATGCAATCTGACCTATACGCGGACATGATGTCATGACGTCGCACGCACTGCAGTGTTTACGGAGCTAGACGTGGCTTCCACTCTAGTCGGCCTGTCATTTGAATTACCGTATTTTTCGGATTATAAATCGCAGTTTTTTTCATAGTTTGGCCGGGGGTGCGACTTATACTCAGGAGCGACTTATGTGTGAAATTATTAACACATTACCGTAAAATATCAAATAATATTATTTAGCTTATTCACGTAAGAGACTAGACGTATAAGATTTCATGGGATTTAGCGATTAGGAGTGACAGATTGTTTGGTAAACGTATAGCATGTTCTATATGTTATAGTTATTTGAATGACTCTTACCATAATATGTTACGTTAACATACCAGGCACGTTCTCAGTTGGTTATTTATGCCTCATATAACGTACACTTATTCAGCCTGTTGTTCACTATTCTTTATTTATTTTAAATTGCCTTTCAAATGTCTATTTTTGGTGTTGGGTTTTATCAAATAAATTTCCCCCAAAAATGCGACTTATACTCCAGTTCGACTTATATATGTTTTTTTCCTTCTTTATTATGCATTTTCGGCCGGTGCGACATATACTCCGGAGCGACTTATACTCCGAAAAATACGGTAGTTTTGCAACGATTTGTCGGCATTGGCTACGTTCACACTGCAAAGTCGGACGTCCAATTCAGATTTTTAGTGACCGTTCACATTGAAAAAAAAAAAAAAAAGATTTCTTATGTGAATGCAATCTGACACGAATGGGGACATGACGTTGCACACACTACAGTGTTTACAGAAGTAAACATGGCTTCCACTTTAGTCGGTCTCAGTACTGGTGCGTTTGTGACTATTTCAAGGATTTAGTGCAATCAAAGTCAACATTTTCTGAACCGAATTATTGTGTGTAGAAGATTAAAAAGGCATAGGACAATTATTTTGGCTCTTTTAGTGTTACGGGATATTTTGCTTCGATTTCCGCTTGAAGAGTTCCTTAAACATTATTTTTTCTAGTTTTCTGTCCCCTTTTGTCAACTGATTTTGTAACCGTCTATTTTGGTGAATAATTAGGACGCTTATCGCTTTTTGATGAGGTGCTGGTCGGATGAATGCGACATTGAGGACACATCGCATATACACTACCGTTCAAAAGTTTGGGGTCACCCAAACAATTTTGTGGAATAGCCTTCATTTCTAAGAACAAGAATAGACTGTCGAGTTTCAGAGGAAAGTTCTCTTTTTCTGGCCATTTTGAGCGTTTAATTGACCCCACAAATGTGATGCTCCAGAAACTCAATCTGCTCAAAGTAAGGTCAGTTTTGTAGCTTCTGTAACGAGCTAAACTGTTTTCAGATGTGTGAACATGATTGCCCAAGGGTTTTCTAATCATCAATTAGCCTTCTGAGCCAATGAGCAAACACATTGTACCATTAGAACACTGGAGTGATAGTTGCTGGAAATGGGCCTCTATACACCTATGTAGATATTGCACCAAAAACTAGACAATTGCAGCTAGAATAGTCATTTACCACATTAGCAATGTATAGAGTGTATTTCTTTAAAGTTAAGACTAGTTTAAAGTTGTCTTCATTGAAAAGTACAGTGCTTTTCCTTAAAAAATAAGGACGTTTCAATGTGACCCCAAACTTTTGAACGGTAGTGTATATCTAATTTATTTCATGCCAAAGAGGCCTATGAAGAAGTCAGTATAGCACTGTTCACAGGGACATGAAACAATCCGATACAGGTCGCATATGGGCAAAATAATCGTAATTGACCTGCAGTGTGAACTAGGCCTTCGGCATGAAAATATGGGTTGTTATGAGGCAAATACTTGTCCAGTGTGTGTGTGTGTGTGTGTCATATCATTGTACTTGTTGGTGGAGGCGAGACTAGATTTTATGGAGGACAAAACGATACTTGGATTCCCCGCTGTGGTCCCTGGCTCACGCTCGTGTTATGGCCTGGAAAAATAATAATCTGGCTCGCATGTTGGTGCGTTTTATGATTTCTGTGGCTGCTTAAGATTGATGGCCGTGGAGTTAATGGCCCAACGTGTTTTGGAAAGTAGATTTCTTAGCGTTCATTACTGACAGCAAAAGTCTTCCTTGTGGTATTCAATGGCAGTAAGTCGAACGTGAGGGGTTGAGACTCTGTTTTTGGGTACTTTTATTCTGAAAAGCTCGCTCCTCACCGCAGTTTCCAGCCTGTAGCTGGCCCCCGCCTCCTCTCCTTTCTGGGTCGCTGTGGTTGTCAGCTCAGAGTTGGGAAGTTGGAGGTGGCGTTCGCCAGAGTCTGTGGGCATCCTTAGACGTCCAGTGGGCTTTGGGTTGGAGACATGACTGGCTCGCAGGCGGCGAGGCGGCACTGCAGCCTCGTGAGTAAACCTCAGCACAACCACGGCGGCAGAAAAGAAGTCCGATGGCTTTTAGGGATGTTTGTGTCTTTTGGCTGTAGGATCATCTTTATGGTAGAATCCAAACAAGCTTTGTCAGACTTGATCTTGTGTTTCTAAAGTCCTCAAGTAGTACTGTTGTGAGCTGGAATGTGACCTTAGACTCTAAATGTCTGTGGTTATGTTGGTGGTGGTCAACGTGTCCCACCTGATAAAGGTGTTGTCTCCTGATTTTCTGGCTGCAATGTTGATGAATTAAAGTCCTTTTACTTAAAGTTTGTCAATTTGGGCCCAGTTTCGGTGGGGGTAGGAGGCAACCTGCAGGTCCGGGTGTGGCCCCACTAAGCATCGCACCCGATTGGGGTTGGTACTTATCTTCTATCAGTTTTTGTTTTGTCAAACAATGATGTCTGATGTTGCTTGTGAATAGGGCTCCGATACAAAAAAAAAATCAATGTCCTGTGAGCTTCACCCAAAGTGCACATGACAACGCTGAGGTTAAACACGCAACCCGACTAATCAGGTTCCTGCTTCCTATCGTGTCGCGGGTTGTTCACGTGATGGCAGTCAAGGTATACTTTAGCAGTGTTTTTCAACCTTTTTTGAGCCAAGGCACATTTTCTGCGTTGAAAAAATGCGGAGGCACACCACCAGCAGAAATCATAAAAAAACGAAACTCATTGACAGTAAAAAGTTGTTGTCGCAATTGTTGGGTATGAATTTAAACTATAACCAGGCATGCATCACTATAGCCCTTGTCTCAAAGTAGGTGTACTGCCACCACCTGTCACATCCCGCCATGACTTATTTGGAGTTTTTTCATGTTTTCTTGTGTGTAGTGTTTTAGTTCTTGTCTTGCGCTCCTATTTTGGTGGCCTTTTTCTCTTTTTTGGTATTTTCCTGCAGCAGTTTCATGTCTTCCTTTGAGCAATATTTCCCGCATCTACTTTGTTTTAGCGATCAAGAATATTTCAGTTGTTTTTATCCTTCTTTGTGTGGACATTGTTGATTGTCATGTCATGTTCGGATGTACATTCGGATGCTGTCTTTGCTCCACAGTTAGTCTTTGCTGTCGTCCAGCACTCTGTTTTTGCTTACTTTGTAGCCAGTTTCGTTCTGCATAGCCTTTCCTAAGTTTCACTGCCTTTTCTTAGGGGCACTCACCTTTTGTTTATTTTTGGTTTAAGCATTAAACACCTTTTTACCTGCACGCTGCCTCCCGCTGTTTCAGACATCTACAAAGCAATTAGCTACTGGCTGATATGGAAGAGTATTACATGGTTACTCTGCCGAGCTCTAGATAGCACCGACACTCAACAACAACACATAATTTGGAGACTATAATTACTGGTTTGCAAAAAATGTTTTTAACTAGAGATGTCCGATAATATCGGCCTGCAGATAATATCGGCCGATAAATGCTTTAAAATGTAATATCGGAAATTATCGGTATCATTTTTTTTATTATCGGTATCGATTTTTTTATTTGTTTTTTTTTTATTAAATCAACATAAACACAAGATACACTTACAATTAGTGCACCAACCCCAAAAAACCTCCCTCATTCACACAACAAACAACACAAAACAACACAAAAGTGTTGTTTCTTTCTGTTATTAATATTCTGGTTCCTACATTATATATCAATACAGTCTGCAAGGGATACAGTCCGTAAGCACACATGATTGTGCATGCTGCTGGTCCACTAATAGTACTAACCATTAACAGTTAATTTTACTCATTTTCATTAATTACTAGTTTCTATGTAACTGTTTTTATATTGTTTTACTTTCTTTTTTATTCAAGAAAATGTTTTTAATTGATTTATCTTTTTATTTTATTCATTTTTAGAAAAAGGACCTTATCTTCACCATACCTGGTTGTCCAAATTAGGCATAATAATGTGTTAATTCCATGACTGTATATATCGGTATCGGTTGATATCGGTATCGGTAATTAAAGAGTTGGACAATATCAGAATATCGGATATCGGCAAAAAGCCATTATCGGACATCCCTATTTTTAACCCAAATAGGTGAAATTAGATAATCTCCCACGGCACACCAGACTGTATCTCACGGCACACTAGTGTGCCGCGGCACAGTGGTTGAAAAACACTGCTTTAGAAAGAATAAAAGTCATGGCAAGCAGAAAAAAATCATTGTATATTTAAACTATTTTCCTAAAACACGCACTGAGGCAATAAAGCGACTCGAATAATCTAAGAAACTACTAGACAGATGACACGATTGCTAAAATAATCGACAGCGGCAGCACTGGAATGTACAACAATTCTTCTCCAAAAAACGAGGAAAAATATAACCTCAGAAGAAAACCTAATTTAAAAGATTTGTACGCACGTACAACACTTAAGACCTTTAGCATATCAGTATGTGGAGTGAAATCATGGAATGGATTATGCAAAGATGTCAAACAATGATCCAATTTAAGTACCGTATTTTTCGGACTATAAATCGCTCCGGAGTATAAGTCGCACCGGCCGAAAATGCATAATAAAGAAGGAAAAAAACATAAGTCGCACTGGAGTATAAGTCGCATTTTTTTGGGAAATTTATTTGATAAAACCCAACACCAAGAATAGACATTTGAAAGGCAATTTAAAATAAATGAAGAATAGTGAACAACAGGCTGAATAAGTGTACGTTATATGAGGCATAAATAACCAACTGAGAACGTGCCTGGTATGTTAACGTAACATATTATGGTAAGAGTCATTCAAATAACTATAACATATAGAACATGCTATACGTTTACCAAACAATCTGTCACTCCTAATCGCTAAATCCCATGAAATCTTATACGTCTAGTCTCTTACGTGAATGAGATAAATATTATTATTTGATATTTTACGCTAATGTGTTAATAATATCACACATAAGTCGCTCCTGAGTATAAGTCGCACCCCCGGCCAAACTATGAAAAAAAACGGCATCTTATAGTCTGAAAAATACGGTAGAAGGAATGGAATCTTGCAAAACATCTCAAACATTGTTGAACATGAGATATTTTCTCATTATGTGAATCATGACTGTCATAACTATTAATAGAACTGTTGTATTAATTTGGTGTAATTGTGTTGCAATTACAAGATCGGAACAGGAAGTAAACAAATGTCTCATTAATTGCTATGAATTGGAAGAGTGGTAATAAGCTTTGCTTCTTCCTGCTCCTTTTCGAACATGTTGTAAAGAGAAATATATACGTATGTTTATACGTATATATTTCTAAAATGTGGACAAAGTGAAGCGCTGTGAAAACGTGTCATTGGCCGAGCAGGAAGTCCAACATTCTAAAATAAGGTGTCCTTCTTCCTTCCGCAGCACACGTCTCACAGCAATGGCCGACAGGAAATCAGCTCGCGCTCGTCCCGTTCCGGCGTGCGCTCCCGGAGCTCCGAGGACTCGCAGCAGCCGCACGTGGGCAACTACCGCCTCCTCAAAACCATCGGGAAAGGAAACTTCGCCAAGGTTAAGCTGGCCCGACACATCCTCACAGGCAGGGAGGTGAGACCTTGTCAATTAGGTTTAACGTGCACCTCCAGAACACATTAAGCAACGAGTCGGCACTTTATTTTGCTTGAAGTAAGACCATGAACATAGCTAGTTCGCCATGGCTACTTGTTTGCTAGCTAGCGAGCTCGCAGCAGTAGACAAAAAAGTTCCAAATGTCTAAAGCAGGCCTGGGCAACTATTTTGACTCGGGGGGCCATATTTAGAGAAAAAATGTGTCTGGGTGCCGGTTTTATTTTTGGGAACACTAATACAAAACCTCTCAATAATGTCTGATTGAATGCTAAAAACGTTTGTGGTTGATTGAAAATTGTATTAGTAGATTGCACAGTACAGTACATATTTTGTACAATTGACCACTAAATGGTAACACCCGATCAAGTTTTTCAACTTGTTTAACGGGGTCCACGTTAATTAATTCATGGTGATGACAGACCGCCTTAAAAACGGAATGGAATTTCTAATTTTTTTACTGAATGAGACACCCAGAATGTACATGAAAATAAAGAATGTGGGCTTTACAATATTAACTATGAACGATAAAACACTCAATATTGACATTTGAACGTCACACCCCCTCTCCATCCACATATACAAACACAGCAAAATATGATCGCCAAGGGTAAAAAAAACACTTACTTTCTCAGGCCTGGGCAATTATTTTGACTCGGGGGGCCAAATTTAGAGAAAAAAATGTGTCTGGGGGCCGGTATTATTTTTGGGAACACTAATACAAAACCTCTCAATAATGTCTGATTGAATGCTAAAAACGTTTGTGATTGATTGATTGAAACTTTTATTAGTAGATTGCACAGTACAGTACATATTCCGCACAATTGACCACTAAATGGTAACACCCGAATAAGTTTTTCAACTTGTTTAAGTCGGGGTCCACGTTAATCAATTCATGGTTATGACAGACCGCCTTAAAAATGGAATGGGATTTCAAATTTTTTACTGAATGAGACACCCGGAATGTACATGAAAATAAAGAATGTGGGATTTACAATATTAACTATGAACGATAAAACACTCAATATTGACATTTGAACGTCACACCCCCTCTTCATCCACATATACAAACACAGCAAAATATGATCGCCGAGGGTAAAAAAAACACCTACTATCTGATATATCACTAAGCTTTAGAACAGGGGTCCCCAAACTACGGCCCCCGGGCCGGATACGGCCCCCCAGCATCCAAAATCCGGCCCACAGGAAGTCCCAAGTTTAAAAAAAAAAAATGTTTTTTTAATTGTTGTGGTTTTTTTTGTTTTTTATTTATTTTTTATTTTATTTTTTAAAATCTTTCCTTTCTAATCCATTTTCGACCGCTTGTTACTCTTGGTGTCTCCTAGCTGCTGTTAAATGTTGATGAACATCAATGTTAGTTGATGAACATCAATGTTAATTGATGTTAAATGACAAAACGGATTATAAAGACAATGTGTGTGTGTGTGTGTGTATATGTATATATATATATATATATATATATATATATATATATATATATATATATATATATATATATATATATATATATATATATATATACACTACCGTTCAAAAGTTTGGGGTCACATTGAAATGTCCTTATTTTTGAAGGAAAAGCACTGTACTTTTCAATGAAGATAACTTTAAACTAGTCTTAACTTTAAAGAAATACACTCTATACATTGCTGATGTGGTAAATGACTATTCTAGCTGCAAATGTCTGGTTTTTGGTGCAATATCTACATAGGTGTATAGAGGCCCATTTCCAGCAACTATCACTCCAGTGTTCTAATGGTACAATGTGTTTGCTCATTGGCTCAGAAAGCTAATTGATGATTAGAAAACCCTTGTGCAATCATGTTCACACATCTGAAAACAGTTTAGCTTGTTACAGAAGCTACAAAACTGACCTTCCTTTGAGCAGATTGAGTTTCTGGAGCATCACATTTGTGGGGTCAATTAAACGCTCAAAATGGCCAGAAAAAGAGAACTTTCATCTGAAACTCGACAGTCTATTCTTGTTCTTAGAAATGAAGGCTATTCCACAAAATTGTTTGGGTGACCCCAAACTTTTGAACGGTAGTGTGTATATATATATAGACACACACACAGCCTGGCCCCCGGCCAATTTTTTTTAACCCAATGCGGCCCCCGAGTCAAAAAGTTTGGGGACCCCTGCTTTGTTGTAAAAATCTCCTTCCGGGTCTGTCCCTGACACCCACATTTCAGGCTCTGGAATCACTCTGCGGAAAAGCTCCCCACCCACACTGCTTGGTGCTTTGTCTGAGCTGCTGTGACTTAGATTACCATAGTAACTAGTATATCATGCAAAAGCACAGATTCCAACCATTGAAATACTTTGTATAGTTGAAGACTTACGGTCATTAGAAAATGACCATCATAATGGCAGCTACACTTTCCATCTTAAAGATCTAAAAACAATTATTTGGGAATGTCCGGCGGGCCAGATTCAAAAGCTTAGCGGGCCGCATGTGGCCCCCGGGCCTTAATTTGCCCAGGTCTGGTCTAAAAGAGTTTTGACAGCATTGCAAGGCAATGGAATTAAGGAATTGATCGTCATCTTTTATTCAAAGGGTCCATGAAGCAGGAAGTAGCTTGGCGACTTAACAGTAGGGTGTAAAGTCGTCCCGCTGCCAAAATGAAGCCTTTTGTAATGAAATTGTAGCCATGGAAACGGCACCTTCCAAATGTGTGAAATGAAAGTTCTTCCTTTCTGACTGATCCTACCTCCAGGCTCTCAGCGTTGCAATTTTCACTTTCAACCTCCTCTAACATTTTGTCTCCTTCAATTCTCACGTTTTTTTTTCTTTTTTTGTCTTGTCTCTCCGCAGGTGGCCATTAAAATAATAGACAAGACGCAACTAAACCCAAACAGCCTTCAGAAGGTAGGCGCCCATTCCCCGCTCACTAATTTATGACGCGACAGACTGACTATTAATTGTGTATATGCAAATGAGGTCATGTGTTCTCTGTGGAGGGAACTGATTGCAGTGGTCTTCTAAAGGTGGCCTTAATGGAGACATTTTGTTTCAAGGAACTTTATTTTACACACAGGAGATGGCAAAAAATGTAGTTATTTGGGGAATTTGTGAGTGGAACGCTTCCTGCAGCCTAAGGCCAACAAGACAACAGTTTTTTGTAGTTAGCTGAGAAGGAAGTTGTGACATTTACGTTAGTCACCATGTTGTCTGCTTTGCTCTGGAACCCCTCCTTGTTGTTGGTTGTCCTGCAGCGAGCTTGTTAGTATCAACCAAATTAAGAAGCAGCGCTGCTTTTCACACGCAAATGAATATATGAATAATGAGAGAGAATGCTCTCTTCTTTCTCTCCGTGCAGTCAAGTCGGAGCTTGGCTGTTCATTAGCAAGGCAGACATTTGGTATGTTCAGTAGTTGACTGTCCGTCACAATCCAGTATGAACCGTAACAATTATGCGCCCTCAGGAAGAGTTACTTTAAGACATGGCTAGCTAGGTCGCGGCTAACATCCGTCGGCAGTGTTTTAGCTACTTCTAAATCACTAATCCTCGCCTCCATGGCAACAAATAAAGTAAGTTTCTTACAAGTACACTGAAATCTGAGTAAGATTAAATATCTCAAATAAGGGTGATATTTGCTTATTTTCTGTCTGACAAGATAATTCTTCTCACTAAGCAGATTTTATGTTAGTGTTTTACTTGTTTTAAGAGTTTTGGTCCTAAATGATCTCAGTAAGATATTACAGCTTGTTGCTGAGATTTGATGACCTGTATTGAGTAAAACATGCTTGAAACTAGAATATCAACTGATGCAAAGCTGTGTCATTAACACTCACAAGTATAAAACTACTTTTTTAAAGTAATAATTTGTTACTTCAAACATAAAAAAAAAAATCATGATGCCGAGCACATATCATTATGTCAAGATAATGGCACTAGCATTTACTAAATTTAAAAATATTTTTCAACATATTGATCAAAAAGGTCTCTTTTTTTTTTTCTACCAAGAAAAGTGCACTTGTTATTAGTGAGAATATACTTATTTTAAGGTATTTTGGGCTTCATTGAGGTTAGCTAATTTTACTTGTTTTGGAAAGTCTTGACAAGCCGAATTTTCTTGTTCTATTGGCAGATAATTTTGCTTAGTTCAAATAAAATACCTCCTCATTTTTTTTCTTGTTTTTGAACACTTGACTTTTTGCAGTGTATCATCCCTGCAGGACGAGGAATAGCAAAACATGCTTCAACACACGTAGCTCACCGGCGTCACCGCTAGTGTAAACAATGTAACAAACGTTCCTGAATGTAAACAAATGCCATGGGTGCATCTACACCTGACATCCACTGTAATGATACCAAGTACAGGTGCATATCTAGTCGATAGTACTATGATTACATCTAGAGATGTCCGATAATATCGGCAGATAAACGCTTTAAAGTGTAATATCGGAAATTATCGGTATCTGTTTCAACCTCCCGATATTCCCAGGAGACTCCCGAATTTCAGTGCCCCTCCCGAAAATCTCCCGGGGCAACCATTCTCCCGAATTTCTCCCGATTTCCACCCGGACAACATTATTGGGGGTGTGCCTTAAAGGCACTGCATTTAGCGTTCTCTACAACTTGTCGTCATGTCTGCTTTGCCTCCGTACAAACAGCGTGCCGGCCCAGTCACATAATATATGTGGCTTTAACACACACATAAGTGTATGCAAGGCATACTTGATCAACAGCCGTACAGGTCACACTGAGGGTGGCCGTATAAACAACTTTAACAGTGTTACAAATATGCACCACACTGTGAACCCACACCAAACAAGAATGACAAGCACATTTCGGGAGAACATCTGCACCGTAACACAACGGAACAAATACCCAGAACCCCTTGCAGCACTAACTCTTCCGGGACGCTACAATAGTTTTTTTTGGTAACATCTGAATTTATTTGAAGCCATATGATGTCCAAACGTTCTGCGCCTTCTTCTAATGCTTGTGGAACAGAGTGTTAATCAACGACCCATTTCCCCCTGACTAAAGGAGACAATAAATAATCCAAACAAATGTTACAAAGGGCTATTTTGATTGTTGTCTAATCAAATTATGAAGCACTAACCCATCCATTGGCTCTAATTTAGCCATCTGCTTTAAACTTCATCTTAAGATATTTTTAGGCATGTGCTAACTAAAGAAGACCAATTCATTCTGAAATATTAATTTATACTGTAGCTGTGCTGCTCTTCAGGCTGTTACAAAAACAAAAAACACTATTAGACTTCTGTCCATTTCGAAGCAAAGACAGGCCTGGTGCTGGCAAAAGCAAAGTATAATTTTTTATGACAACAAAGACCGTAAAAATAGCAGCAATAAAAACAAAACACAAACCCCAAAGCTATCTAACATAAAAACACATTTTGTTTTGTTATAATTCTCTTATTTCTATCATTTATTCCAATATTTTCAGGTCAGCTTCTCATGCCTAATATTTCTCCAAGTTTATACAGCAAGTGACATTAAAAGCTGTTTAGTGTTTACATTCAGTTTATGCTGGGGTGAGCAAAGCAAGGGAGATTTGCCAATGTCATCTTGTCATGCTTAAATACAAACTAGTCCTTGTTTATTAACAATAAGTTGTCAAAAAAACTGGTAAAAATGTTTTTATACATACCAGATACAAAATAGAATGTTATCCACATTATTCGCGTCCAAATTTTGTTTGAGGCTCGCAAGCCATAACCGCCTTCTTTCTTTTTAGGCAACCGTCTGTCTCCAAATTTTTTCACAACTGTAGAAGTTTTTGTCTGTTGGCTCAATTCTGACCGCCGCAAAACACTGCAAAAGTTAGCCATGTGGATAGGACTTTATTGTCATTGCACAAGTACAACGAAACTGTTTTCAGCACAAACCCGTTCAAGATTAGACAAACAAGCCATGTACCCTTTAGCAGAGATGCTAACAGTGCCTTTCACAGATGATATCGTTGTGCTTTACCTTTGCTGACGCTCTGCTTGTTGTTACATGAAAACACTTGATAAGAAGCACACTGCACCTTTTGCAAGAAAATGGCAAATCTGAAATATGGCTCTTATGAAGTTTGCTAAGGTTTTAATATTAGTTTACAATTTAGAGGCTTCTGGTGTATTTATTTAGTTTAACCATTTGGTTTTCCAATGTGAAAGAGCAGTAAATGAATTTATATACTGATAATTCACTCTGGTCCTCAAATTCCTTTGTCTTTGTACTTTTTTGTCCGTATGTGAAATGGTCTTATATTATATTCATTATGGTCTTAAAAAAATATGTCTTAAATTTGACTTGTTGAAACCTGCAGAGACCCGGTTTATGTTCCATTTTTTTAATTTCCTGTTAAATAGATACAATAATGTGAGGTAGGTTGGAGTTCAAATCCCAGCCGAGTCATACCAAAGACTATAAAAAATGGGACCCATAACCTCCCTGCTTGGCACTCAGCAACAAAGGGTTGGAGTTGGGGGTTAAATCACCAAAAATGATTCCCGGGCGCGGCGCCGCTGCTGCCCACTGCTCCCCACTGCTCCCCAAGGGGATGGGACAAATGCAGAGGACAAATTTCACCACATCTAGTGTGTGTGTGACAATCATTGGTACTTTAATCTTTAATCTTTACAAGTGTACGCACTGTGCAAGTGAATACATGTACCCATGCTACGCACCTAGCTCTACCCAGCTCGTTTGCTCAATAAGATGGCGGACCATCTGCTCCGTGGCACACTACACGTTATTGAATACACGTTCGGAAATTAAGAAGAAAATAATTCTGAGGCTTTAATTAGTCTCTTAGTCTGAATTGATTCTGAAATAATGTGATGAACCATATTCACATTTATTGAAATGCTAAATTATGCAAAGTTTATTTATTACAATGTACAGTAATTGTAATAACCTTTTAATAGGTATTAGAGATGTCCGATAATGTCTTTTTTGACTATATCTGATATTCCGATATTGTCCAACTCTTAATTGCAGATTCCGATATCAACCGATACCGATATATACAGTCGTGGAATTAACACATTATGATGCTTAATTTTGTTGTGATGCCCCGCTGGATGCATTAAACAATGTAACAAGGTTTTCCAAAATAAATCAACTCAAGTTATGGAAAAAATGCCAACATGGCACTGCCATATTTATTATTGAAGTCACAAAGTGCATTATTTTTTTTAACATGCCTCAAAACAGCAGCTTGGAATTTGGGACATGCTCTCCCTGAGAGAGCATGAGGAGGTTGAGGTGGTCAGGGTTGGTATTTGTTCTGTTGTGTTACGGTGCGGATGTTCTCCCGAAATGTGTTTGTCATTCTTGTTTGGTGTGGGTTCACAGTGTGGCGCATATTTATAACAGTGTTAAAGTTGTTTATACTGTCATCCTGAGTGTGACCTGTATGACTGTTGACCAAGTATGCTTGCATTCACTTGTGTGTGTGAAAAGCCGTAGATATTATGTGATTGGGCCGGCACGCAAATGCAGTGCCTTTAAAGGGAAACTTCGTTTTTTTTCAACCTGGGCCCTGTTTTCATAATTTTTTCTGTATATGTGAGTG
Organism: Entelurus aequoreus; assembly: GCF_033978785.1. NCBI lineage: Eukaryota > Metazoa > Chordata > Actinopteri > Syngnathiformes > Syngnathidae > Entelurus > Entelurus aequoreus. The sequence goes on from NC_084753.1 coordinate 34,090,066, forward strand.
CTGGATAAAACATTTTTTGAGGTCGCGCCAGTATTGAGCAGGGCAGGCAGCCTCCAGCCCAGCTAACGCTCGTACACAGGGCAACTGGCTCTCGTCAAAATTCGGCCTATAAACATGCATTTTTTTCACACTGACAGGCTCAGATAGTTACAATGAGTGTCCGACAACATACTAGAAAGGAGAAATTAACGTATGTCTCTACCTTTAGCTGGAGATCGCTGTTTGTTGTGAGCTGTGTCCAAATCTCACCACGCTACAAATCTCGTTCCGAAATCTCGCGATAACTCGCGACAAAACACCGGTGGAAAAACAGTTACCATTGTTTTACTTTTATCCTTTTCTATAAAACTAAACTAACAGTCTTCGGTAACTTAGTCCAATACAAAATCACTTCGGTCGTCTCTCTTCACCTCAGTCAGGTAACTGTTTTTCCACCGGTGTTTTGTCGCGAGTTATCGCGAGATTTCGGAACGAGATTTGTAGCGTGGTGAGATTTGGACACAGCTCACAACAAACAGCGATCTCCAGCTAAAGGTAGAGACATACGTTAATTTCTCCTTTCTAGTATGTTGTCGGACACTCATTGTAACTATCTGAGCCTGTCCGTGTGAAAAAAATGCATGTTTATAGGCCGAATTTTGACGAGAGCCAGTTGCCCTGTGTACGAGCGTTAGCTGGGCTGGAGGCTGCCTGCCCTGCTCAATACTGGCGCGACCTCAAAAAATGTTTTATCCAGCACTCACATATACAGAAAAAATTATGAAAACAGGGCCCAGGTTGAAAAAAACCGAAGTTTCCCTTTAAGGCACGCCCCCGATATTGTTGTGTTTTGTGTAGAAATCGGGAGAAATTCGGGAGGGGCACTGAAATTCGGGAGTCTCCCGGGATAATTGTATGACTGGGAGACGCAACTGCTCTGTACTTCTCCCTACGTCCGTGTACCGCTCCGTACAGAGGCTTTTTTTGATTGTTTGGAACTTTTATTAGTAGATTGCACAGGCGTTTTAAAAAGTCATAGATTTTACTTTTTAAAACCGATACCGATAATTTCCGATATTACATTTTAAAGCATTTATCGGCCGATAATATCGGCAGTCCGATATTATCGGACATCTCTAATAGGTATCATTGACAACTTCAAAGATGTGTTATCCTTCATACTTTATATTTCAGTCAACTAAAACGATTTAGATGACTAAAATATGACAAAGAAAAATAAATTTTTGTCAAAAGACTGTAAAAACTAAATTAAAAACTGCTGTGAAAAATTAGCACTGTTTAAAGTACAGGGTTTTTATCTTCCTATGTTCAAACACAGTGTTACTGTTCAAATTGTGTGTATCGTTACACTGGCCAAAAATATACACGTTAAATAAAACCTCTGCCAATTACAGTTAGTGTGTTAATCCTAAACATCCCTGCCACTTCATTTTACACTTCATTTGGCATTTTTACCTAGTCTGTTTTTTTTTGGGCAATACCACAATAATATCGTACTGTGGCCTTAATACCGTGATCATATCGTACCGTGGAGTCTGGCGCATGTATTTTTTTTTTAAAAAAGCTAAAGAAAAGGATACGTATATTTAAAGACAAATCTGCGTTATTAGTATCAACATCTTTTCTTTGTTACATGATATTGTTTTGCTGTATTTTTATTGGTTGCTGCTTATTTTGTTAGTACAATGTAACACAGGCTGCACTTTGTACATTCCTGGTTTACATGTGTTATTTGTATTACACTGCCCTGACTATATGTTGGAACTTAGTTTGGCTGGTTGGTAAAACAGGCCTTTTAAATTAGAGATGAAAAACATTCAACTTGGGGTTGTTTATTGGATAGTCTCCAAATTACTGTAAAACCGTGTTAATATACGCACAGACTGAAAATTAAAACAATGCAACCATACAGGATAAAGGTTGGCGCATATGCTACTAGCTTAATGCTAACATACATTGGACGGCCCCATTGACAGGCTGATGAAAATTAGCATGGCGATCTAGGGCTGCAACGATTCAATTTCCATCTATCCATTCTATTAGCCCGAATGCAGCTGAGATAGGCTCCAGCGACCCCAAAAGGGACAAGCGGTAGAAAATGGATGGGTGAGCATTCTTATCCCTCATGTTTTACTCAAACACATGGAGGACACGTTGGCGTCTACAGTCATTTTGTCTTAAATTCTCATGTTTTGATGACAATAAATGGTAAATGGGTTATAGTTGTATAGCGCTTTTCTACCTTCAGGGTACTCAAAGCGCTTTGACACTATTTCCACATTCACCCATTCACACACACATTCACACACTGATGGCGGGAGCTGCCATGCCACGACCCATCAGGAGCAAGGGTGAAGTGTCTTGCTCAAGGACACAACGGACGTGACTAGGTTGGTAGAAGGTGGGGATCGAACCAGGAACCCTCAGGTTGCTGGCACGGCCACTCTCCCAACAGCGCCACGCCATCCCCCAATAAAGCGTTCTGTTCTACAGTTTGTATGTTAATGCTAACAGGTTGTTGGTCCAAAAATCAAACATGACACTGCCATTTAATACCTTTTTAAAATGCGTATGTGTTAGTTTATTAAATAAATTGCCACTCAAGTTATTAGAGGTTTTTTTTGTTTATTTTGGTTCTTTATTAACTATTTCATTGTTTTAGGCGAGTTAAAAGACGCATCGAGGCTATAAAGTGTGTGTCATTCAAACAACACATTAATTGATAGATTATTCCATTCATGGATCCCTTTTCTGTACTGCTTATTCGGGCTGAAAAAAACAAAACAATTTCCAATTGATTTTTGATTCTTTTTAATCGATTAAGAATTGTTACAAATAAGAATCGTGATTAATTTGAAATTTTTAAAAACTTTTTTTGACACCCCTACTGCTTATCCTCATTAGTGTCGTGGGTTAGCTGAAATGTATCCCAGCTGACTTTGGGTGAGAGGCGGGATACACCCTTCCCACTGGGTTGTGAGTTTTTCCTTGCCCTTATGTGGGATCTGAACCGAGGATGTCGTTGTGGCTTGTGCAGCCCTTTGAGACACTTGCAGTGTTTCCCACACATTTATTTATTTGTGGCGGCCCGCCACGAAAGAATTACGTCCGCCACAAATAAAAAATAAAAAAATTTTTAAAAAATATATATATATATATTTATTTGTTTATTTTTTTTTGTTTTTGTTTTTTTTGTGTAGATGCCCATATAGGCTGTTCAGATTTACTTTACAAAAGAGAAGTGTAGGATACTTCTCTTGTTGCCTTATTTGTATTTGACCACTACTGTTTTCTGTTTATTTGTTACTGACTGTGGCAGGACACCTCTGCCTCTGTTTCACTTTATGTTGCTGGCAAATAATATGGTTGAAGTAGTAGGCTAAAGTTAAATTATTTAGTATGCACTAATTAAAGGGGCATAGCTTTAAGAGACATTTTAGCTTTTATATTTTATAAGATATATTTTTTGTAAGAACCACAATTAATAAATATATTTCAGTGAATAGCTTATTGTTCAAATCTGTATATAAATATGTACATAAAGTGTTGTAATTATATTGTAAAATGGATGGATGGACGCTTAAAACAAAAAAACTGTTATTATTAATTAGTAAGTATACATTTTTTGAGCCTTGTTAGAGAAAATCATATCATTGTAGTAAATTATGCAAATTACTCGATGATGTCATGGTGACCACGCCCCCACCGCCACAAGTATCTTGGCAGTTTATGGGAAACACTAACTTGTGATTTAGGGCTATATAAATAAACATTGATTCATTGATTGACAGACTGGTTGCCAGCCAATCGCAGAGCGCATATAGATCAATACCCAATGACAATTTAGAGTTTTCATTGAACCTAACATATTTTTGGAACGTGGGAAGAAGCCAAGGTACCGAGAGGAGAACATGCAAATTCCACATAGATGTCCAAATGGAGATTCGAAGCCAGTGACAGATTACTCGTTTACTAAAATAATTGACAGCTGAGGCACTATTGCCATCGTGTTAAATTTGTTTAACTGTTTAATACATGAGATTTTAACTCAACAAAATTGACAATAGACAGCAAATTAATTTCTGCTTACAGGCATATAGTCAGCAAACTCTGGAAACAAAGATTGATCGATGACTTTGCACTCCTAGTACTCTAATTGTAAAACAAAAAACATAGTCAATGTTCTGTGAAACATGATTGACAGGAGATGGTAGCGCATTTATCACCTGGCAGTGCTACCTCCCCGTATCGCAAAATCTTTAAAAATAAAACCAAATGCTCTCCAAATGTTACTTGTTTTTAGCCAATGCAGATAGGTCATGAATGTGAACACAAGGTGACGTCAGTGTTGCGTGACTTCCGTTCTAATCTTGACATGACTTTACTGCAGCGTGGGCATTCAGCCATTGTCTCTTTGGCCTGGCCAGGAAGTGTGCTGTTTTTTTGTTTTTGGGGGGGTTTTTTGTCTCTGGCTGGGAGGTCAGAGACTATTGAGCGTGCAGGCGGTAGATCCAGAGGCCTTTTTGCTCATCATAGGGGCGTGAGCAGGACCAGGCTGCCACCGCCATTGCTCGTGACCGCCATGATGGTATTCCATCAGTTTTTCCAAAGCTCCATCGATTGTAGCCTTTTGTATGTCAGAGGCTCCCTAAAAAAGCACCGAGTCATGTCAGCGTTACACACGCACAAAGCTTGCGGGCTGCTTTTGTCCACTTTTTGTTGATTTTAGCCACCAGGGAGTTTGATTTCCCTCTCATGTTTATTTAAAGGAATTAGAGCAATCTTAAAAGACTTCATGCTTTTCTCATGTCATGGTGAAACTCAAAGTAGTGTGGGTCTATAAATACCCGAGTGTCGCCTCCTCTCCCGTTCCACTGATGAAGAGTTGACAAATCCCGAGACAGATGAGCGTCACCACTGATGTCAAAGATACAAAGCTCCAGGATTGAATCCGGGCTTTAATCCCGCAGAGTGGACCTTTTGTTCATGTTGACAACATCTACACATCCGCTGGTGGCGATATATTTAGATGGTAGTTAGACTTGGAGATAGATTTCCTTCTTGAAAATGGGTGCCCATTACGTCGGTTGCAGAGTGGGTGTGGGTTGATTGCCAGGGTTTAGGGCTTGGTGGTATATATTAGAGACAATACCGCCATACCGGTATCTTTTGATGAGCCTTCGTTACAGCCATTTTTCAAGAGCGACCTGGCCAAGAGGGTAGCAAAAACAAAGTTATAGAAATACATATAAGAACAGCAGCAGTCACACACCACAATTAAAAATAAATTACTCACATATATTAACATAAAACAATGTATAGACTTAGACAAACTTTAATGATCCACAAGGGAAAATGTTCCACACAGTAGCTCAGTTACAAAGATGGGAAAGGATAAGGATTAGAGATGTCCGATAATATGGGACCGCTATTATCGGCCGATATATGCTTTAAAATGTAATATCGGAATTTATCAGTATTGGTTTCAAAAAGAAAAAATGTATGACTTTTTAAAACGCCGCTGTACGGAGTGGTACACGGACGTAGGGAGAAGTACAGAACGCCAATAAACCTTAAAGGCACTGCCTTTGCGTGCCGGCCCAATCACATAATACCTACGGCTTTTCACACACAAAAGTGAATGCAAGCCATACTTGGTCAACAGCCATACAGGTCACACTGAGGGTGGCCGTATATTCAACTTTAACACTGTTACAAATATGCGCCACACTGTGAACCCACACCAAACAAGAATGACAAACACATTTCGGGAGAACATCTGCACCGTAACACAACATAAACAAAACGGAACAAATACCCAAAACCCCTTGCAGCACTAACTCTTCCGGGACGCTACAATATACACCCCCCGCTACCACCCAACCAAGCCCACCTCAACCTCCGCATGCTCTCTCAGGGAGAGCACTGCTGTTTTATTAGGCATGTTAAAAAAAATAATGCACTTTGTGACTTCAATAATAAATATGGCAGTGCCATGTTGGCATTTTTTTCCATAAATTGAGTTGATTTATTTTGGAAAACCTTGTTACATTGTTTAATGCATCCAGCGGGGCATCACAACAAAATTAGGCATTATAATGTGTTAATTCCACGACTGTATATATCGGTATCGGTTGATATTGGAATCGGTAATTAAGAGTTGGACAATATCGGAATATCGGATATCGGCAAAAAAGCCATTATCAGACATCTTTTATAAGGATGGAAAAGATAATGCACAAAAAGAGGGCGAAAACAAAAGGTATAAAGTAGACTAAAATGTACCATAGTAGCAATATAACATATGTAATATTTATATATACAGTATATATAATATATACTGATATATTTGTATATAATCCAGTATATAAGAAATCCCAATTACCATGTACAATATTACAGTATATGTAGCAGCTGCAGCAGAAAATAAAGAGTAGATCCAGCAGAAAATATATATTATTAACAAAGAAAGGTATCTAAAATAGAAGCGGTCAGGCAATAGACAAATATCAGCTACTGCTCTAGGTATAAAAATGTTTCTGTAAAAACAAGTACAGTGCCCAATAGAAACAGTTTCTCTATCTGTTAAAATGGCCTGAAATTCCCCCAAAGTGATGAGTTCAGGTAACCTCAGATCCTTCTGTTATTCCACGACCATGGGGCAGCATATCTGATAGCTTTTTTTCCAACATTTGTGTTGGCTCTAGGAACAAACATTCCAAGTATGTCCTGCAACCTTAAGTTGCAGCGACTGGAGTCACTAGACATAAAATACTGGGACACCAGACTAAGAAGTGGTTCATATATAAAACACAACTATGGAGAAAATGATAAAGATGGACAGTTTGCATACAAAGTGGACAAGGTAATAAAACGTAAGGATATACAGTATCCTTTTTTTTTTTTCAAATAAGAGTCGGGTGCTTTCATAAAAAGTCTCCATAAACTAGCAATGGCATACGAGTGGTCAGAATCAAGCGTTTCCTAACTTGTAGGGAAAAAACAGGACTTGTTTCTAAAGAAAAATCCCAATTTAATTTTACGTTTAGCCACAAGTTTTTCAATGTGAAATTTAAAAGACAAGTTCTCATCAATGACAATTCCCAAGTACTTAAATGTTGTGACCATTTCAAGTTCAACATTATGAGCGGTTAATACTTTTGGGGCGCTCAATGGCAGCACCTTGGATTCTTACGCATTAACACAATTCGATGAAAATATTCAATAGAACAGCCGTCGGAGCCGACAAACTGCCACTGCTAACTGCTAAAGCTAACAACAACAGTTTAGCTGAAACCCTCGCTGACGTCACACGTCGCTTGGCAACAAATACCGCCTTTTAAAGGCACACACACGCACGCCTGTCTCATAACCTTCTCTTAATTGCACATGACATATTTAAGTTTTTTTAAGTAACAAATTAATTACTTTTTGTAGTAACTAATTACATTTATTAAAGAGTAATTCTATTAGTAATTAAATTACTTTTTTGGTTAAATAACGAGTAACTATAATTATTTTTTAAAAGTAATTTTCATAACACTGGTAGTAACAGTTAAGTTGGGTTTAAATTAGGGATGTCAGACTGCCGATATTATCGGCCAATAAATGCTTTAAAATGTCATATCGGAAATTATCGGTATCGGTTTCAAAATTATCGGTATCTGTTTCAAAAAGTAAAATTGTTTTGACTTTTTAATACGTCACTGTGTACACGGACGTAGGAAGAAGTTCAGATCGCCAATAAACCCTGAAGGCACTGCTTTTTGTGTGCCGGCCCAGTCACATAATATCTACGGCTTTTGACACACACAAGTGAATGCAAGGCATACTTGATCAACAGCCATACAGGTCACACAGAGTGTCCATATAAACAACTTTAACACTGTTACAAATATGCGCCACACTGTGAACCCACACCAAACAAGAATGACAAACACATTTCAGGAGAACATCCGCACCGTAACACAACAGAACAAATACCTAGAACCCCTTGCAGCACTAACTCTTCCGGGACACTACAATATACCCCCCCCCCCACACACACACACACACACACACACACACACACACCTCAACCCCGCCCGCCCACCTCAACCTCCTCGTGCTCTCTCAGGGAGAGCATGTCCCAAATTCCAAGCTGCTGTTTTGAGGCATGTTAAAAAAAAAACTTTGTGACTTCAATAATAAATATGGCAGTGCCATGTTGGCATTTTTTTCCATAACTTGAGTTGATTTATTTTGGAAAACCTTGTTACATTGTTTAATGCATCCAGCGGGGCATCACAACAAAATTAGGCATAATAATGTGTTAATTCCACGACTGTATATATCGGTATCGGTTGATATCGGTATCGGTAATTATGAATTGGACAATTTCGGGATATCGGCAAAAAAGCCATTATCGGACATCTCTAGTTTAAACTAAACACTTTGCACGTTTTTCTCAGAACACCGACACAACCTAAAAATACCGGGATATCAGTTTTGGTCTAAATCGCCCTGCCCTAGCCAGGAGTTTAAAAAAAATATCATTACCGATCATCAGTCAGTCACATTTGTCACTTGATGACCGCTGGCTGGTGCGAGCTCAGTACGAAGAAACACCCGCGGTCAAGGGTATAAAGACCAACCGCACAGTTCCTGTCTTCCCAGTAAAAGGGCTGCTCCATCCTGCCTGCGCTAACAAAATAAGGGTCATAGAAAACGAGCATTTGATTTGGTCATTCTATAAGTAGCTCGCCTGCTGGTAAAGTGTGTGCACCCTTGTTTTAGAGGGATGCTGTGATTCCCTACCTGTCTTCAACAAGGTTAGCGACTAACGGTTGTAATCTTTGACATGAACAGTTGCTGTTTTGAATATTAATGCAGCACGGACACATCCGCCCTATTTGGGAAGCAGATGTTGACCAAGTGCATCGCATCAAGCTTGTTTGCCTTCCGAGGGACCGAGCTGTTTGTCTTGAGGCTTTTAGCTGCTGCCGCTTTACAGCGCCACTGTGAGCTGATCTCTTATGTAACTGCAAGGTGTGGCCGAGGACACCGTTTTATTTTCAGCTACTGTTCCCTATAGTAAGGAATGGAAGTTGACTCACGCGCCATTGCACACCGCCTCCACCTGCAGATGATGTAGTGGGCCAAAGGTCGAGCAGAGGAGTTGGGCATTGGGGTGTTTGACCAAACGTAAACAGTCTTCCAATGAAGACTATTCTACTGTTCCTTTCTATCTAACCCTTATTAAGCCTAAATTGAGTAGTTTACCCTGCCAATGTATCAAGGGACGGAAGTCAAGCTAACTGAAATGTAACTCATCACATCCTGACCGAAGTCATGTAGGGATGCCTTTCATATATAATAGAACATGAAACATACTAAGTATTACCGGAGATCCCTGCTAGGTGCGGAAGTTACATTTCAAGAAAAACTGCGACTGGTGAATAACAAAACGACCATATTTTCCGGACTGTAGAGCAGCAGGATTCAAAACGCACCCACTAAAGCAGGCCTGGGCAATTATTTTGACTCCGTGGGCCAAATTTAGAGCAAAAAAATGTGTCTGGGGGCCGGTATATCTGATTTTTTAGAAACACTAATACAAAACCTCACAATAATGTCTGAGTGCTAAAAACGTTATGTATAGACCAGACCGCCTTAAAAAAAAACGGAATGGAATTAAAACAATTTTTACTGAATGAGACACCCAAAATGTTCAAGAAAATGAAGAATTTGGGACTTACAATATTAACTACGACCGATAAAACACTGAATATTGACAACATATGAACGTCACACCCCCTCTCGATCGACATATTTTATAATAAAGCGAAACACAAAAAATTCAACACAAACAGCGAAATATGAACGCGAAGGGTAGAAATAAAACAACACCTACAATCTGATATATGTGATACATCACTAAGCTTTACAACTTTGTTGTAAAAATCTCCTTCCGCGTCTGTCCCTGACACCCGCATTTCAGGCTGACACTCTGGAAACGCTCCCCACCCACACTGCTTGGTGCCTCGTCTGAACTGCTGTGACTTAGATTACCATAGTAACTAATTAGATTACCATATTAACTAATTAGATTACCATAGTAACTAGTATATCATGCAAAAGTGCAGATTCCAACCATTTAAATACTTTGTATAGTTACGATCATTAGAAAACATCACTGCACATCATAATGGCAGCTACAGTTTCCATCTTAAAGATGTAAAAAAATTAATTGGGAATGTCCGGCGGGCCGCATGTGGCCCCCGGGCCTTATATTGCCCAGGTCTGCTCTAAAGCAATATTTTGCCATTTATTAGTCGCGCCGGACTATAAGCCGCAAATATGTATGTTTTGAAATGAGTTATTTACACAGAAATATTTTGTAGATGTTTATTTACATACCTTAATTGTTACCAAATGGTGCCTGTAAAATGGCTGATCAAACAGAACTCGACCCACTAGCTGCAGAAGCTAGCTCTCCAATCAGCTAAACAGACGCCATAACTCTTAAGTCTTGGTGAATTTACTGAGGAGTTTGTGAAACTGAAACAATACAAAAATAAGTTGTTGTAAGTTAATACTAACACAGACATTTTTAAATGTGTTAGCATAGTAGCTAATATTAACAACGCTAGCTTCATTACATTACGATGGCACGTACAAATATGCATGAAAACACTCCTACAGACATCACACATGGGACAGTTTAGTAAGAAAGAATTGTTTGTTATATTGTAAAACTCATAAACGTTGCTTGAAGTGATGAATGACAAAAACGCTATGGAAGGTTTCACTTTCAGTTCCAGGTATTAAAACAGGAAGTACATTTTCAACCTGCAGCACCTGCAGTGAGCAAAATCCTCTAAAAGATGGCGTGGTAGCACAAACAATAACACACCATTACAGCGTTTCTCCTGGGGTTTAATGAAAACTATTGAACACATTACTTTATGGCAATTAGCGAAGAAAAATCCCTAAATTAGCCGCACCGTTTTATAAACCGCAAGGTCCAAAGCTAAGGAAAAAAGCAGCGGCTTATAATCCGGAAATTACGATATACCCGTATCTACAACCCGCAAGGCATGCTGGGAAGTCCATGCGCACACGTCCCCATAAGGTTCCTGTTTATGGGTGTAGTTTTGCATGTATTTTAGTGTGTAAGGTTTTTTTTTGATACCCACATACAGATAGTTCAGTTTGTGTGGTACAGTTACATTGTGTGCTACGCTGTGTTGGGACTAACGCGTTACAAAGTTACTGTAACGCCGTTAGTTCCGGCGGTAACTAGTAATCTAATGCATTATTTTTTATATTCAGTAACTCAGTTACCGTTACTACATGATGCGTTACTGCGTTATTTTACGTTATTTTTTATGTAGTATTGGCTAGAAACAGAAGATCTGAGTGTGTTTTATTGGAGAGTTGCAGTGTCGTCCTTCTGAATGTTCTTGTGTCGGAGAAGAGAGAGGCGCGCACTGTGTGTGTCTGGGTGTGGGTGTGAGGAGGGGAGAGGGGGCGTGTCTGTGTTTACTAACAAGACATGGCGGAGCTGAAGTCGAGTTTCTTAACATGGAGATATTCTCACTACTTTTCTTTTGTCGAGCACAAAGAAAAGAACATTTTAGTTAAATGTAAGTTGTGTCTTGGATCAAAGATCCCATCTACTGCCCAAAACAGCAATTCAAATCTGCTGAAACAGCTACAAAAGCAACATGCTTCGACGAAGCTAGTAAAGAGAGACACACTTCACATCCACCTCCAACAGCGGCTGGATTTTAACGGAGGGACTGCTAGCCAGGACAACATTGATAGAGCCATTGTAGCGTATGTGCTAGAAGACATGCAGGCTATTTCTACAGTGAAGTCACCCGCTTTCAGGAAGTTAATTAGCATGATAGCGGGCGTCAAACAGCAAATGGCACGAAAACATTTTCCAAGTTCCTGGACACAGTGGACAGTGAGTACATAAACATGGAAAGCGAGCTAAAGAAAACACTCCAAACTCTGCCTCTGCTCATCATTCAGCACTGAAGGTACACACACTTGTCAATTCTCTTATATACTTTTTCATTCTAGACTTCTAGAGTGTTTGATTATCACATCACTCTAAATGTATAGACTATAAAGTTCACAAACATAAAGAGGGATCCTAGTGGGCCAGGCCAATCTTTCATTATCTCTAAACTAAAACTGAGTGTTCTGGGCTTCAGTACAGTGTTGAGCTCCTCCTGAAGACATGATTTTATTTCAGAATTCCTTGAGAGAAAAAAATGCCTGGTTAGGCGTGTGTATAGCAGTATGTGTGCTGTATATAGTGACATGACATATAATCATGTCATGTGTGCCTTCCTTGGGTGAAGCCATGTTTACAGCTATGTTGTGACATGTTGTTATTATGCTGTTTCTTACTTATGTATGTTATGTTGCAGCTATTTAAAATAGTTTTGTCAATTTGTTCTGGCCTGAAAAAAATTGGCCCTTTGAAACATATCTTTGTCTTTGTGTGTTGTATGTAGACCACATTGCTTAGCAGAGTTCAGTGATGCAAATGCATGTCAAGTTGATCAACAGATTGTATTATTCTCCAGTGCAATAACAGTACTGATATGAAGGCTAAAAGGGCATTAATGGGAGCTTTAAAAAAAAAAAGAAGAAAAAAAGAAGTAAGTAAATAGTTACTTTTCACAGTAACGCATTACTTTTTGGTGTAAGTAACTGAGTTAGTAACTGAGTTACTTTTGAAATAAAGTAACTAGTAACTGTAACTAGTTACTGGTTTTCAGTAACTAACCCAACACTGGTACTACGTTATTTTTAATCGCAACATGAGTGAGGTAGGTTGGTATATTGGACTTTTGGGTTGATGACCTTCTGAGAGTAACTGTGATAGGGTTTTGGCCTGAAAACATTAGGGCAAAAATGCTCCCACACATAAAAAAAAAAAGATCTGTGTAAATCTCTTGGATGGTTTTGAATGCTGAATCACAAAAATGAAGGAATTCACTGTATATTTTAATCTTGTTTACACGCTAGGATTAGATTTCAATCTTGAACTGGTCGCGTTAACAAGTTCTCATTTGCGGTCTGTATCGCGTGTGGAGGAACGATCACATTAATTATCTGGCATGTCTTCAGTTTAACTTCGTGGACTCATTTGGACTCTGTCTTGTGCTTGCTGTTATGAGCGTTTGTGAAAAATACCTGTGGAGGAGCATTCGCCATGGAGTCTTCAGCGATAAGCTTATGCATGAGTGCATGTGTTTGTATCGGTGAATCGATCAGCCCAATCCCCGCAGCACAAACCCGTGCATAACGAGTTCGACTGTCGAGGAGCGATTACATGACCATGCATTGAGAGTTGTGTAATGTGCCATGACTTAGTTTCTCAAACACGTAAAGTATTGCCTTTTTGAAGGGGCCCTATTATGCAAAACCAACTTTTCTTAACCCTTTGTACCTGCTGTTGTCCATTTGAATCTGCACAAGTCCAGAAAATTTGAAATCAAACCGTGGCGGCACTGTGGAGATATTTTTAAAACACTCTTGCCTTCCTTCACACTTTCGCTAAATGATCGGTTTGGAATTTTCCCCTATTAGTAAGAAAGTAAGTACATTTTATTTATAAAACATAGGTGAATTGAAACAACAATTCAATTAAAACAGGGGAAACCTCATAAAAAAGTGGAATAAAAATGGTAATTAAAAGGTGCTTTACTAAAAAGTGAAGTCTTCGAATGTTTCATAAAAGTGTAAACATGGTCAAGCTCACAGAGGGACTTGTTGTTCCAAAGTCTGGGAGCTATAGCCTGGAATGCCAGGTCTCCACGGGTTTTAAAATGGGTTTTTGGGATCTTTAGGAGACCCTGGTCTGAAGACCAGAGGCTGCGCCCTGAAGTGTAGGGGCATAAAAAAGTGACGTTTTTCTCATTGACGCGAGCGGATTATCCGTATATTTTTCCTGAAGAGCCTCGTGCAAGTCCACCATTTTAGCCTAACGCTGTTGCCATTGTAGACTGGTTGGGCAAACTCCCATGCACCCTCAAGGACCCTGCCGAGAGTATAGAGCTGGTCCACAGTTCCACGACCAGGGAGGGGGCATGGGAGTTTGCCCAACCAGTCTACATGTGTTTTGTGGACTTGGAGAAGGCATTCGACCGTGTCCCTCGGGAAGTCCTGTGGAGAGTGCTCAGAGAGTATGGGGTATCGGACTGTCTGATTGTGGCGGTCCGCTCCCTGTATGATCAGTGCCAGAGCTTGGTCCGCATTGCCGGCAGTAAGTCGGACACGTTTCCGGTGAGGGTTGGACTCCGCCAAGGCTGCCCTTTGTCACCGATTCTGTTCATAACTTTTATGGACGGAATTTCTAGGCGCAGTCAAGGCGTTGAGGGGATCTGGTTTGGTGGCTGCAGGATTAGGTCTCTGCTTTTTGCAGATGCTGCGGTCCTGATGGCTTCATCTGGCCAGGATCTTCAGCTCTCACTGGATCGGTTCGCAGCTGAGTGTGAAGCGACTGGGATGACAATCAGCACCTCCAAGTCCGAGTCCATGGTTCTCGCCCGGAAAAGGGTGGAGTGCCATCTCCGGGTTGCGGAGGAGACCCTGCCCCAAGTGGAGGAGTTCAAGTACCTCGGAGTTTTGTTCACGAGTGAGGGAAGAGTGGATCGTGAGATCGACAGGCGTCTTCAGTAATGCGGACGCTGTATCAATCCGTTGTGGTGAAGAAGGAGCTGAGCCGGAAGGCAAAGCTCTCAATTTACCGGTCGATCTACGTTCCCATCCTCACCTATGGTCATGAGCTTTGGGTTATGACTGAAAGAACAAGATCACGGGTACAAGCGGCCGAAATGAGTTTCCTCCGCCGGGTGGCGGGGCTTTCCCTTAGAGAGAGGGTGAGAAGCTCTGCCATCCGGGGGAAGCTCAAAGTAAAGCCGCTGCTCCTCCACATCGAGAGGAGCCAGATGAGGTGGTTCGGGCATCTGGTCAGGATGCCACCCGAACGCCTCCCTAGGGAGGTGTTTAGGGCACGTCCGACAGGTAGGAGGCCACGGGGAAGACCCAGGACACGTTGGGAAGACTATGTCTCCTGGCTGGCCTGGGAACGCCTCGGGATCCCCCGGGAGGAGCTGGACGAAGTGGCTGGGGAGAGGGAAGTCTGGGCTTCCCTGCTTAGGCTGCTGCCCCCGCGACCCGACCTCGGATAAGTGGAAGAAGATGGATGGATGGATTGGCTGTTGCCATTAAGCGCCTTCTTACTTGCTATCCTCTTGTGGGGCAGACTGACTCGTACATGCGCATGTATCCCCAGCTGTTGCCATTTCGGAATTCAAAGTTTGAACTTAATCCGTCAGTAGACCCGATATTGAAGTAGGGCTGGGCGATATATCAAATATACTCGATATATCGCGGGTTTGTCTCTGTGCGATATAGAAAATGACTATATCGTGATATTCGAGTATTCATTCTCACACAGTTGCTTTTAGCTGCAGGCATTACACTACATGCGTTTCTCACTCTTTCTTGTCTCTGCTTCTCACAGAGACATAAAACAAGCGCACCTTCTTACATACGTCACATACTGTCGCGCGTGCAACGTCATACGCCCTCGCGGAGCAGAGAGGTAACGGAATGGGTAAAGTTAGCTGTGGTGCTAGCGGAATGGTGCGAGTGGTAATACGAGAGAAAGAAGGTGCGAATCTGGTAACAAATGGAGGAAGAAGAATTAATTCCCAAGAAAAACAGCAGGGGGTCCATCGTCTGGCGGTGGTTTGGCTTCTAGTGGAAAGATGTTGAACAGACAACCATAATATGTAGGGATGTCCGATAATGGCTTTTTGCCGGTATCCGATATTCCGATATTGTCCAACTCTTAATTACTGATACCGATATCAACCGATATATACAGTCGTGGAATTAACACATTATAATGTCTAATTTGGATAACCAGGTATGGTGAAGATTAGGTCCTTTTTTTAAAAATTAATAAAATAAGATAAATAAATTAAAAACATTTTCTTGAATAAAAAAAGAAAGTAAAACAATATAAAAACAGTTACATAGAAACTAGTAATTAATGAAAATGAGTAAAATTAACTGTAAAGGTTAGTACTATTAGTGGACCAGCAGCACGCACAATCATGTGTGCTTACGGACTGTATCCCTTGCAGACTGTATTGATATATATTGATATATAATGTAGGAACCACAATATTAATAACAGAAAGAAACAACCCTTTTGTGTGAATGAGTGTAAATTGGGAAGGGAGGTTTTTTGGTTTGGTGTAGTAATTGTAAGTGTAACTTGTTTTTTATGTTGATTTAATAAAAAAATAAAAAAAATAAAAATAAAAACGATACCGATAATTTAAAAAAAACGATACCGATATTTTCCGATATGACATTTTAAAGCATTTATCTCTAGTAATATGTCAAGTATGCGGCAAAAGCGTTGCTACAAAAAGTAGCAGCACTGCTAATGTGTAGCATCATTTGAAAAGTCACCCGCTAGAGAATGAAGAGTGCTTGAAACTCTGCATGTCAACATCTCCGCCGGTGCCACACCAAGAAAATGCCCAAGCAACCATTTCCACATCAACACCGTATGAAAAAAATAGTCAACAACGGAAGGAGATAACGTCCGCAGGAACCTACCACATAGCGAAGGACATACACTATTTGATTTCCTATTTTGCAGCTCATTTTTATTTGACACTTGAAATATCTTGTGTGACATCATGCACAAAAGTGCACTTTATTTGTTTTAAACTATTGTAGTGGCTTTCTGTACAAAAAGTGCACTTTAATTTAGTTTTGTTTTGATATGTCACCTTAGTGACATCATGCACAAAAGTGCACTAATAGCTTGTTTTAAAATATCTCTGACAATATTGCCCGTTCTGTTTTGGAAATGACATGAATGTTTGTGCCACTGCTTAATAACTGTTTAATAAATACACTTTTGGTCAATTGACTTAGTTGTGATTTCCCTCTCTGCATGAACGTTTAAAATGAGCATATATTAATGCAGTATGAACAAGAATGTTTTAATGTAGACACATAGAATCATCATACTGCTGTGATTATATGCATCAAGTGTTCATTCAAGGCTAAGGCAAAATATCAAGATATATATCGTGTATCGCGACATGGCGTAAAAATATCGAGATATTAGGCCATATCGCCCAGCCCTATATTGAAGTGCTAAAAACCACAACAAAGATGGTGTCACGTGGAGCCACATAAATAAGCTCATCCTGAAGAGACGGTCAGAAAGCAGCTTAAAAAAGGTCCGTAACACCAAAGAGCCCCCTTTACGTGTTATGACTCTCATTGTGATTGAAGTCCAGTGGTTATTCTGCTTGATTAAGAAGGTATTTTTCAAATAAAGTGCTGTGATTAAAGCTAGCAAACGTGCTCACGCACACTTTGTTCTGATAGTAAGTGCGTACGGTTTGTGTGGCCTGACCTCTGTTTTCAACCTGGTGGGATCGTATTTACTCCTAGCATCCTGATGGCCAAGCTAACGGCCTTGTGTTTACGAACTCCACCGGTTATTATCGCACGCCGGGCTTGCCAAAACTGAGGTGTGACACTGGAGTTTTTCAGTCAGTCTACAGAGTACAGGAATGGCCCTCAACTTTGTGTGTCAATCACGAGACCCCTTGCGTAACTTCATTGTAGCGGAATGACGGCATCAACCGGGGCTTTATGTCCTCCTGCAACTAACTCTCGCATTATGCGGTGAATCATCTCGCATGTTCCTCGACTAATGGTGTTTACCGTGTTCCCACATACCTGACAAAGTGTTCCCATGCAACTTTTTGGAGTCCGGGTGTCAGGAGGCCGGTCTCTGCTCTGCATGACTTCTCCGAGACCAGTCTGTCTGGTTGCGGCAGGCCGAACATACAACTACAGTATGTTTGTAGGTACAGATTATTAGCATTGTGTACGTGTTGATGAGAGATGTGTGCACGTGGCTGTGACCACCCGTGCCTGGTCAAGTATTGATGTTTTATTGAAGGGACGGTCCGAGAGTGGGTGTAGCACAGGACCATCAATAATGCTACTGGTTTCACGTACGTCACACGCACAGTAAACCATCTCTCTGTGAAGCCTGATAGCGTGTTGAAATGTGTCAACCCTGCTGTGTGACGTCAAAAAGCCGGCGCTTGTTCTCGTTCACACGCATCGACATGTTGCAGCGCACCTGCATTCTGCCGCCGCAGAGGCCTCCCAACGCAGACGCCGTAAAGATACGATCACATTTCCCTGACAAGTGTGTCAATGTTGGCAAGCACAAAGATCAATGTTTGTGTCTCTGATCCAACAGTGGTTTCTCCTAATGTGCACTCAAAGTGGCCATGTTTCCTCTACCAGGAATAATAAAGCATCCAAGGCCCTTTCATGCAGACATTTATTTGTCAACTGCATAAAACGTGCCATGTAAATTCAGGGTTCCCCTCAGTATACCTGTGGCGCTAGGGGCGTGGTCAATATGACATCCTCATATCATTTGCATCATCTGCAATGATGCATATATTTTCTTTATATATATATATATATATATATATATATATATATATATATATATTAGGGCTGCAACAACTAATCGATTAAAATCGATTATAAAAATAGTTGCCGATTAATTTAGTCCTCGATTCGTTGGATCTATGCTATGCGCATGCGGCTTTTTTTTTTTTTTTTATTACATTTTTTTTTTTTTTTTTTTAATAAACCTTTATTTATAAACTGCAACATTTACAAATAGCTGAGAAACAATAATCAAAATAAGTATGGTGCCAGTATGCAGATTTTTTTTCAATAAAATACTGGATAGGATAGAAATGTAGTTTGTCTTTTTTATCCGATTATTAATCGATCAATCGAAGTAATAATCGACAGATTAATCCATTATCAAATTAATCGTTAGTTGCAGCCCTAATATATATATATATATATATATATATATATATATATATATATATATATATATATATATATATATATATATATATATATACATACACACACACACACACACACACACACACACACATGTAAAATGACATTTTGCAGACTCCTCCCCTTCCTTGTGGAAAAGATTAAATAGATTAAAATATAGATACAATGTAAAATGTGGGTATCTTGCTAAATTTCACTGAAACAAACAATCATGTGAGATACAAAGCAGTGCAAAAGTCCCAATTTAAAAGTGACCAATACGAAGGTCCTGAGTAGTCCAGAGTTCAATCCCGGGCTCGGGATCGTTCTGTGTGGAGTTTGCATGTTCTCCCCGTGACTGCGTGGGTTCCCTCCCGGGTACTCCGGCTTCCTCCCACCTCCAAAGACATGCACCTGGGGATAGGTTGATTGGCAACACTAAATGGTCCATAGTGCATACTTGCCAACCCTCCCGTTTTTAGCGGGAGAATCCCGATATACAGCGCCTCTCCCGACAACCTCCCGACAGAGATTTTCTCCCGACAAACTCCCGGTATTCAGCCGGAGCTGGAGGCCACGCCCCCCAAAAAAAAAAGTCTGCCGCAGCTGCGATTGGACCTGACCAGCCTCCGGATACAAGTACTGGAGTACCAATTGCTTGCCAGGGAAGATCTTCCCCAGGAAGCAAGGATTGACCGGTTTTGGGCCATGCTAGGGAGAGATGGAAGATTCCACACTCTCGTGCATTTGATGAAAGCACTTTTGTGCGTGCCACACAGCAATGCATCATCAGAGAGGGTGTTCAGCATGGTTAGAAAAATAGTGACAGAGAATAGAAAGAGGATGGACAATTCAACCCTTAACAAAGCATTGTACTTTCAAGTACAACAATGAGTAGATGAGTGTTGTGTGTGTGTATGTGTGTATATTTGTAAATAAATGAACACTAAAATTCAAGTATTTGTTTTATTTATATATATAATAAAATTAAAATTAAAAATTAAAAAATATATATATATATATATATATATATATATATATATATATATATATATATATATATATATATATATATATATATATATATATATATATATATATATATATATACCCCGACCCCACCTCCCGATATTGGAGGTCTCAAGGTTGGCAAGTATGCCATAGTGTGTGAATGTGAGTGTGAATGTTGTCTGTCTATCTGTGTTGGCCCTGCGATGAGGTGGCGACTTGTCCAGGGTGTACCCTGCCTTTTGCCCGAATGTAGCTGAGATAGGCTCCAGCACCCCCCGCGACCCCAAAAGGGACAAGCGGTAGAAAATGGATGGACGGATGGATGGATATATATATATATATATATATATTAGGGTTGTACAGTATACCGGTACAAGTATACACTGTTGGCGTTTACGCACTTTTTGTGTCTTTTTACGCATTGAAATCAGGGCATTTCCGGAAGTCCGCACGTCCCCGGGATGCAGATATTCTTATTTTTTTACCGACCCTGCCTTCTCCGGGTCAAAACTTTGGTTTACTTGTTTTTTTTATAGATTATCGCTTTCCGCCGGTGTTTTGTATTGTTTATATTTGCCGAGTCAAATTTCCGTCCCCGTTTATTGCGTTTTCATTGGTTGACTGCAAAGTAATGAAATTTCTGGTAGAATTTCTTAAATTTTGATTTGCTGTAAGTTTTATCAATCACAAATACTGCATTTCCGGTATTAGGATGGCCGTGTGTTATTGTTTTTGTCATGGCGAGCAATAAACCCAAGAAGCGAAGCTTCAATGAAAAGTGGCTTCAGGAGCCACTTTTCAGCAAATGGCTCACTTATGACTATGGAAAAAAGTTTTGCACGCCATGTAAACGGGCTAATAAAAAGAACACCTTTACAACCGGGTGCACTGATTTTCAAAGATCCAGCCTCACCGGGAACCAAGAAACATCATGTTACACCTTTCCTGCTTGTCGGCTCCCAGACCGTGGTCGAGGAGCGCAGGGGAGACGTTCCCTCCAGGGCCGAATATATTGTCGTGGGTAACACCCTCCACTTCTACAGTTTTCGCTCTTTGGTCAGAATGACGAGGCCGTCGATTTGTTACAACTCTTTGTTTTCCACAAAGCCAAGTGGACATCCCCCATGCTATTAACACTCCTGAACATGCTAGCGCTCCCTCTCCTAACTTGCCCACTCACTTACTCACGTCACTCACCCCACATATTGCCATTCTTAAAGGGGAACACACAGTTTATGGCCATCACGAAGCCAGAGATGAAATTCTAGAGGCATTGAGTGCCACTGTATTAAATTACATTGAAACTAACTTGCAAAATTCTAAGTTTGTTGGTCATGAAAGTGTAGATGTGGCGGTTTTTAAAGGACTGATGATCTACATACATGGGAGAAAAATCAATTCAATTTGTCATATATATGTATGCCCTGGCACACCATTATCATTATTTCATGACCGAAACAAAAACATTTTACACTTTTATACTGAAATAAATACACCTACAACCTATGACATGAAAATATAGAAAAAAATACCGGCAGCGGTAAAGTTTAGATCCATGAAGGAAAGAAGAAAGTGAATGAATGTTTATAACGGAATAAATTTACATATGCATAAAAATGTGTTTTCTTTTGTATTATTTTTTAAAATTAATTATTTATGACAACCTTTTTCCAAAACACAATATAGAATGTGAGTTATAACAGGATAATGCATACATGTATTTTTTGGGGGGAAAATGTTACAAAAAAGTGGGACCCCAAAAATGTACTGTGGGACCCCATTTTTATGACTTGATGGGTCCCATTTTGACAATTCCTAGCGCCAACACTGGTATAGTATCGCGGTACTAATGAATCAAAAACGGTACTATACTCTTGTTTGAAAAGTACCGGTTCGCCATATTTTATTTTATTTTTTTACAGGCATGATGGCGCGTCGTCGTCACATCGTGACATTGCTGAAAAAACTCATTTCACAACGTATATATATTTGGCTTATAGTCCCGTGCGGCTAATATATGGAAAATGTTTATTTCTTCTCAAATTTAGTAGGTGTGGCTTATATCCCTCTACGCTCTATATTCCCAAAAAACGGTATCCCATTTTGGAATAGGGCTGTAACATAACAAAATGTGGAAAAAGTGAAGCGCTGTGATTACTTTCCGGATGCACTGTGAATACAGTGACAAAGTTGCTTAATTGGCAACACAGCTGTGTTTGTGAAAAAGATCACAACCTCAAATATTCATGCAATTCTATTTTTTGATGACGATTATCACATAACTGCTTGAGGCGGGGCATGTCTCCTATGCAGTGGTGGGGTGGAGCTGACCCTCGAACCCCTGACCAATTGCAACAAAGTATGCATGGCATGGTCAGGTGTGTACCGTGCAGGCGGTGGACTCCCAAGTGTGTTAACCAAGAGAAGACAGCAGATTTACCCATTTATGGAGCTTACTTTAGTACCCACTGGAATTCAGTATCATATTATATGCCCTTGAAATGAGTAGGAGCCCCTTTTAGATAACACTACATTGTATGTGATTATAACATAACCGTTGACTGTATAAAAGGATTTGATGGAATCCTTCATATCTGAATTGTACTGAAAATATGTGCATGTCTTTTGTTTTTCAGCTCTTCAGAGAAGTCAGAATAATGAAGATCTTGAATCATCCCAATATTGGTAAGTGCAGCCTTAAACAGGCCTCTCAACTAAGGTGTAAACTAAGTCCAAATCAGCGTTTCCTAAAGGGGTCATATTATGATTTTTAATCTAAAATGGTGGTGCTTTGGTCAAAATTGGGCATACATTTTGCCTTACAGACCATCTTCAAGCCGCTTGACGCTTTGAAAAGTGGGGCAAGTGAACGCCTCACCCCCTCCAACTGGCTGCGACTGTGTCTCCGCCCAGTCAGCCATGTTGTTGTTGTTTAAGCGGTACACTTCTGTACCAACGCATATCCTAAGTTAGAACTATGCGCTACTTTTTATTTCAAATGGCAACAGCGGATGATTGTAGCACATAATTGTTCATGTACAAGCCAATGTGAAAAACAAACTTCAGAACCGAGGAGATGAAAGCATCTCAAAGGGTAGTTTTAGGCCGTGTCCGCAGGCAAACGCCTACTGTTGTGTGTAATAACGCAGACTTTTGCGAACGCTGGCCGTACGCGTGTGCACCAGGGGTGTCAAACTCATTATAGCTCCGGGGCCGCATGGAGGAAAATCTATTCCCACGCGGGCCGGACTGGTAAAATCATGGAATAATAACTTAAAAATAACGACAACTTCAGGTTGTTTTCTTTGTTTTACTTTAGCCAAAAATAGAGCAAGCACATTCTGAAAATGTACACATTATACAGTAAATAATCCTCTTGGCAAAACACTTCAAGTTAGTAAAAAATTTTGAGGAAAAAAAATAGAGTAGTTTCAAAAACACCATAAAGAACACAATGAACTTAGACTTTGTCTCAGTGTTTTTACAAAGTCATTAAACTTTAAGCACTTCCTGTTGGCAGTTCATTAAAGACGTGTTCGGAAAAGCAACCGAGTGTTTCCTCAAACCGCCGCACTGGTGAAATATGCAACTGTAACAACACATTAATTTATCATCTGTCGAATATCACACTTATTATATAAACAATTATCAAAATGACACCGTAACCAACATCAAGGTAACATAAATAAAAATTCAAACAATGTGACTATCTAAGCATAAAATAAAATAGATTAAACAACAAATATAGGAACACACATTTTTACAAAGCAGTTCAGGGTGCGCATCGGGGCGTCAACCAATTGCGAGCGCTGCAGGGAAGTCTAACTACAAAGATGATGGTCATGTTGACTTAAGTCTTTGCACCTTACTGTTTCATAATTTCATCATTTGAGTGGATAATTGACAATGAATGAAGGTATTGTGCGACGATACAGCATCAGGCTGCCGCCATCTGCTGCCAATCACAACAGGACCAGCTGATTGTTTGCGCTTGCGATGATTGGAGTAGCGGCAGCCAATCCAGACGACGCTTAAAATCAGCTGACACGTTATCTTTACAGTATGACGTGGGTTACACTTGAATTACTATTGCGACATCCAGTGGACACATTTAGAACAGCAGTTTCTTTCATTAAAAAATTGCGGCTCATTTTTATAGATGGCAAACTCATCTTGGGGGCCAGATTGCACCTGTACATTTGACACCCCTGGTGTACACTGCAAAAACTGAAATCTAAGTAAGATGAAATATCTCAAATAAGGGTGATATTTGCTTATTTTCTGTCTGATAAGATAATTCTTCTCACTAAGCAGATTTTATGTTAGTGTTTTACTTGTTTTAAGGGTTTTGGTCCTAAATGATCTCAGTAAGATATTACAGCTTGTTGCTGAGATTTGATGACCTATATTGAGTAAAACATGCTTGAAACTAGAATATCAACTGTTGCAAAGCTGTGTCATCAACACTCACAATTATAAAACTGCTTTTTTAAAGTTATAATTTCTTATTTCAAGCATGAAAAAAAAATCATGACTTTGACACAATTGTGTCTCATAATTAAAACAGATGACAGCCTAATTGACTTTGCTGTTTTATTTTCAATGAAACAATAAAAAATATGTACTCATATAGTAGTACAGTTGGAACAGTACAGTAAACGGACAGTTAATATTTAAACATTTAACATGTGACATTTCTAACAATTTTGAACAGAAATAGTTCATGCACATTCAGATAAATTCTTCAAAATTACAATTAAAAAAATGTTGGCCGGGGGCCGGGCTGTAAATATGCGCACTAATTGACTGAAAGAACACGCACTAGGCGCGATGATGTCATGTTATCGATGGGAAAAGGCATTTTCAGACAATATGATTTGCCTGAGCGGCTAGGAGACCCCGAGAGTAACAAGCAGTTGCCTTGTTGCCTTTCCATTAAGAACAATAAACTAGTTTTTAGTATAAGTTTGCTGGTTTCAAGAAATGTAATGCCGGGCGCATATCATTATGTCAAGATAATGGCACTAGCTTTTACTTAATTTAAGAATATTTTTCAACATATTGAGCAAAAAGGTCTTTTTTTTTTCTTGATAGAAAAAAAAAAAGACCTTTTTTGCCAAATTTTCTTGTTCTATTGGCAGATAATTTTGCTTAGTTCAAATAAAATACCCCTAAATTTTGTTTTGTTTTTTCTTGTTTTTGAACACTGACTTTTTGCAGTGTACGCGGCTCAAACGGAAACTTGTACTCCCCTGATGACGTTACGGTTGTGCTCTGTCATTTCCAAAGCTCAACCGGCTTTAAACACACTATAAGAGGACTTACTGTATGTTTGAACGTAAACGAGCTGCTATTTTCTCTGTATATTGATAAAAAAGACGCATCAAAATGGGCTTTGCGACTCTATTGACTATTGGCAGTCAGCTGTTTTGTATACGATTGCTGTTGGACCTCTAGCTGATGGGACAACTTTGACAAGCAAGACAAATGTGCAACATTATCTCATGATTTTAGTCCTTATTTAACGACGGATCATGAAGTTAACTTGCTTGTGTTGGTTCCATTTGTGTAGATGGGGGAGGGCGTGACCGAGCCACTAAAAAAAACATGATGTATCCTTCCTCCTCGTTAGTGTGTACTGATGGTAAAGACACTTAATTTCACATGTAATATATCACTATATTGATGATCAAATGTGTTATAATTCCACGTCCGTGCGCTTTAGTCACTTTAACATTCAAGAGGTTTCCTTTGCTCCTTGTCAGTGTGTGCTGATTTTAGAAATAGTGTACACTTCACTGCACATGCAATAAAATCACCATGTTGCAGATTAAACATGTTATTATTCCACGAGTGTATGGGCGCTTAAGGCACTTAAAAAAAGATTCATAATGTTCCCCTGGCTATGTGTAAGTGCAGGCTGGTTTTAAAGATAATGTCCACTACCGTTCAAAAGTTTGGGGTCACATTGAAATGTCCTTATTTTTGAAGGAAAAGCACTGTACTTTTCAATGAAGATAACTTTAAACTAGTCTTAACTTTAAAGAAATACACTCTATACATTGCTAATGTGGTAAATGACTATTCTGGCTGCAAATGTCTGGTTTTTGGTGCAATATCTACATAGGTGTATAGAGGCCCATTTCCAGCAACTATCACTCCAGTGTTCTAATGGTACAATGTGTTTGCTCATTGGCTCAGAAGGCTAATTGATGATTAGAAAACCCTTGTGCAATCATGTTCACACATCTGAAAACAGTTTAGCTCGTTACAGAAGCTACAAAACTGACCTTCCTTTGAGCAGATTGAGTTTCTGGAGCATCACATTTGTGGGGTCAATTAAACGCTCAAAATGGCCAGAAAAAGAGAACTTTCATCTGAAACTCGACAGTCTATTCTTCTTCTTAGAAATGAAGGCTATTCCACAAAATTGTTTGGGTGACCCCAAACTTTTGAACGGTAGTGTACATGCCATTGTACGTCAAGTATAACAAAATAAACATAATAACAAAGGTTTTAATGCAGGCCTATTCACCTGGCCACATCCGGCCCGCCAAAGCTTTTCATATGCCCCGCTGAACATCGCCCAAATCAACTTGATTGAACCTTTCAAACTAGGGTTGATCATGTATGCAGTTCTCCCACCACCCCACTGGGGGCAACAGTGTGGCAAATGTGTCACGCTGAAGCAGCAGTGGGGTGAGTAGAAGAAGACTACTCATTCAACCCTGAAAAAAAGGAAAATGAATTGCGAAAATCAGACTTTTAACAGTGACTGGACAACAAAGTATGAATGTTCTGCCCCGAGCAAGTGTTCCAGGCATCGTTTCCCGTCGGACCTTTTAAGGGGCGACACTGTTCCGGACAAGCAGCAAGAACGGTAGAAATCCACACAAAACTTGGTCAAATCTACATAAGTAGACATTGTACATAAATATATTTCGTTTTTGTATTGGAATTTCTGACTTTGTGATGTCATTTGTATTCGTGGTTGTGTTGTTTTTGTCTAAGAGTAACGATCAAACCTCGTTTAATACATGTAAGTGCTAAATTTGACCAGTAGAGGGCAATAAAGCGACACTTTAGGTTTAATTGTGATGAGTCACATACGTTGTGCATTGTTTGCTGTGGATGTTGTTGAATTACTATTTGAGTAATCACATGTAATTTATTCTGTGAATGTATTAACATTAAACATATTTTATTTATATAAAATACACAATGGACATGATACATGATTTTGTAATGTTTGTTTTATGTTTATATTTTCAGTCTTACAGACCTATATGAAGGAAGATTTATAAAGAAATAAAACTAAAGAAAGAAAAGATTTCAAAAGAAGGTCTGGAGCTTCTGTTTCTTCATGCTGTGAACCATCTGTTGAGCTGCACATGCTGGAATAGTTCATTTATTGACTTAGACAAACTTTATTGATCCACATGGCAGTGCATTTGAAAGCCGATGTTTTTGCTTTGCAATTAAGTAAACACAGTCTCAAAGGAATTTAACTTGCAGAGGCAATTTCTGACGAAACATCCAAATTTCAATGTCGGGCCCTTGAGCCCTTAGGCTCAAGAAACTGCAGCCTTCGTCATGATGTATTTGAAAAGCCCTGGTGTATTGCCACCAAGTTTGCTTTTGATTGGACTAAATGTGCATGTCAGCAAGTGTATGTGTTTGTGTGTAGCCGGAGACTGTTTTGAAACTACACTTGCGTGGATGAAAATCGTTTTAACCCCGGATATGCGATTTTGAAACGATCTGTGTTTGTGAGGGTATGACCTTAGGCCAGTGTTTTTCAAAAATTTTTGAGCCAAGGCACATTTTTTTTAATAAAGAAAATACGGAGGCACACCACCAGCAGAAAAGGTTAAAAAATGAAACTCCACCAGGTTGTCGTGCCTTATTTTGAGTTTGTTGTTGTTTTCCTGTGTGTAGTGCTTTAGTTCCTGTCTTGCGCTGTTATTTCGGTGACCCTTCCTTCCTGTTTTGTTGGTGTTTTCCTGTAGCAGCTTCACGCCTTCCTTTTCAGTGCTATTGCCTGACCTGCTTTGTGTTAGCAATCAAGACTACCGTAATTTCCGGACTATAAGCCGCTACTTTTTCCCCTCGTTCTGGTCCCTGTGGCTTATACAACGGTGCGGCTTATTTACGGCCTGTTCTTCTCCGACACCGACGAAGAGGATTTCGGTGGTTTTAGTACGCAGGAGGAAGACGATGACACAATGATTAAAGACTGACTTTTCATATACCGGTAGTAGGCTGGTTATTTTGATAACGTACAGGCGAGCACTTTGTATTACTTTGCACCGTTGTATTATTTGTACTCTGCACGAATGCTGTTCGCCATGTCAAAGATGTGAAAGTTTGATTGAATGATTGAAAGATTTATTGTTAATAAATGGGACGCTTTGCGTTCCCAAACAGTCATCTCTGTCCCGACAATCCCCTCCGTGGTAGCAGGAACCCCTATATACTACGGAAATTACACATCAAAACCCTGCGGCTTATAGTCGGGTGGGGCTTATATATGGAGCAATCTGTATTTTTCCCTAAATTTAGCTGGTGCGGCTTATAGTCAGGTGCGGCTTATAGTCCGGAAATTACGGTATTTAAGTTGTGCGTACGCTATCCTTCTTTGTGGGGACATTGTTGATTGTCATGTACGGATTTACTTTGTGGACGCCATCTCTGCTCCACACGCTGTAAGTCTTTGCTGTCGTCCAGCATTCTGTTTTTGTTTACCGGTACTTTGTAGCAAGTTCAGTTTTACTTTCGTTTTGCATAGCCATCCCTACGCTTCAGTGCCGTTTCCTTTCCGTTTTGTTAATTTTTGGTTTAATCATTACATACTATTTTACCTGCACGCAGTCTCCCGCTGTGCTCTGCATATTGGGATCACGACAAACCATCTTTGACACATTACGACTTCTACAATCAATCAATCAGTTTATTTATATAGCTCTAAATCACAAGTGTCTCAAAGGGCTGCAAAGCAATGAACTACCTGCTGCCACCTACCGATATGGAGTATTACATGGTTACCCTGCCCAGCTCTACACAGCACAGACACTCAACAACGGCACATTATTTGCAGATTCTAATTATTGATTTGCAAAAAAAAATAATTTTGGACCAATTGGGTGAAGTTGCAAAATTTCCCACGGCACACCAGACAATATCTCACGGCACAGTGGTTGAAAAACACTGCCTTAGGCTACGGATCGTTTCAAGAACGCATATCCGGGGTTAAAACAATCTCCTTCCACGCAAGTGTAGTTTAAAAACTGTCTCTGTCTACACACAAACACATACACCTGTTGTCATATACATTTGGTCCAGTCAGAAGCGGACTTGATGGCATTATACCTTTTTGTTATTATAACAGTGATTGGCCTCTAATCGTGTTTGATTTCTCTCCTATGCAGCGTAACGTGCTCTGCGGGACTGTGATTTATAATTACCAAGCTGATAGTAAACACTCACCAAGCAAACGTCTATTTATCCCTCTGCTCGTCTCCCATCCCACCTTGTCTATTTTTAGCCCGTCTCCCACTCTTTCATATCCACGTGCTGCACAAACACCGCAGCATGCTTCTTATTGAGTGGTCACGACACTCACACACACTCACTCACACACACAAGCTGATGTTGTTCGTCCTTCATGTGTCTTGCAGTCAAGCTGTTTGAGGTGATTGAGACGGAGAGGACGCTCTACCTGGTGATGGAGTACGCCAGCGGAGGTGAGCTGCCCTCCATGTTGCACCTGCACAACACTCACTAGATCAGGGGTCACCAACCTTTTTGAAACCAAGAGCGACTTCTTGGGTACTGATTAATGCGAAGGGCTACCAGTTTGATACACACTTAAATAAACTGCCAGAAATAGCCAATTTGCTCAATTTACCTTTAACTCTATGTTATTATTAATAATTAATGATATTTACACTTAATTGAACGGTTTAAAAGAGGAGAAAACACAAAAAAAATGACAATTCAATTTTGAAACATAGTTTATCTTCAATTTCGACTCTTTAAAATTCAAAATTCAACCGAAAAAAAGAAGAGAAAAACTAGTTAATTCGAATCTTTTTGAAAAAATTAAAAAAAGAATTTATGGAACATCATTAGTAATTTTTCCTGATTAAGATTAATTTTAGAATTTTGATGACATGTTTTAAATAGGTTAAAATCCAATCTACACTTTGTTAGAATATATAACAAATTGGACCAAGCTATATTTCTAACAAAGACAAATCATTATTTCTTCTAGATTTTCCAGAACAAAAATTTTAAAAGAAATTCAAAAGACTTTGAAATAAGATTCAAATTTGATTCTACAGATTTTCTAGATTTGCCAGAATATTTTTTTTGAATTTTAATTATAAGTTTGAAGAAATATTTCACAAATATTCTTCGTTGAAAAAACCGAAGCTAAAATGAAGAATTAAATTAAAATTTATTTATTATTCTTTACAATAAAAAAAATAAATTTACTTGAACATTGATTTAAATTGTCAGGAAAGAAGAGGAAAGAATTTAAAAGGTAAAAAGGTATATGTGTTTAAAAATCCTAAAATCATTTTTAAGGTTGTATTTTTTCTCTAAAATTGTCTTTCTGAAAGTTATGAGAAGCAAAGTTAAAAAAATTAATGAATTTATTTAAACAAGTGAAGACCAAGTCTTTAAAATATTTTCTTGGATTTTCAAATTCTATTTGAGTTTTGTCTCTCTTAGAATTAAAAATGTCGGGCAAAGCGAGACCAGCTTGCTAGTAAATAAATAAAATTTTAAAAATAGAGGCAGCTCACTGGTAAGTGCTGCTATTTGAGCTATTTTTAGAACAGGCCAGCGGGCTACTCATCTGGTCTTTACGGGCTACCTGGTGCCCGCGGGCACCGCGTTGGTGACCCCTGCACTAGATAGTCATAAGCTTTTTTTTTTTTTTTTTAAATCATGGAAGTGTGCACAGATAGGCTGGTTTAGACCAGATTTCCACTGCATGTCAAACATGTCCAATTCCTCCTATTCAGCACTCACGTCCATAAAAAATACTCAACTTTTATTTTTCAAATCAAGCAGCGTCACACTCTAATGACCTCCACAGAAAACGTCTCTCCCCCAAATCGATTTCTTCGAAAAGGTCTCATTGTGACGGGCAAAAGTGGCGGCGAAGGCAGACGAAATCGCATTAGCCCTGAGACGAGCACTCTGATCAGAGGCCAATTGCATTAGTTCTTAATAAAGTCAATCTAACGTTTTTTTTTTCTTTTTTTGCTGAGGCATTGATTCTTACTTGGGATTCAAGCCGGACAGAAGAGTCGTAGGTCGTCTTCTCTGGTGCATTGTAATGAGCTGATTATTTCACCGCGTGACAAATATGTCAACAGGAAAAACGTCCATAATTTGCTGAGTTCGTATACAAAAAAATGTCTTAGCTGAATTTGAGATGAATAAGAGTGTACCAATACATGATATTTTTGGTAAGAACATTCACAGTACAAAGGCAGTAGCAGGAATGGATACCTGTAATATTTCAATTGATACGGTACCTATTCCCTGTACCTTGAAGTAGAAAGCGGTACTCAACGATGCTAGTTTTTGGTACTTTTGTGTGTGTGTATTTTGGGGTAATTAATGTAAATGTGTTTAATAGTAAAAAAAAATGTTTCAAGATGTAACACTGAGCTGATAATAGCACCGTATTTTCTGGACTATAGAGCGCACCCGTATATAAGCCGCACCCACTAAATTTTAAAATAAACATTTCCCCCCAAATATTAGCCGCACCAGTCTATAAGCTGCAGATATACCGTATTTTTCGGACTATAAGTCACAGTTTTTTTTCATAGTTTGGCCGGGGGTGCGATTTATACTCAGGAGCGACTTGTGTGTAGGGATGATACTCGTAACCGGTTTTCCCGGTTGTTTGATAAGAAAAGAACCGAGTCCTCGGACTCGAATCCCTTTTTGAGAACCGGTACCCGTTATCGAGACCACTATAGTAAAGGAAAAGAGTTGATTCTTTATTTGAATCCCGTCCCGACCAGAAATGCTCCGTGGGACATCACAAGAAATGACGTCACGTAGCTCAGTCATTAGGCGCAGATAGCGAAAGCAGGAAAACAATGGACAGGAAAAAGCGCTCCAAGGTGTAATAAAGTTCAAAACAAAAGCTATAATCCATCGAATAACTTTACTGAGAGATTTTAGCAGGGTAAAACACATGACGAACACTTTTACGACCAACCGGAAACATAGCAACCAGGCTAGCAACGCACCTCCTTTACGGCAGCTGTCGCAACGTTCTTAAAACAACCGCAGCACATACATATACATACAACATATCTCCTTTTTTAACTTTTGTTTTTCTTTCCTTGTAAACAAAACAAAATCACACTGTAGATGTGTTGTCTGTCTAATTAAAAATAATGCAGACGAGGCGTGTTGGCTGAGTTCTTGACGTTTACTTTCACAGCGTGGCAACATGCAACACTTTTCGGGGCTACCGCGCATGCTCGTAACTCCCGTTGCATGCTGGGTAGTGTAGTTGTTATATTCTCTAGCTCATAACATTTTTCCCCCTATAAAGAAATAATGTTAACTCAATAAAGTGTATTTCTTTTTTTAGCTTTAACTTTTCATTTTTTAGCATTGTAACCACATTTGCAAAGAACTTTTCTCTTCATAGAATTTTCTTTCAATAAAGAAATAAAATGCAAAAATGTCAAAGCATCATAACAAACAGTTATGTCAACTAGCAACAGAAGTGCACTTTTTGGAGAGCTGTATTATTTTCAGTTTTGTGCCCAAGGGACTGATTTTATTTAACACTATATTATTATTTATACACCTATAGTGATCACAGAGACAGCTTGTTTTTGTGTTACTGTATATATTTGTTTCTCTGAAAAATCCCACTTAATATACTTTGGGTAACAACAGTCAATATTTATTTATTTTATTTTATTTTTTTAGGTGGGTAACAGTCAATATATATTTATTTATTAGATTTTATTTTTTTATTATATAATAAAAGTGAGCTTTTGTTAAACCAAATATTGTGTGTTTTTTTCCATATACAACAATGTATCTCGACTCGATAAGAGAATCGATAAGGAATCGGTTCGATAAGAGGATTCGATAATAGGCTCGAACTCGATAATTCCTTATCAAACATCATCCCTACTTGTGTGTGAAATTATTAACACATTACCGTAAAATATCAAATAATATTATTTAGCTCATTCACGTAAGAGACTAGACGTATAAGATTTCATGGGATTTAGCGATTAGGAGCGACAGATTGTTTGGTAAACATATAGCATGTTGAATTATATTTATATAGCGCTTTTCTCTAGAGACTCAAAGCGCTTTACATAGTGAAACCCATTATCTACATCTTTAAGTTACATTTAAACCAGTGTGGGTGGCACTGGGAGCAGGTGGGTAAAGTGTCTTGCCCAAGGACACAACGGCAGTGACAAGGAAAGCAGTAGCAGGGATCAAACTTGGAACCCTCAAGTTGCTGGCTACCAACCGAGCCACACCGCCCAAAAGCTTTAGTCCAAACATAAGGGCAATGCAGCGCTGCAGTACCTGCTGGGATCAAACTTGTCCAAAAATGGCGCCGAAGTACAAACAATAACACACCTATTCAGTGTATTTGCTTGTTTTTGTTGT
Organism: Entelurus aequoreus; assembly: GCF_033978785.1. Classification (NCBI taxonomy): domain Eukaryota; kingdom Metazoa; phylum Chordata; class Actinopteri; order Syngnathiformes; family Syngnathidae; genus Entelurus; species Entelurus aequoreus. The sequence goes on from NC_084753.1 coordinate 34,123,693, forward strand.
TGTTGTTGTAGTTTTCTTTCCTTTTTGTATTATGAGTGTCAACGAAGAAAAATATATGAATTAGTCGCAGATGTTGTAATTTATGGGTTATATAGTTCATGTGTGATGATCATTCATAATTTGCATACTTGATTTAATTGCTGATAAATTAATCTATTATTATTTATAGTTAAAAAGAGTCCAAAGGGAATTGATTTGATTTATACATGTATTTGATATTGATTATTTGAGAAACACTGACACTGAATTGAGTTGTTTTCTACTTCATAGCCTAACAAAGGGTTAACTAAACTACTGCATGTTCCACAATTCATTGCGGCAAACCGGATGTTAAGCAGGTGCATTGTGGTTGTTGAGATTGAGCATTACGAGCCTACGGGTGAATGAATGAACGACAGATAACAAGATAAAAGGATCTATTTGTACCGTTTTGTATGCCCATTTTTTTCTTATATAAAGTACAACTTTATTTACGCATTTTCGACATCCTGTCCAATACTTTGATCGTAGTTAATCTATAGCACCGTCTAATTAGCCGCTGGAAAAAGTAGCGCCTTATTGTCCGGAATTTACGATAACTGTTACATCCAACTGTTGTAAATCTCATTTGCAAGTAAAATTGGCGATACTGATCTTGAGCATGTATATCAGAATCAGAATCAGAATAGTTTTTATTGCCATTGTTGGAGAACGGGTTCACAAACAAGGAATTTTTCTTGGTGCAATCGTGCAACATATAACACAGAATAGGTAACAAAATGAGCTGTAACTGAGCTAACAGATCTTGTTATTGTTCATGTGCCTGATGGCCGAGGGGAAAAACCTGTTCAGGTGGCGGGAGGTGCGGGTCTGGATGGACCGTAGTCTCCTGCCTGAGGGGAGAGGGGAGAATAGTTTGTGTATATATGGCATTGTGATTTATTCATATATGGCATATCCAATGTAAATTAGCAATAAGTTAGCCAGCTTGAAAAGTGGAGCCTTAATTTTAGTGTTTTCTGGAAGGCATGCTTGCGACGGTGGCATGGAAAATTGTAACATTACCTGTGGGCAATCCACTATGAATACGCCAAGTGCTTGAACTGGTGCCAAGTCTGCAACCGGATGTGAGGATTTGATACAAAGGTGTCAAAATATGGCACCGTTTGACTTGACATATATTGGTACTCTAATAGGTACCGACAACATTTCGTCAGTACTACAAAGTACCGAATTTGGTACCTATGCCTATAGCTGGGTTGCATATGACGTCATGTCTGTTTTTCTTCTTGGCGGCCTTATTGACACGATGGTCAAGCAGTTTGAGCGTAGCAAAATAACAAGTGAGAGTGAGTGTAGAGTTTGAGCAGAAAATACCATACTGCTGTTCTGTTCTTGGGTGTGCTCGTCATTCAAATAGAGAGACAGTAAAGAGCTTTTTCATAGAGTCTCAAAAGAAGTGGTTCATAAAGGTATTAAAATCAGGGAACAAAGAAAGTGCGTCGAAGGAATTGCTCTTAAAAATATCCCTTTCATCATCTTGTGGAATACAATCGGACCATGGTCGTATCTGCAGAGATTACTTTGTGAAATGTTTGTTTGAACATTTTAATTTGTTTGACAAACTTTCTGAATTCTCTACTATATTAGTAGTGTTTGAAAGCGGAACTAAACGTAAGAAAAGGACAAGAAATCGCATTAGTTTGTGTTCTTTTGTGGTTGCTATGTCTAAATATAACTGAAGACCTGCTTGTGCAAATAGAAGAAGAAGCATAGAATGGACTTTATTGTCATTATATTTGTATATAACGAGATTAAGGACTCCAACTTAAGGTGCGGTAGTGGGAACAAATATGGGATAAAAATAAATTACACAAGAGGTAATAAAGATAAAACTAAGAATTGAAATAAACATACTTCTATCCAATTAAAAAAAATAAGCAATCCTGTACAATATATAAAACACTATACAAAATACAGGATACGGTACAATATACAGAGCAAGACAAGAGTACCGGAGTAATAAATAACAATCAGTGTCGGATGTATTGCACTCGATGTATTGCAAATAAACTAACATCATGTTGAGTCCTAGTAATAGGTATTGTGATTGTTGGTCCATTTCACAACTTATTTTCATTTTCCTATTTCACAACAAACTAAGAGCTTAGTTGTTGTTGTGCAGGAAAGTCAAGTGCTTTATTCGACACGGGTGACCACATTGTTGCCTCTTTGGTGATATTCGTTAGCATCAAGAAAATATCCTTAATAGTTTTAATAAACTTGATGAATAAATCTCTCGTAGACTCAACAGCATATACTGAATCTTGATATCGCTAGCAATGAACTTCACACCATTAAAAACTGCAGATGTGAATTGTAGATTGGACTGATATTTGTAGCAGGAAATCAACTGCAAACAAACGTATCCTTTTTCTCATTAGCGTCACGATCACAGCAGCACAGCACTCGTTATGTAAATCAAATACGTTACTTAAAATCCAACTTTGTCTTTCACGGCTCGTTTAATTTGTGGGCCCCTCCACATGTAAAGACATGATGTGCCTCTATTACTTTCTCCTTTAAATCCTTGTGTCAAATGAAGTGAGGTAGTAGCGTCTTGGTGATAATGAATGGTTTAAATCTCTCAAAAATTATTTTTCTTAAGGGTCTATTAGGGGTGTAACGGTACACAAAAATGTCGGTTCGGCACGTACCTCGGTTTAGAGGTCACGGTTCGGTTCATTTTCGGTAAAGTAAGAAAACAACAAAATGTACATTTTTTGGTTATTTATTTACCAAATTTGTAAACAATGACATAACATACATATACACACAGGGTCCATTGCCAGGGTTAATGTGGTCAACATATATAAAATAAAAACGAAATAAGATAAGGCTCAGAATGGTTTCTTAACAAAACCTTTCTACATATAAAGTGCTTTTTTGATTGATTGATTGATTGAGACTTTTATTAGTAGATTGCACAGTACATATTCCGTACAATTGACCACTAAATGGTAACACCCCAATAAGTTGTTCAACTTTTTTAAGTCGGGGTCCACATTAATCAACATTAAACTGCCTCAAGTTGTTGCTCAGATTAAATAAAATGACAAAACATTTCTTCTACATATAAAAAGTGCAACATTAAACAGTTTCAAGTCAACTCAGCCTCAGATTAACTTTTCTTCCCCCGCCCCAGTCTGGCTAACTTGGCAGTAAGAGGATATATGGGCTCATTGTTCTTCCACCATAGAAGTGGGTCAAAATCTAGTTTTTAAAACAATATGGTCTTAAATCTGCTGCTATAAAAAACATTTGTTATTGCTTTAGCCCTGCCTGACTCGCGCGAGGAGAGGCTGCTTGTGGGAGCTGTTTGCTCGTCTTTATCTTCGTTGAAGCGATGTTCACTTGGGGGTGGTGCCGCTTCAAATGGGTTAGCATGTTTGACGTGTTGGCAGAAGCATGCCTTACCGCTGCTGAACAATGTCGGCAAACCTCCGTCCTTCATTGTTGTATCGAACCGCGCAGCCAAAGTGTTCCCAAACGGGAGATCTTAACGAGGCAGGAGGGTCTTCCAGCTCTGGCTTTTATATGTTGTCGTTGCTAACATGCCGTGTGTTGTGCCTCGGTGTGCATTGTTTACACAACGTGCGGTACGCTACTTAATATGTCCGTGTGGAAACTCGTTCGGTACACCTCCGAACCGAAACCCCCGTACCGAAACGGTTCAATACAAATACACGTACCGTTACACCCCTAGGGTCTATAAATGCATGCCATCCCATTCTAAACCTTTCCAAATACGCCCAAATTTGCACTTAAGCAGATGAATAAACCGTAGCCTAATTGGACTCTGGACCATCGCCTGAAACCCAGACATACCTCAAGTTCACGTGTTTACAACTAGGGATGATGTTTGATAAGAAATTATCGAGTTTGAGCCTGTTATTGAATCCTATTATCGAACCGATTCCTTATCGATTCTCTTATCGAGTCCAGATAGGTTGTTGTACACTACCGTTCAAAAGTTTGGGGTCACCCAAACAATTTTGTGGAATAGCCTTCATTTCTAAGAACAAGAATAGACTGTCGAGTTTCAGATGAAAGTTCTCTTTTTCTGGCCATTTTGAGCATTTAATTGACCCCACAAATGTGATGCTCCAGAAACTCAATCTGCTCAAAGGAAGGTCAGTTTTGTAGCTTCTGTAACAAGCTAAACTGTTTTCAGATGTGTGAACATGATTGCACAAGGGTTTTCTAATCATCAAATAGCTTTCTGAGCCAATGAGCAAACACATTGTACCATTAGAACACTGGAGTGATATTTTCTGGAAATGGGCCTCTATACACCTATGTAGATATTGCACCAAAAACCAGACATTTGCAGCTAGAATAGTCATTTACCACATTAGCAATGTATAGAGTGTATTTCTTTAAAGTTAAGACTAGTTTAAAGTTATCTTCACTGAAAAGTACAGTGCTTTTCCTTCAAAAATAAGGACATTTCAATGTGACCCCAAACTTTTGAACGGTAGTGTATATGGAAAAAAACACAATATTTGGTTCAACAAATCACTTCACATTCTCTACTGCTCGCTACTATAGTATTACCATATCTGAGTTATTGTGCAGAAATGTGGGGAAATAACTACAACATTCGTTAACCGTGTTACAAAAAAGATCCATTAGACTGATACATAATGTTGGATATAGAGAACATACAAACACTTTATTTATTTATTGAGTCAAAAATATTAAAGTTTAATGATTTGGTAAAATTGCAAACTGCTAAAATGATGTGGAATTAAATGATGGAATGGATTAAGTAAAGAAGTTCAACATTGTACTGATATGATCCAGTTTAAGAGGTTGTTCAAAATAATAGTGCTTACAAAGTACAAAGAAGAAGAATTATGAGAAATACTTTCAACCTTATTGAAAATAAGATATTCTTCATCTCAGTATATTAATAATGACTGAATTAATTAATTACATATTACAAAACTGTTGTATATACTGATTCACAGATATTTTATTATAAAAATGTCAGTAAATGATGTATATATTTGTATGAAGTGGGAAAGGGGAAGGATTAAATAAGCTTTACTTCTTCCTACTCCTGTAAAGTGAAATGATATGAAACTGTGATGTATTATGATGTGGTCGGATCATGTTTTGTTTAGTTATGTTCTGTTAGTTTTGGACTTCCTTAGTTGTTTTGTGCACTTCGGGGGTTGGTTTTAGTCACCATGGTTACTTATGATTTTCACCTGCCTTGTACGCGCACCTGTTGCTCATCAGAGACTCTATTTAAGCCTGCCTTTTCAGGTCACTCGTCGTGGCTTCATTGTTTGCATTTGCAACAGTTATGTTGGCATTCTGGTTTTCGAGCTCATAATTCCTGTGCTAAAGTCACCTTAGCTTCTAGTATTCATGTGCGAAGTAAGTTTTTGCTTTAGCTTCTCGTGCGAACGGCACGCTTTCCTTTTGTTTCGTTCCTGTCTGTTGTAATGTGTATGACTTATGAGAAATAAATCATCTCCTACCTGCACGCTTTCGTCCGGAGCCGTCAGTTTTGCGTCCCGGGAACAAACCGCAGCACGCTGCACGCCACCGTGACAAATGACTACGTGACGTCATTTCTTGTGATGTCTCACGGGGCATTTCTTGTCGGGACGGGATTCGTTCCCAGGGATTCAAATAAAGAACCAACTCTTTTTCTTTACTATAGTGGTCTCGATAACGGGTACCGGTTCTCAAAAAGGGATTTGAGTCCGAGGACTCGGTTCTTTTCTTATCGAACAACCGGGAAAACCGGGTTCGAGCATCATCCCTATTTGCAACCCAGCAGTTGATATTTTTAATTGATTGGACAATTACCTATGTGTATTTTGTTTTAAAAATCACTAAAGCTTTCTAAACATTATGTATTATACGCGGAATGAACCAAACAGCGACCTTAAAACCGAGGTACGCTCAAACCAACTTATTACAGTTTTAAAGGCCTACTGAAACCCACTACTACCGACCACGCAGTCTGATAGTTTATATATCAATGATGAAATCTTAACATTGCAACACTTGCCAATACGGCCGGGTTAACTTATAAAGTGCAATTTTAAATTTCCCGGGGAACTTCCGGTTCAAAACGCCTTTGGAGGATGACGTGACGTGACGTTGCGAGGTCCACGGAAGTGTTTGGACCCTTTTGGACACAATACACAGAGCTCTGTTTTCTTCGACAAAATTCCACAGTATTCTGGACATCTGTGTTGGTGAATCTTTTGCAATTTGTTTAATGAACAATGGAGGCTGCAAAGAAGAACGTTGTAGGTGGGATCGGTGTATGTGGCTGGCTGTAGCAACACAACAAGGAGGACTTTGTTGGGTAGCAGACGCGCTAGCGGCGAACTCACCTTAACTTCCTACGTCTCCGGGCCGCCGACCGCATCGTCGATCGCTGGAACGCAGGTGAGCACGGGTGTTGATGAGCAGAGGAGGGCTGGCTGGCGTAGGTGGAGCGCTAATGTTTTTATCATAGCTCTGACGAGGTCCCGTTGTTAAGTTAGCGTCGTTAGCAACAGCATTGCTAGGCTTCGACAGGCGTCGAATACACATTAACCGTGTATTTACATGTCCAGTGTTTGGTTCGGTGTCTCCTGATAGTAGTATTGTTGATCTTCTGTCTATCCTTCCAGTCAGGGATTTATTTATTTTGTTTCTATCTGCATTTGAGACAGATGCTATCACGTTAGCTCATGCTAAAGAGCTTCGTCGATGTATTGTCGTGGAGATAAAAGTCACTGTTAATGTCCATTTTGCCTTCTCGACTCTCATTTTCAAGAGGATATAGTATCCGAGGTGGTTTAAAATACAAATCCGTGATCCACAATAGAAAAAGGAGAGAGTGTGGATTCCAATGAGCCAGCTTGTACCTAAGTTACGGTCCGAGCGAAAAAAGATATCTCTTGAACTGCATTCTAGTCCGTCACTCTAACGTTCCTCATCCACGAATCTTTCATCCTCGCTCAAATTAATAGGGTAATCGTCACTTTCTCGCTCCTAATATCTCTCGCTCCATTGTAAACAACGGGGAATTGTGAGCAGCACTACCGCTTGTGACGTCACGCTACTTCCGGTAGGGGCAAGGTTTTTTTATCAGCGAGCAAAAGTTGCGAACTTTATCGTCGATTTTCTCTACTAAATCCTTTCAGCAAAAATATGGTAATATCGCGAAATGATCAAGTATGACACATAGAATGGATCTGCTATTCCCGTTTAAATAAAAAAAAATAATTTCAGTAGGCCTTTAAAGGATAAACAACTTTGAAAGGTCGCTGTCTAAGCTGCATGCCTCCCCGTGCTCTACACATGTAATGTCTGTGGAGGATGAGTCAGAATGTCGATGAGATGTTGCTTTTCTCGGCCTCTAAAGTTGACTGGCGCCCTCGCAGGTCAGCGTGCTGAGTGGGAGAATGAATGTCAAGGATTCTGGGGGGGGAAAAGACAGCTCTCTATGTTTCTTTAATCCGGTTTCAGTTTTCACAAGCATCACCCCGTTTCCCCCGAGAAGTGTCGGCTGTGGGAAGAGTGTCGTCGCACAGCAGCAGCATGTACCCGCAGGAGAGGCTCCATGTGCAACAAGCGGTCGTAAAAGCGCCCCCGAACACGCACATGGGGCGAACAGCTGTCTTGTATTTTTTTCTCTCACGGCTTTCTTTCCTTTGTCTTTGCAGGAGAGGTCTTCGACTACCTGGTAGCACATGGAAGAATGAAGGAAAAAGAGGCCAGGGCTAAATTTAGACAGGTACCCAGCTTTTACCCCTCTTGCTGTGCTCTGCTTTCACGCCTCTGCACCCGAGACCGCTCTCGTCCTGGGGGCGTTGGTCAAAACGCCGTCATCCGTCTCGGTTTTTGATAAGTCACACGTCTCCGGCAAGACCCTTGTAATTGGGCCCGTGCTGTGGTAACGTTAATCGGTGTCACGTGGCGTATTAAAGAGACCTGCGTTCGTCAACGAGCCACGAAAATAAAGCTGATTTGCATAACAGATCAGTTATTTCCAAATGGTGTCATTCGCACAATATGCCAAATAAAATACATTTTTAAAACCAGAGTAAGGCTTTAGCAGGGTGCGTTTTAGTATTACCTTTGGCAGGAAAGATGTGTCAAACCAAAAGGTAGCTGTGCTTAAAGAGGAACAGCACTTTTTTTGGAATTTTGCCTCGTCTCAATCATTATGAAAGACTTGACGACAGCTAGATTCTTTTAATAATGCATTCTAACTAGAGATGTCCGATAATATCGGCCGATAAATGCTTTCAAATGTAATATCGTAAATTATCGGTATCCGTTTCAACCTCCCGATTTTCCCGGGAGACTCACGAATTTCATTGCCCCTCCCGAAAATCTCCCGGGGCAACCATTCTCCCGAATTTCTCCCCATTTCCACCAGGACAACAATATTGGGGGCGTGCCTTAAAGGCACTGCCTTTAGCGTCCTCTACAACCTGTCGTCAAGTCCGCTTTTCCTCCATACAAACAGCGTGCCGGCCCAATCACATAATATATGCGGCTTTTACACACACATAAGTGAATGCAAGGCATACTTTGTCAACAGCCATACAGGTCACACTGAGGATGGCCGTATAAAAAACTTTAACACTCTTACAAATATGCGCCACACTGTGAACCCACACCAAACAAGAATGACAAACACATTTCGGGAGAACCTCCGCACCGTAAGACAACATAAACACAACAGAACAAATGCCCAGAACCCCTTGCAGCACTAACTCTTCCGGGACGCTACAATATACACCAAACACCCCCCCTCCCCCCCATCTCCCGAATTCGGAGGTCTCAAGGTTGGCAAGTATGCTCTAGTATACTCTGGACTGAAGCTGTGTGCCTTCATTTTTTTTGTAGCTGGTGTTTTGAGGCATGTTTAAAAAAAAAAAAAAAAAAATGCACTTTGTGAAAGTCAAAGTATCGTATTTCCCATAGTTGTAGTGGGTATTAGGATTATCTCAGGGAGAGCATGTCCCAAATTCCAAGCTGCTGTTTTGAGGCATGTTTAAAAAAATAATGCACTTTATCGGTGCATTATTAGCCATTATCGGACATCTCTAATTCTAACTTGTAAATAAATGTAAAAAGTCACCCTACAACAGAACCAATGGGAGGTCCTCTATTCCGCCCATAAAACCCAATAAATACCCATTCAAAAAGCGCCAACAATGCTCCATTTAAGTTAAAGTTAAAGTACCAATGATTGTCACACACACTAGGTGTGGTGAAATTTGTCCTCTGCATTTGACCCATCCCCTTGTTCACCCCCTGGGAGGTGAGGGGAGCAGTGGGCAGCAGTGGTGCCACGCCCGGGAATCATTTTTGGTGATTTAACCCCCAATTCCAACCCTTGATGCTGAGTGCCAAGCAGGGAGGTAATGGGTCCCATTTTTATAGTCTTTGGTATGACTCGGCCGGGGTTTGAACTCACAACCTACCGATCTCAGGGCGGACACTCTAACCACAAGGCCCCTAAGTAGGTCAGGTTTACATTTGGCGACTTAAATAATAACCAAGTATTAGTGGTATTGTTATTATAAGCGCTAACGCAGACAAACTTATTTAGAGCGGTGACGTGATCACTGGCGTGTGGACCTCTATTGACATGGAGTGGTCTAATGTTTCCTCGCTTCCCTTCTCCGTGGAAGTTTATTCTAGATCGTAAATTATGCCTCTTAACCGGACAGAAGAAGGCTGAGTAGGTATTCCGACAAGTTGGTACACTTTGCATTCCGATTTAGATCCAGGAGTGGCGAGAACGACACAAAAAGACGCTTTTTTTGCGGGGATTATGAGATATTCTTCATCTAAATTAGAATATAAGAACATCCTAGCAGTCTGCATCCAAATGACAGCAGACCTTGTACAGTAAGTGGTTGTGTTGTGTTTGTTGGCTCTCATAAAGTCTGCGGTGAGTAATAATCAGTGATGAAGAAAAAGAAGAGAACGTTGTGATGCGTTTTTTAAGTTAATGTGCCGCATATGCTTAAAATGATCAAAATATGTCAATATTAAATGTTATTATGAATGTGCCTGTTACTACATTACATATATATATACTTACATATATATGTAAGTATTCGTTGTGGCTTGTGCTCCCCTTTGAGACTATATAAATAAACATTGATTGATTGATTGATAGATTGACATCATGTATATAAACCTTAATGGAGGTGTTTGGTTCTTTTAAGTGCTTTATAGGCAGAATAGAGCAGCTTTCGTACGCTCCATTGTAAGCGGACTTTTGATCGAATTTATTTAATAGTTAGAATGCATTTAAAAAATACATCCGTCATGTCTTTCATAATTGTGAACGATGGGCAAAATAAAAATAAAAATTTGAAGTTCCCCTTTTAGCTGTTTTTTTTCTTTCCTGCAGATTGTATCAGCGGTACAGTACTGCCACCAGAAGCACATTGTCCACAGAGACCTCAAGGTGAGTACGTACACACACATACACACACACACACACACACACACACACACACACACACACTTACACACAAACATGCGAGCGCCAAACTACCAGCAGATTATCTCCCCTAAAGCTGAAGAACCAGTTTTGTTACTAATGATGTGCAGCCTCAGCACAGCAGAATGCTCTGTGGCCTCATGAGAGCCACCAGTATCCAGCAGGAAGACCTTCACCGAGGCTTAACATTTATCATCAGTGAGAGAGCCACCGTTGTTCAGGATCTGAGTATCGAAAAGGAGGTCATGTTATACCCAGAACCGCAGGTGTACAATTGTAATAGGATCCAACATTTGCTAATGACAATCCAATCTGATAAGATTTGACAGAGATATAAGCGTCTCCACATATTTCACAATCTGTCTGGTTTTAATCTTGGTTTGACATTTCAGTAAGGATGTAACTATATCAAAATGTCGATATTATCAATTATTAAAGGCACGGTACGATATTATTGTGGTATATGGCCAAAAACAAAATGCCATAAAATGTTGTAAAAAAACATTTACTGTAATTCAACACAGATATAATGCTCAAATACTCTAATCATATTTATTACTACAAACATGGATTTTTTGTGCAAATAATTATGCGGGAACATCTAATGATTCAAGCAAATATTAAAACAACATACAGTAACTTACAGTTGATGTCTTTAAAGTGACAATGTTAGCATCATAACTAGAGATGTCCGATATTATCGGCCGACAAATGCTTTAAAATGTAATATCGGAAAATATCGGTATCAGTTTCAAAAAGTAAAATTTATGACTTTTTAAAACGCTGCTGTACGGAGTGGTACACGGACGTAGGGAGAAGTACAGAGCAGAATTTCAGTACCCCTCCCGAAAATCTCCCAGGGGCAAACATTCTCCCGAATTTCTCCCGATTTCCACCCAGACAACAATATTGGGGGCGTGCCTTAAAGGCACTGCCTTTGTGTGCCGGCCCGATCACATAATATCTACGGTTTTTCACACACACAAGTGAATGCCATGCATACTTGGTCAACAGCCATACAGGTCACACTGAGGGTGGACGTATAAACAACTTTAACACTGTTACAAATATGCGCCACACTGTGAACCCACACCAAACAAGAATGACAAACCCATTTCGGGAGAACATCCGCACCGTAACCCAACATAAACACAACAGAACAAATACCCAGAACCCCTTGCAGCACTAACTCTTCCGGGATACTACAATATACACCCCCTACCCCCCACCCCAACCCCGCCCACCTCAACCTCCTCATGCTCTCTCAGGGAGAGCATGTCCCAAATTCCAAGCTGCTGTTTTGAGGCATGTTAAAAAAAATAATGCACTTTGTGACTTCAATAATAAATATGGCAGTGCCATGTTGGCACTTTTTTCCATAACTTGAGTTGATCTATTTTGGAAAACCTTGTTACATTGTTTAATGCATCCAGCGGGGCATTACAACAAAATTAGGCATAATAATGTGTTAATTCCACGAGTGTATATATCGGTATTGGTTGATATCGGAATCTGTAATTAAGAGTTGGACAATATCGGATATCGGCAAAAAAGCCATTATCGGACATCTCTAATCATAACTCAACAGACATTTTCAGGAAATATTTTAAAAAACTAAATAATTCCTCTTATCTACTACAAGTACGAACACACTTCAGTTCTTACTTACGGCGTTCCACGCCCCCACTTTGTGCAGAGGATTCTGGGAGATATGGTATATAGTCTGACCCAGGCCAACGGTAAAGCGCCGCAAAAAATCACATCCACCAAGTTTTTGATTGATACCGTCACACGTCACGGCATCATTGTGAAGACTTTGAAACCGTAACACCGCGGTATCTACAAAAGCGTTACCCTCTACATTTCAGCCTCTTCGTACACAACCTTGGCCGAGGTAATGAGTAGGCCTGGACCAATAACACATTTTGCTTGGAGATGTATCGACCTAAAAATTATTGCCGATAAACAATATTTTATGAGACCAAATAAACCATTAATGTAATGATAACACATAATATGTATATCCTATCAAATGCAGTAAACTTGTCTTTCTCCTGTATTTTAACATTGTAGTTGTAATGAAAGCATTTAAATCTCCAAGTTAAATAAAACAAACAAACAATAACAATAAAATATACTTACTGTTAGCAAAATGTTGCACTTGAATAAAAATGACAATGAAAAGCAATACAATATCTTAAGAAGGTGATTGGGGGACCTCGTATATACACAAGCAAAACAATAAATAAAATAGCTAAATAAAGTATTGCCAAACAAAGTTGCACTTCAATATTGAACATGTCGCCGGAGGTCGAGTTGTACTTTACTTAACTGACAATCAAGTTAGGACCTTTTGTAAACAAAAGTGCAAAGTAACAATATTAACACTACAGATTTATTAAAAGCTCATTTGGAAAAACAACTTAAATTTGGCAGATTTGGAGTGAGGAACACTGACATGACAACATGACAGCACTTTTAGAAGAATGGTAGTTGTAAAACATTATTACATGGCAGAAAAAAGGTATTAAATTGGCAATGTATTTACCCACACTTTCTATAAAAGCACATTATTTTTGCACTGTTGTGTTTACACTGACCTGGCTTGTTCACCAAACGCGGAGTGAGTGTGGACTGTCGAGTGGTTGTGTTCCAAGTGAGCGTGCAGGTTTTGGGCAAACTGGCTCCTCGCTGTCGATAGTCTCATCTTGTTCCAAAGGTTTATACTGACATATTCCCACATTGGTGTGGTGGAATTTGGTTTTGTGATCATTTTGTCCAAGTTAGCTGCTACACGCTAACTAGTTGCACTACGTGACGCTTGCGCAGTGGTTCTCAACCTTTTTTCAGTGATGTACCCCCTGTGACATTTGTTTTAATTCAAGTACCCCCTAATCAGAGCAAAGCATTTTTGGTTGAAAAAAAGAGATAAAGAAGTAAAATAGAGCACTATGTCATCAGTTTCTGATTTATTAAATTGTATAACAGTGCAAAATATTGCTCATTTGTAGTGGTCTTTCTTGAACTATTTGGAAAAAAAGATAGGTTTTTATTTATATTTATAAAGGATTTTTGAATTGTTGCTATTTTTTGAAATTTAAAAAAAATCTCACGTACCCCTTGGCATACCTTCAAGTACCCCCAGGGGTACGCGTACCCCCATTTAAGAACCACTGCGCTAGCGGGCCAGCGGCCCAATGTCGCTGCACAAAGAGTCAAAGACTATTAATAAGGACAAGATGATTCCCCCTAGGGCTGGGCGATATGGCCTTTTATTAATATCTCGATATTTTTAGGCCATGTCACGTTACACGATGTATATCTCGATATTTTGCTTTAGCCTTGAATGAACACTTGATGCATATAATCACAGCAGTATGATGATTCTATGTGTCTACATTAAAACATTCTTGTTCATACTGCATTGATATATGCTCATTTTAAACTTTCATGCAGAGAGGGAAATCACAACTAAGTCAATTTAGCAAAACTGTATTTATTAATCAGTTATTAAGCAGTGGCACAAACATTCATGTCATTTCAAAACAAAGTGCAAGATTGTCAGAGAGTGCACTTTTTTGCATGATGTCAATAAGATGACGTATCAAAACAACACTAAAATAAAGTGCACTTTTTGTACAGAACGCCACTACAATAGTTTAAAACGAATAAAGTGCACTTTTGTGCATGATGTCACACAAGATATTTCAATAAGTGTCAAATAAAAATGAGCTGCATATGAAATAGTGTATGTCCTTCGCTATGTGGTAGGTTCCTGCGGACGTTATCTCCTTCTGTTTTGACTATTTTTTTCATACGGTGTTGATGTGGAAATGGTTGCTTCGGCCTTTTGTGGGTGTGGCACCGGCCGGAGATGTTGACATGCGGAGATTCAAGCACTCTTCATTCTCTAGCGGGTAACTTTTCAAATGATGCTACATTAGCAGTGCTGCTACTTTTTGTAGCAACGCTTTTGCCGCATAAATGTTAAACATATTCCCGCTTGAAGCCAAACCACCGCCAGACGATGGATCCCGTGCTGTTTTTCTTGGTAATTAATTCTTATTCCATTTGTTGCCAGATTCGCACCTTCTCTCTCTCGTATTACCACCCGCAGCTCACCGCTAGCATCACAACTAACGTTACCATGTCGCTACCTCTCTGCTCCGTGGGAGCGTGCGACGTTGCACACGTGACATGTGTAAGAAGGTGCGCTTGGTTTACGTCTCTGTGAGAAGGAGAGACAAGAGAGTGCAGTGTTTCCCATAAACTGCCAAGATACCTGTGGCGGTGGGGGCGTGGCTATGGGCGTGGTCACCATGACATTGAGTAATTTGCATAATTTACTACAATGATATGATTTTCTCTAAAAAGGCTCAAAAAATGTATACTTACTAATTAATAAGTTTTTTTGTTTTAAACGTCCATCCATCCATCCATCCATCCATTTTACAATATAATTACAACACTTTATGTACATATTTATATACAGATTTGAACAATAAGCTATTCACTGAAATATATTTATTAATTGTGGTTCTTACAAAAAATATATCTTATAAAATATGAAAGTTAAAATGTCTCTTAAAGCTCTGCCCCTTTAATTAGTGCATACTAAATAATTTAACTTTAGCCTACTACTACAACCATATTATTTACCAGCAACATAAAGTGAAACAGAGGCAGAGGTGTCCTGCCACAGTCAGTAACAAATAAACAGAAAACAATAGTGGTCAAATACAAATAAGGCAACAAGAGAAGTATCCTACATTTCTCTTTTGTAAAGTAAATCTGAACAGCCTATACGGGCATCTACATCAACTATATGATTTGCTTGAGAAGCTGGACAGGACAAAAAAAAATTTAAAAATTGTTTTTTTATTTGTGGCAGACGTAATTCTTTCGTGGCGGGCCGCCACAAATAAATGAATGTGTGGGAAACGCATGCAGTGTAATGCCCCCAGCTAAAAGCAACTGCGTGAGAATGTATACTCGAATATCATGATATAGTCATTTTCTATATCGCACAGACACAAACCCGCGATATATCGAGTATATCGATATATCGCCCAGCCCTAATTCCCCCCCCTTCTTTTCATTCCGCTATGGCACTGACGCGCGTAGCCGCTAAAAGCGATGAAAAGTGTGAATGCTCTTGAAGCATGCACATGGCGATTTAATTTCCCTTTGTCTGTTAATTGCCTTATCGAATATCGGCCCAGGCCTAGTAATTAGCAAAACAAGGTCCAGCAGTTTTCAGATGATATAAGTCCTTATCTTCCTCTATGGTGTCATGAAATATTCAAATAAGAAATGAGTGTCCACCTTTCGAGGCTGATTAAGTCTGACTCACGTTGTGTAGAAAGGTCAGAGTGAAGCACGCACATGCACTTAATGCATCTGAGCGTAACAACATGTCTTCCACTACACGAGCATTTCACGTAGAAATCTCCATGCTCGTGTGGGTATGGCCTTGCAGCGTCCTCATGGAATGCCATGAATGATCCATGAGTGTGCTCGTCTGTGTTTGCCGACACGTCACGCTTATTAGCGGTGTCCTCTGAGTCGTGTATAAAGAGAGCTTGGCCAACTCGTTTTCAGGCCATCTCCCCAATGATTGGTCAAAAGGCGCTCACGTGACTGCTACTAACTTTGAGCTGATGCTATGGGCTTCCCCGGAAAGAAGACAAGTGTGGGAAGTGAAGGTTTGCCAACAACACTGTAGAGCAGGGGTGTCAAACTCAAATACAGAGTGGGCCAAAATTTAAAACTGAACAAAGCCGCGGGCCAAGGTTGAACAAATTAACCTTTTAATAGGGACCCAAACAAGTTTTGCATTGAATATTGAACAAGCAAGGCTTATATAACTTTATAGTGACATGCAAAATCGAGTTTCAAATAATAATATTAATAATTCAAAAATATCAATGGCATATCAAATAAAATTTAAATAAAAATTGAATGCCTCTTTTCTATTTACAGCCTTCTGAGGTAAATATCAACATAAACTTTTTCCACAGGCTAATAATACATTTGAAAATAAAAGAATGAATGAATCAAACATTCAAGCCTTGAAGTAGCAAGAGAAAGTGCATGAATAAAACTTTAATTATTGCTCAGTTTGTGACACGGATTTGCTTTAACACTGAATATGGAACAAGCAACGCTTATATAACTTAATAGTGGAAAATCAACTTTCAAAAAACAAACGAAAAAACATCAATGGTATATTAAATGCAATTTAAATAAAAAATTGAATGCCTCTTTTCTATTTGCAGCCTTCTGAGGTAAATATCAACATTAACTTGGTGGGCGGGGGCAGGGTTGGGGGGGCGAGGTTTGGTGGTAGCGGGGGGTGTATATTGTAGCGTCCCGGAAGACTTAGTGCTGCAAGGGGTTCTGTGTATTTGTTCTGTTGTGTTTATGTTGTGTTATGGTGCGGATGTTCTCCCAAAATGTGTTTGTCATTCTGGTTTGGTGTGGGTTCACAATGTGGCGCATATTTGTGACAGTGTTAAAGTTGTTTATACGGCCACCCTCAGTGTGACCTGTATGGCTGTTGACCAAGTATGCCTTGCATTCACTTGTGTGTGTGTCAAAGCAGCATATAGTATGCGACTGTGCCGGCACGCTGTTTGTATGGAGGAACAGCGGACGTGACGACAGTTTGTAGAGGACGTTGAAGGCAGTGCCTTTAAGGCACGCCCCCAATATTGTTGTCCGGGTGGAAATCGGGAGAAATTCGGGAGAATGGTTGCCCCGGGAGATTTTCTGGAAGGGCACTAAAATTCGGGAGTCTCCCGGGAAAATCGGGAGGGTTGGCAAGTATGAGTATTAGCGGTGAATGCTGGGTTACAGCGGCACCTCTGCTGTATAATACCGGCGGGCCAGCTCTAATGTTAATTTGATATCGCCTCAAGGGCCAAATGAAATTACACGGCGGGCCAAATTTGTCCCGCAGGCCAGAGTTTGACACCCATGCTGTAGAGCCACTGACTACAGCGTCTGGTGCTAGGTAAACACACGACATGACGTCTGCGGTTTGTTCAGGAGAGAACACACAGAAGCTAATACAAGTCATAACAGAAGAAATTAATCAATTAAAGAGATGGTTTGACAAAAACAGACTATCTTAGAATCAGTAAAACTAAAATAATGCAATTCGGTAACAGTAGACTACAAATAGACGGACATTGAAAGAGTAAATGGGTGTAATAATAGATGAGGAAATTAACTGGAAATCTCATTATGAAGTGTACAACATAAAGTGGCAAGAAATACATCAATAATGATTAAAGCAAAATATGTTCTCGACCAAAAATCACTCAATATTCTCTCCTGATCGCCAGTGTTACCATATCTGTATAACTCCAAAAGTACACCTATCACTGTGCATGTTACAAAAAAGAAAGATCAGTTGCAATAATACTTAACGATACAAGGATTACAAGTTGACATACTTCACACACAAGTCACAATTTCTCCGTGATCGTTGATGCAATGCTAATCAGAATCAGAATCATCCTAATTGTCTTCATACAAATGTAAAATGACATTTTGCAGACTCCTCCCCTTCCTTATGGAAAAGATTAAATAGGTTAAAATATAGATACAATGTAAAGTGTGGGTATCTAGCTAAATTTCACTAAAACAATCTTGTGAGATGTTGGCAAGGCAACTTAATTTATATAGCACGTTTACAACCATTTTTAAGTTGGACCAAAGTGCTTTACAGGTTAAAAAGCATAGAGCAAAAAAACAAACAAAGAACATAAACAATGAATGAGCTAAACAAGAGTGCAAAAGCAATACGGTAAAAGGGTTCGAATAAAAAGTAGAATTGCACAATAAAAATAATGAAATAATAAAAGTGCGACAAATTGAAGAGGTTAATTTAGCTTACTGATGTGCATTTCTAAATGGTTGATTTATATAGGCTAGCCTTAACTAGCCTATATAAATCAACCATTTATAAATAAATAAAAATCATGTGTGACACAAACAGTGCAAAAGTCCCAATTTAAAAGTGACTAGTTTGAAGGTGCAAA
Organism: Entelurus aequoreus; assembly: GCF_033978785.1. Classification (NCBI taxonomy): domain Eukaryota; kingdom Metazoa; phylum Chordata; class Actinopteri; order Syngnathiformes; family Syngnathidae; genus Entelurus; species Entelurus aequoreus. Next base: position 34,142,269 of record NC_084753.1, read on the forward strand.
GAGTGCAAAACTGATGTAATATGTGACTTTATGAGGTAGTTTTGTAGGACTAAAAGAAATTGAAGAAAAAGGAAGATTTTGGCAAAATGAGGGGTATTCATTTTTTTTGCTCGTTCTGTGTATTCTTTTTATGGTTATTACGCCGTCGGGTGTGTTAGAGTGCCTGCTGGTCACGAAACAATGCGGGAATGTAGCAGCAGAGTGCGTCAAATACGGCTAGAAAATTACAATTTCACAAAATAAAATGTTTTATAGAATAGAATAGAAAGTACTTTATTGATCCCTGGGGGAAATTCAGCACCACAGTTCGCTCACAATAGACAAGAATGATAATAATAAATAATATATCAGTGTTTCCCACACATTCATTTATTTGTGGCGGCACGCCATGAAAGAATTACGTCCGCCACAGATTTATTTTTATTTATTTATTTATTTTTATTATTTTTTTTGTTGTTGTTTTTTTGTCCTGTCCAGCTTCTCAGGCAAATCATATAGTTGATGTAGATGCCCATATAGGCTGTTCAGATTTACTTTACAAAAGAGAAGTGTAGGATACTTCTCTTGTTGCCTTATTTGTATTTGACCACTACTGTTTTCTGTTTATTTGTTACTGACTGTGGCAGGACACCTCTGCCTCTGTTTCACTTTATGTTGCTGGTAAATAATATGGTTGTAGTAGTAGGCTAAAGTTAAATTATTTAGTATGCACTAATTAAAGGGGCAGAGCTTTAAGAGACATTTTAGCTTTTATATTTTAGAAGATATATTTTTTGTAAGAACCACAATTAATAAATATATTTCAGTGAATAACTTATTGTTCAAATCTGTATATAAATATGTACATAAAGTGTTGTAATTATATTGTAAAATGGATGGATGGATGGATGGATGGATGGACGTTTAAAACAAAACTGTTATTATTAATTAGTAAGTTTACATTTTTTGAGCCTTTCTAGAGAAAATCATATCATTGTAGTAAATTATGCAATTTACTCAATGACGTCATGGTGACCACGCCCATAGCCACGCCCCCACCGCCACAGGTATCTTGGCAGTTTATGGGAAACACTGTATATTATATATATAATATATAAATAATATAATTATATTCTACATATACTCTACATTTAAGTGCAGTCAAGAAGATTATTGTAAGTTTATGAGCTGGAGTATGTTTACAACTATGTAAAGACTCATTATTTTGCTTCATTTTGTCAGAAAATCTGACATCAAAGATGACATGGGCTCATGCCGCACACGTACTAGGTAGCAAAGTTGGCGCCTGTTGTTTAGTTGGCCACACTCTCTTTATACCCGACTCTGTGTCTTGTTTTCCCAGCGTGCATCCAAATGTCTTGTAGGGATGCCGGCTACTTTCTCAGCTCGGCAGATGATGCCTTCACTCATGCTGCGTCTGTCTCCTAATTATTCTTCTGCCCCAGGCAGCGTGCGATCATGAGCAGATGTTTCATTACATCTGATGTAATCACACCCAATTAAATAGAAATTACATTTTAGGCAAGAAACAAACGCAATGGATGCTCCTTCATTCACACTTCCTCTCTGCTTTGATTGAAACATGGTGACTTTTAGAGACGTGCTGTTCCACCCCAATACTGCTGTAACCTTGACCCCCATCTTCTCCGCAGGCTGAGAACCTTCTCCTGGACGCAGATATGAACATAAAGATCGCCGACTTTGGCTTCAGCAACGAGTTTACTTTAGGCAACAAGCTAGACACCTTCTGCGGCTCGCCGCCATACGCCGCCCCCGAGCTCTTCCAGGGCAAAAAGTACGACGGGCCGGAGGTGGACGTTTGGAGTTTGGGCGTCATCCTGTACACGCTGGTCAGCGGCTCGCTGCCCTTTGACGGACAGAACCTCAAGGTGAGATGTGATGTCGCCTACAACATGACGCTAACTTGCTGACGTCATTGTGGTCACACTCGCAGGAGCTCCGCGAGCGGGTGCTGCGAGGAAAGTACCGCATCCCCTTCTACATGTCCACGGACTGCGAGAACCTTCTTAAGCGCTTCCTGGTCCTCAACCCAGCCAAGCGCGGTACTCTCGAGGTGAGGGAGGACGCCGAAAACGTAAATATGCAGTTCAGTTTTTCAACCACCCCCCTCACCGTCACGAGCACGTCATCTGCACCGTCTGGAGAATGTCATCCCTCAAGCACCTCGCCACCCTCCGCTCCACTCTGCATCTCTCCTCCACCTGCCTGTGTCATCTTCTGTGGGGACCCCAGGTCCAGTCCTGTGTGCTGGTCCCCATCACAAGCTCCTTCTTTTTCCCGATGTCTGCGTCTGTCCATGACACCATCTGATCTTCTCAAGTGTGCATGATTGCGTGCGAGGAAACAAACCCCGTTAGAACTTTCTACCATTCGTTACGCAGTTTATTTATGCCGATGCATAGTGTTTACCATTTAAGGATGGACTTAATTCATCAATTCTTGATTTGTTCATTATACTTTTCAGTTTCTTCAATACAGACAATATTTACAACTATAATCAACTAGAACATACTGTATATACACTACCGTTCAAAAGTTTGAGGTCACCCAAACAATTTTGTGGAATAGCCTTCATTTCTAAGAACAAGAATAGACTGTCGAGTTTCAGATGAAAGTTCTCTTTTTCTGGCCATTTTGAGCGTTTAATTGACCCCACAAATGTGATGCTCCAGAAACTCAATCTGCTCAAAGGAAGGTCAGTTTTGTAGCTTCTGTAACGAGCTAAACTGTTTTCAAATGTGTGAACATGATTGCACAAGGGTTTTCTAATCATCAATTAGCCTTCTGAGCCAATGAGCAAACACATTATACCAATAGCTCCCTGGAGTGATAGTTGCTGGAAATGGGCCTCTATACACCTATGTAGATATTGCACCAAAAACCAGACATTTGCAGCTAGAATAGTCATTTACCACATTAGCAATGTATAGAGTGTATTTCTTTAAAAGTTAAGACTAGTTTAAAGTTATCTTCATTGAAAAGTACAGTGCTTTTCCTTCAAAAATGACATTTCAATGTGACCCCAAACTTTTGAACGGTAGTGTAGATAACTATTATAATTGGTTCTTAAGAGTATGTGAAAGTTCAACTCTTACCTTGTTGACTCAGTGAAACCCTCCTTAAGGTTTCTTAATCAATCAGAAAGCAGCTAAAATGCTCCAAACATGGATAAGTGTGGAGTAGGTGTTTTGCATTTTTTACCCCCATTATCCCTTGTAATGGATTTCAATGGGTGTCAATCTGAATTTTTTTTTAATGTTGATTGGACTCATTTTATCATATCCATAGAGTTCAAAGAGCAGGTTGTTATGTGCGACCACGATTGTTGAATTTTTGTCAGTTTTTTTTTTTTCCTGCACCATGACTGGGGAAGGTTGTTTTGATTGGTTTATATTATAATAGATTTTATTTGTAAAAGGCACTTTACATTGAGCAAACAACCTCAAAGTGCTAGTGTATTGAAAAAAAAAAAAAAGATAAAAAGATAATAAAAAAAACTAGAACAGCCTAATAGCTAGAACTAGTATGGATATATCTATAAAAAGGCTTTTTTAAAAAGAAGGGTTTTTAAGTCTTTTTTTAAAGCATCCACAGTCTGTGGTGCCCTCAGGTGGTCAGGGAGAGCATTCCACAGACTAGGAGCGGCGGAGCAGAAAGCCCGGTCTCCCATAGTTCGTAGCTTTGTCCTCAGAGGTTGGAGGAGGTTAGCCTGTCCGGAGCGGAGGTGTCGTGTGGAGGATTTGGGGGTGAATAGTTCTTTAGTAGGGAGACTTTGTATTCAATCCTGAGTGGAACAGGAAGCCAGTGCAGGGATTTGAGAATTGGTGTGATGTGGTCGTATTTCTGCACTCTCATCAGGATCCTAGCATGACTATTCTGTAAGTAATGCAGCTTCTGGATGTTCTTGCTTGGGATCCCTACAAGAAGTGCGTTGCAGTAGTCTAGCCTGGAGGAGACAAAGGCGTGGACGAGCCTCTCGGCATCAGAGAGAGTGAGTGAGGGGCGGAGTTTAGCAATGTTCCTGAGGTGGTAGAAGGAGGTCTTGCACAGTTGTTTTATTTGAGCCTCAAAGGGCAGGTGAGGGTTCATCCTAACACCCAGATTAGTGACTGAGGATGAGAGGTGAATGTCGTGGTATTAGTAAATGCTATACTGCACTTCTTTGAAAAGTACTAGTAATGGCACTTGGCCCTCGGGCCGTAGTTTGGACACCCCTGAACTAGAATCTGTGCAAGTCCAGTAGGAATTGTGTGTGAATTCCGCAGAAACGTGCGAGTTGAACTGAAATGTGTCCTAGTCCAGGGTGAGTGGAGTGTGTTGATGGTGGAACCTTGACAAATGTGGGATATGGAGAAGTTTGTATTTTGCCCATTAATTTTCAGTGGGGATAAATTCCTGGTAATTTTGAGAACCGGGATACATGCTGGCTTGAGTGTCCAGGGTGAGCGGAACGTTTGGATGGTGAAACGGTTCAAATCGGGTGAGAAAAGTGGGAATTGTGCATGTTTGAATTTTGGTCCTGTCATTTTCAATGGGGAAAATGTCCGGGAATTCTGGGTAATCTGGGATTTTTGGGACGACTCTGGAGTCTCAAATGTTTTATCAATCAATCTGTAATCATTTAGCAGCTAAAATAAGCCAAACATGGGGAATAGTGGAGAGAGAGTTTTGCATTTTTTCCCATCATGCATTGTAATGCATTTTAAATGTGGGTAAAATTGATTTTATTTATTGTGATTTAATGTTTTTTAATAATATCGTCAAATTTCAGTGAGCAGGTTTATATCTGACTTTTTGCGTTGATCGCATTTTTTTTTCTTCGCCATGACTAGGGAAGGTTGTTTAGATTTGGTCAAATGATGATTTACTCGCATTGTCTATCAGATGGTGGAAAATTTGCAATAGTCAGATATTTAACAGTTTTAAAACACCCTGTGGGACAGATTCCTTCTAAATTCATGACATTTCGTGAGTCAAACTAAAGTTTGGACTTGCCTGGTATACAGCATGGCACAGGTCGGAGAAAAGAAGCACTTGATTTGCTCACCACTACCCCACCTACACAGCACAAACAAATAACTATTGGTTTGACCCTGTGCAGTATTAGCAGCAATATTGGGAATATGCTGATTAACATGTAAACACATTTATATTCTTACTTCTTGTGTTGTTTTTGTTCCTCAACAGGAATATTGTGTACATGTGAACATAGTGGTTGAGACCAATAAATGACACACACACACAAATGCTGTCGGCGGCCGCGTGCGTCAGCCTCAGATGGCCCGCGGCGCTCACGGGTCATATCAGAGAATGATCCATACTAATTAGTTGCTCTCCTGATTAAAAGCTTACAGAAACATCGATCAGCAGCGAATGAAAACAACACAATGTGGATGTTGACTGTGAAAGGTCATCCACTTCAAAAGAACCTGTTTGTAGACGCTGTAAA
>NC_084753.1:34152738-34182738 GCF_033978785.1 Entelurus aequoreus
CGAGATAGTTTCGTGACTCCTGTGCTGTTGGCCTGCAGAACAACACTGCATCCGCGGGGATGACCCGAAGGAACACGTACGTGTGCAGCGACAGGAACAACACGGACCGTCTGTCCGTCATTCCTAACGGGAAGGAGAACAGGTGAGAACAGGATGATTTGGTATTTGTCAGTTTGAGTTCTTGCTCTGTGGTCCAGATTCCTTCAGTTCTTTCTTTTGTATTCCGTCTTCTCGCATTTACTTTTCCACTTTTCTCACAATCTTATTTTTCATTTCTGCCTGTGTGTTTTGTGTGTGTGTGTGGGGGGGGGGGTTTCGCTGCGGCATGGCCAGCATGACCGAGATGGCTCGCGCCGCCAGCCCTTCCCCCTCCCTCGTGGCCACCGCGCTCAGCGCCTCGTCCGGCTCGGTGCGGCTGAGGTATCAAACGGCCAGCCCCTTGTACGCTTGCCAGGCAGGCTGGGCCACGCTGCCCCACTCCTACTACGCTTTGGACTACTGCTCGCCCAAGTAAGACAGCAGGGACCCCCCCCCCACCCCTCACAGCCCCACCCACCTGCCCACGGCTGTCCCCTCATGTCTCCGCCCACTTGTTTGGCCCTCGCTAACCCGCACGCAGCCAGCCTCACACGCTGTCACAGGCCAACTAAACCTGCAGCTTCCTGCTCCGTCTAGTCAGCCAAGCCTTCATGATGCCTCCTCCGCACCATGGTGGCGCCATGACAGATGTGTGCAAAATACACATCTGGCCCCACGCCCCTCCAGTGGGACCTTCTGATTGGCAGTTAGGACACTGATGGTGATGACAAATATTAATTCATGCACAAATGACACCACATAAAATGTGCTTTAATTACATTTTCATATTCTTGCATCATCCCCCAAACTCTTCTCCATTTATCTGCTCTGAACTTTGATCTCCCCCACCCCAATCTTGTCTGTCTGAACACAGTCATCGTTTTCCTCCTATCAAGGTGCTGAGTGGTCACTTATGCACCGTGAGCTTGACGTCCAGGGCGGGACATGACCTGGATAGGTTGTATTCACCTGACGTCACGTCTGACTAATGAACTGTGAGGCTCGAAGTGGTGGGCCGGCGAGCGTTTGTTGTCATAGCGTTCTGGGCGGCATTTAGCCTTTTTTCAAGAAAAATGCCCTATGCTTGCGTGGTTTTAGGCTGTTTGAACCGTTCAAATCGCGGAAACGATAAACGTTTCTTCAGAGTTACTCAAGAGGTAATCAAGAAGGGCGAAAAATGTTAAGATTTTACGGAAGACAACGAAAAAAGTAGCGAAAAACGCAAAAGTTTGCAGAGATCACTTTGGTAAAAGTTTGTTTTCATTTAGTATTATCGTGATATTTGTATTTTATCTTGTTTTGGAGTAGTTAAAATGCATTTTCGCTATGAGTGTTTCATACAGCACCAACTCAGTGAGTCTAAATAAAAGAAATCAAATGTGAGTAAAACCTAAAAGACTTATGTTTTTACCAAAGGCAACAATCATAAATGAATCTTTCAGCACATACACAATGTTGACATCTATAGTTATATTTTGATAAACAATCATAAATTTATCGTTAAGCACATACACAATGTTGACATCTATAGTTATATTTTGGTGAACAATCATAAATGAATATTTCAGCACATACACAATGTTCATCTATAGTTATATTTTGATAAACAATCACAAATGAATATTTCAGCACATACACAATGTTGACATCTTTAGTTATATTTTGGTAAACAATCATAAATTAATCTTTCAGCACATACACAATGTTGACATCTTTAGTTATAATTTGGTAAACAATCATAAATTAATCTTTCAGCACATACACAATGTTGATATCTATAGTTATATTTTGATAAACAATCATAAATTAATCTTTCAGCACATACACAATGTTGACATCTTTGGTTATAATTTGGTAAACAATCATAAATTAATCTTTCAGCACATACACAATGTTGACATCTATAGTTATATTTTGGTAAACAATCATAAATTAATCTTTCAGCACATACACAATGTTGACATATATAGTTATATTTTGATAAACAATCATAAAATAACCTTTCAGCACATACACAATGTTGACATCTATAGTCATATTTTGATAAACACTCATAAATGAAACTTTCAGCACATAAACAATGTTGACATCTATAGTTATATTTTGATAAAGACGGGGAAAAACATGCTTTTGCGTAACGGCGCAACAACAATAAGGCAACAAACATGGCTGTAGACGCGAAGTTAAATCATCAAATTCAACATTACCCGAGCAAAAACGATGCATGATTTATCTGGTCGAGTCTTGATACTAATGTCCTTGACCCAGCCACACACAAAGAAGTTATAGACTTCCACGCTTTTCCAAGATGGCTGTCCATGGGTATATGTAGAATATATAAAAATGACCCCCACATTGCAGACAGGCTGACAACGCTCCAGACAATAGCGTGCGTTTTGTTTACATCCTTTTTCGGTAATCAAGTATTTTTCTAGTAGTCGAGTTTTCCATACATCACTTGTCAATAGTACGCAAATCAGAATCAGGTTTATTAGGCCAAGTATACTTGCATATACAAGGAATTTGTCTTTGGCAGTTGTTGGCTCTCTAAACATATAACAAATAGACAAGTATACATTCACTGAGCAAGCAAGTGCTCTAGGTGCATGTTTTACAGCAAGACATACACTAGTCACCTATCAACATCATATACAAGTAAGACTGTAAAAGAGTTGGTGCAAAGTACAAATATATAAATGAGAGAAATATACAGTGACAAATGTAGAGGAGTAGTGCAAAAAAAAAGTATATTTTATATATCAATTCATACTGTAACGATTAGCAGGTTTTAATGTTTTATGTTCGTGTGGTTTGGATTTGATGTTATTTTTTGCACCATGTTTGCAAACACACTGTCCATGCCTGAAAGATGATTGGCAGAGAATGAGGAAGTGTTGCTATGTGTCTGAGGAAGCGCGGACTCACGGAGATGAACGTTTTTCCACTTGTTGAAATTGGGCAGTTTGTTATCATAGTAATGGTAATAAAAGTTAAAAATAGCGTCGGTTTTTGTGTGATTTCTTCTGGGGGCTACAATATATTATATTTAATTTGTTTTCCAGTTTAAAAAACAACATATTTTCAATGTGTGGTGGTAATGAAAATGCTGTGGTGGTGCACCACATTCAATTAAAGGGAAACCCTGGATAGATTCCACTTCATAGTTTGATTTGTTGCTCGTGTCTGCTTTTAGTGGGAAGATCTAGGCCCCTTGCGTACTCGAGTACTTCGCACAATGTTTGCTGCATTGATTGATTGATTGATTGAAACTTTTAGTAGTAGATTGCACAGAACAGTACATATTCCGTACAATTGACCACTAAATGGTAACACCCGAATAAGTTTTTCAACTTGTTAAAGTCGGGGTCCACGTTAATCAATTCATGGTAGAGTAGCCATGTTGGTTTAGTGGCCCGCCACTCCGTTCACTTCCGTTCAAAAGTCAGGTGACTGAATACAACCATCTTCATCATCATCAATAGGCAATCATCAAGCAACTATCTTCACTTGTGATTGAAGTGTCTCGTCTCTAAATGTGGGTTGCTTCCTGCTCAGGAGTCTGCTGAATTAACAATGGACTAACTGCACAACTAACTCCAAAAAGCAAATGTTCCTGCATCAGGATTCACCAATGAGAGCGCAGGACATCTATTAGGCTTACTGAGGGGGACGTAGTTTCCATAGCAACCACATTCAGTCTAAATCTATGATCTATCCTTCCACAAAGGTTGGATGGATCCCAACATTTACACACCATGATGATTAACAACAATGGTTGTGTGTTCCTTCAGTTGTGTTGGTTCTCTAATTTCCTGCCCTGCTCACCTTCACATTCATTTCAGTTAGCGTAGCATCCTGTCACAGTCAGCCAGGACCATCTGTCGCTCCGCCTTTGTGCTTTTCAAACGGACGCTGACCACTTCTCTCTGTCACGTCGGCAGCGTGGCCATGTCGCCGGGCGGCCAGAGGAACCCGGTGGCGTCCACCCACAGCATCTCCAACTCCGCCACACCCGACCGGTTGCGTTTCCCGCGAGGCACCGCCAGCCGCAGCACCTTCCACGGCGGCCAGCTGAGGGACCGCCGCACGGCCACATACAACGGCCCGCCGGCCTCGCCGACCCTCTCCCACGACGCCTCGCCGCTCTCCCAGACGCGCAGCCGTGGCACCAGCAACCTGTTCTCCAAGCTCACCTCTAAGCTGACCCGCAGGTAAGGGAGTGGGTGGGGTTTAGCACCAGTCTGTTGGCCCCTTTGCCGTGGCGCCTGGTTTATAACACCAATGAATAGCAAAATCAGCACGCAGCCTTTTCGGAGTTCAGTGTTGGGGGAACACTGGCTGTCCTGTGCCGTGGTTTTCTAATTGGGTCACCAGTTGCTGCCAAAAAGAGAAACCACTCCGGAATTAGACCTTCAACGTCTTATTAGCGCTGCTCTGATGTCTTGTTGCTTGTAGAGGTGGAAGTCTTTGGGAACTTCACGATTCAGGGAGTACGATTTAATTATCAATCGATCATTTATACATCTTTAATTATATTGTATTATATTATTGTATCGTATATTATTATATCTATTTTATGTCATATGCACATTAGGGGTGTAACGGTACACAAAAAGTTTGGTTCGGTACGTACCTCGGTTTAGAGGTCACGGTTCGGTTAATTTCCGGTACAGTAAGAAAACAACAAAATATACACTACCGTTCAAAAGTTTGGGGTCACCCAAACAATTTTGTGGAATAGCCTTCATTTCTAAGAACAAGAATAGACTGTCGAGTTTCAGATGAAAGTTCTCTTTTTCTGGCCATTTTGAGCGTTTAATTGACCCCACAAATGTGATGCTCCAGAAACTCAATCTGCTCAAAGAAAGGTCAGTTTTGTAGCTTCTGTAACGAGCTAAACTGTTTTCAGATGTGTGAACATGATTGCACAAGGGTTTTCTAATCATCAATTAGCCTTCTGAGCCAATGAGCAAACACATTGTACCATTAGAACACTGGAGTGATAGTTGCTGGAAATGGGCCTCTATACACCTATGTAAATATTGCACAAAAAAACAGACATTTGCAGCTAGAATAGTCATTTACCACATTAGCAATGTATAGAGTGTATTTCTTTAAAGTTAAGACTAGTTTAAAGTTATCTTCATTGAAAAGTACAGTGCTTTTCCTTCAAAAATAAGGACATTTCAATGTCACCCCAAACTTTTGAACGGTAGTGTAAATGTTTTGGTTATTTACCAAATTTGTAAACAATGGCTTTATCCTTTTAACATTGTGAACACTATAATAATTCTGCCCACGTTAATCAACATTAAACTGCCTCAAGTTGCTCAGGTTAAATACAATGACAAAACTTTTCTTCTACATATAAAAAGTGCAACATTAAACAGTTTCATGTCAACTCATCATGCTTAATTTATTACAGCATCTGGGAAGCCTGTAGTTGATTTTTATTATGTAAATGTTATATTTTTATCAACATGTGATAGCAGGGACCCTGCCATTCAAATCAAGGCTGCTACATTACTAATGATCACACGCACACACACACACACACCGCATAATGAGCTAGCACACACCGCAAAATGAGCTAACGTTACGCTAAAAGCTAATTAGCCTTCACCTCAAGCCAGGACTGAGAGCGAGCTGAGCTGCAGTTTGTTTCTAGAACGTCAACAGGCTCATGGTGATGTTACTAGTAGTTGACTGGGATGTGTTTATTTTAATTTGGGGAGAGTCCGCTGCCTGATGCTCACCTGCTAAACATCTGTCTGCTAACCCCACCGTAGAAGCACTGACTACATGCGCTCTGAATACGCACTGCTGATTGGCTGTTACCGCTAAGGTTGTAACCAATCAGATGGTTGTGTGGGTGGGACAATGCTGGGTGCTGTGTAGGAGGCAGAAAGCAGAGCAGCTTGTTAAGACTTTAGCTTAGGCGGCTACTTCATATGTTCGTGTGGAAACTCGTTCGGTACGCCTCCGAACTGAACCGGAACCCCCGTACCGAAACGGTTCAATACAAATACACGTACCGTTACACCCCTAATGCACATACATATGTATTACATTTTAATTATGTCAACAGTGCTCCTCCTCGGCATTGCATCATTAATTCATGTTAGTGTGCACAGCATAGACATACCAGATATGTGACAACTGTAGTAACTTGCTATGTGAAAACATAAATTGGCGCCCATACTTAGCGAGCAGCAATCTTGATTTAGTGTCTGCGCCTTCTAAAACCACTGAATGTTGACATAAACTTGGTTCAAGGACGTGTGTCGTCAATGTACTCATTCATATCTTTGTCTGAAAGTATTGCCAGCCGGCGGCCGCATTGTATGGATATTATTGTCTCTCGACTTATTAAGCTGCTTGCTAAATTCCTCTTCTTGGCTAGTTACTCTGCACTGTAATGCGGCTCTTATTAGCCTTCTGTTGAAACGTACAAAGCATTTATTATTATTTTTTTGTTTCACTACTTCACATTCACACTAGTTTAGTGCCGCAGTTAGCATAGCCCGTCCTCTCTTCCCTCCTCAGTGTGTGTCCGCGCTAACCCAGCCAACACATAACGTTAAAAGAATGTTAACTAAAGGTTCTCGCTTGGTTAGTTTGAATGATCCTAGTTTGAATGATCACACCTAAAACTAACGTTTAGATAGGGGTGTAACGGTACACAAAAATTTTGGTTCGGTACGTACCTCGGTTTAAAGGTCATGGTTCGGTTCATTTTCGGTACAGTAAGAAAACAACAAAATATAAATTTTTGGGTTATATATTAACCAAATTTGCGAAATCTTCCACCAAAAATATTTCTCTTAGTGGAATATTTGATGTGAAGTAATCGGAACCTTGGATAGGTCAATAATTCATAATAACATTGATTTTGATTCAATATTATGTTTTGAGCAATGACAGTTTGAAAGAAAAAAAAACAGCTTTGTTTTATTAGTCAACATTGCAACTTTTTCTAAATTACATTTAACCTTTAAGCTTTTTTATTTCACTTTTGTTATGTTTTTGTTTATTTTAATAGTCTTTTTAGAATACAGGGGCCTTTAAAACATTAGCTGCGGGCCGCAAATGGCCTCCGGGGCACACTTTTGACACCCTTGCTATAGATAATAAAAAATTAAATCTGATAAATCTATGGATAAAAAGCAGAGCCTGGCGACGCATGCGCGTTTATCATAACTCTCTCTCTCTCTCTCTCTCTCTCTCTCTCTCTCTGTCTCTGCCCCTCCCTCACCAATGCTGCTGCGCACACAATTTGTTTTGTTTTTAACCCCTTCTTAACCCTGAACATACATTGAAAATACACGCAACCCTAACTCAAAATGCCGGACATTTGAGGCATTTAAGAAACTCCGCCTTGACCGCTCCGCAAAAAAGGACATGTCCGGTGAAAAGAGGACGTATGGTCAGTCTATCGTAGCCCGTTAGCTTCTAGCATGCCGTGTGTTGTGCCTCGGTGTGCATTGTTTACACAACGTGCGGTACGCTACTTAATATGTCCGTGTAGAAACTCGTTCGGTACACCTCCGAACCGAACCGGAACCCCCGTACCGAAACGGTTCAATACAAATACACGTACCGTTACACCCCTACGTTTAGAGAACATTACCATTTATGGCGGGTTTTTTTAGAACCATCTGTATTACTTTATTTAAAGGAGTTGTTTGCAACATTTACACAGATGCCTAGAGGGCGCTAACTTTCCAATGTATTTTAAGCCGCCCTCTTCCATGTATGCGCATTAGCTTTGTAGGCTAATGATACCGATTTGGAAAGTTAGCATTAGCTATCATTGAATGTATATTCTATCATAACAACAACATGACCGCTAAATGTTCGTAGCTTCTCTTGGACGGTTTTTGTATGTGTGAGACAGGGTGAGTGACTACCGCAAACACCAATCATTTTATTGGGGCCGGTAAAATAAATGTTGCACAAACTTAATAAGTGTAAAAAAATATAGACGGTTTTAACACACGTGTTTTGTTCAACCACTGATGGTGAAATAAGCTAGCAAATGATTTTCTTGTTATATTTTGTACTTTTAAAATACGTAAATAATCAATATTTTTCCATCGATTCAGTAATGTCCACGTTCTAATCGTGATGCATCGGGGAAGCGGATCATTTTTCCCACCTCTACTTGCTCGTTACTGATGCAGTCAGATCTTGAGCTTCTTACATGGCGTCATGATTCATCTGGCATGCAGTGGAACCCTTAAGGTGAAACACAATCCCTTCTCGGGAATGATCATTTCGAAACCATATTGACAATAGTCCGTTCCAGGGTAATGCATCATAAACCCAGGTAATGTATTACCTAACATTTTAAAGGCATATTCTCACAAGGCCGATCCAGCACAGAATATTTGGCCTGTGTAATTGGATGGATCCTTGCTCAAATATGCCACGCTTCCCCAATGTGCAATGTAGCGCTGTCATAGAGTGAATTTAATTTGCCCTTTGCAGGTTCTTAAGGATAACCAACACACTTAAATTATTGCCAGGTATCGAGCTTAGAAGTGTATGCAAGGATATCTACTGAATTGCAAACTCAAGCTTTGTATGTAACTTTACATACTTGACATTTTTAAATGGCAATTGTGGATAATTGGCATAAATGGTATTCTGTGTTTAGAAAGAACAATATACACCAAACCAAAAACTGTGACCACAAAACCACTATAAGATATTAACTGTTTCACCCCTGCTATTATGCTTTTATTAGACACATTTATAAAAACCTCATCTGCATTCGACTTGAACATGGAGAGAAATGTGTCTTTTTATGCAATCAAACAAAAAATGGATTTGCAAACTAAAATAGTGGATTGGAAAAAAAACACTAAGATATTAACTGTTTCACCCTGCTATTATGTTTTTATTAGACACATTTATAAAAACCTCATCTGCATTCCACTTGAACATGGAGAGAAATTTGTGTCTTTTTATGCAATCAAACAAAAAATGGATTTATAAACAAAAATAGTGGATTTGGAGAAAAAAAAATAAAAAAAGAAACATGGATTTTGTGAACGGTTTCACCCCTGCTATTATGTTTTTATTACACATTTGTAAAAACCTCATCTGCATTCGACTTGAACATGAGAGAAATGTGTGTCTTTTATGCAATCAAACAAAAAACGGATTTGCAAACTAAAATAGTGGATTGGGAAAAAAAACACTAAGATATTAACTGTTTCACCCTGCTATTATGTTTTTATTAGACACATTTATAAAAACCTCATCTGCATTCGACTTGAACATGAGAGAAATGTGTCTTTTTATGCAATCAAACAAAAAATGGATTTGCAAACAAAAATAGTGGATTTGGAAAAAAAATAAAAAAGAAACATGGATTTTGTGAACGGTTTCACCCCTACTATTATGTTTTTATTACACATTTATAAAAACCTCATCAGTATTCTACTTGAACATGGAGAGAAATGTGTGTCTTTTTATGCAATCAAACAAAAAACAGATTTGCAAACTAAAATAGTTGATTGGAAAAAAAACACTTTAAGATATTAACTGTTTCACCCTGCTATTATGTTTTTATTAGACACATTTATAAAAACTTCCTCAGTATTCGACTTGAACATGGAGAGAAATGTGTGTCTTTTTATGCAATCAAACAAAAAATGTATTTGCAAACAAAAATAGTGGATTCGGAGAAAAAAACTAAAAAAGAAACATGGATTTTGTGAACTGTTTCACCCTGCTATTATGTTTTTATTAGGCACATTTATAAAAACCTCATCTGCATTCGACTTGAACATGGAGAGAAATTTGTGTCTTTTTATGCAATCAAACAAAAAACGGATTTGCAAACAAAAATAGTGGATTTGGAAAAAAAAATAAAAAACAAACATGGATTTTGTGAACGGTTTCACCCCTACTATTGTGTTTTTATTACACATTTATAAAAACCTCATCAGTATTCGACTCGAACATGGAGAGAAATGTGTCTTTTTATGCAATCAAACAAAAAACGGATTTGCAAACTAAAATAGTGGATTGGGGAAAAAAACACTATAAGATATTAACTGTTTCACCCTGCTATTATGTTTTTTTTAGACACATTTATAAAAACCTAATCTGCATTCCACTTGAACATGCAGAGAAATTTGTGTCTTTTTATGCAATCAAAAAAAAATTGATTTTCAAACAAAAATAGTGGATTTGGAAAAAAAACTAAAAAAGAAACATGGATTTTGTGAACGGTTTCACCCCTGCCATTATGTTTTTATTACACATTTATAAAAAACTCATCAGTATTCAACTTGAACATGGAGAGAAATGTGTGTCTTTTTAAGCAATCAAACAAAAAACAGATTTGCAAACCAAAATAGTTGATTGAAAAAAAAACACTATAAGATATTAACTGTTTCACCCTGCTATTATGTTTTTATTAGACACATTAATAAAAACCTCATCTGCATTCGACTTGAACATGGAGAGAAATGTGTGTCTTTTTAAGCAATCAAACAAAAAACGGATTTGCAAACAAAAATAGTGGATTTGGGAAAAAAAATAAAAAAGAAACATGGATTTTGTGAACGGTTTTTCCCCTGCTATTATGTTTTTATTAGACACATTTATAAAAACCTCATCAGTATTTGTCTTGAACATGTAGAGAAATGTGTGTCTTTTTATGCAATCAAACAAAAGACTTAGACTTCCTTTTTTATTGTCATTCAAATTTGAAAAAAATGGATTTATAAACAAAAATAGTGGATTTGAAAAAAAAAATTAACAAAACTTTTTTTTAATCGTAGTACTCGTTTTGCGTAAAAGTTAAAAATATTGTAATGAAATAAAACGTTTGTTTGCATTTTCAGGAATTGTGTTTGTGTTTCTAATAATTTTTTGGTTACAAATATTTTGGGGGTGTTAAAAAAAAACATTTTTTTGTTTTTTTTTAGCAGGTAAATGTACTCTTAAAATGTTGGTTACTGTACTTTTATTGAACATGTGAGCAGAAAATGTTTCCTCTTAATTCAACCTAACGTGTTGGTTGCACTTTTCTCAAATAAGATGTGAATGCATTGGCCATTAATTGTTTTCTTGCTGGTTTGTATTCATCATTCATTTATACATAATTATATAGCTCCAGCACCCCCCGCGACCCCAAAAGGGACAAGCGGTAGAAAATGGATGGATGGATGGATTTATACATAATTATTTTACAAGAAATAACAGGAATATAGGAAACTTCACCTGCCGTGTCCACTATTTCACAGTCACGTTGGTTTGTCTTTTTTCTTAAAGTTACTAAATCGATTTCAACCAACTAAATCGTATCCTAAGGAGAAAAAAAAAGAGATTGTCCGTTAATTGAATCGGCAACCACAAATATCGAATCGTTAAAACGAATCGTTACACCCCTATAAAAGTTATACTTTGTTGTAAGTTTACCTATATTTCTTTGTTTTAGTTGTTTTACTGTTAGTAAGGATACAATGTTATGCAGAGGTGTACTTATAGGATTTGTATACACTAGTTATACTGTCTATAGTTACGGTGCCTAGTAGGGGGGGTATGATAGAAAGTAATTGAGAAGCACGGCACTAACTCAAGTTAATGAACCTGAACTAAAACTGTTACCAGCATTCATGTGCCAGCTTGTTTAGAACTGTCTTGGGTACTGTCCTGCGCACAAGTTTTAGGCAGGTGTTAAAAAAAATGCTGCCTTAAAAATTAGGGTCTCTTTGGGATGGACAATTAGATACGCATCTGGATACATGGGTCAAGATACAATTAAAGACAGATTTTAAAAACAGAACGATTTGGTGAGATTGGAGACAGTGTACAGAGGATTCCGTTCTATGGTAACAGTTCTTGATGTAGACGTTATTTTTTTACGCCACAAAAAGAACAAAACAATTCCTGCTTATGCATACGCCCCTTAGGATGAATAGTTTGCACCTCGGCACCAAGCGCTCAGACTAGATCGGTTCAGTCTGAGTCTGTGAGCATGGCCTGGTGAAGACTATTCCGATGAGTACTTCAAACGTATTTCAAGACAAACTGAACAGTCCCATTGCAACAAATTCTAGGCCCCCATACTACAATTTCCTGAAGAACCGCCCCAGCCAGGGAAGGGCAATAGGGCCTAAAATCTGTATTTCAAACGATATTTTCTGTGGTGTATAAATAATGATAACACTACCATTTTAGAACGGGTTACAAAGGCTCCCAATTTGGCTGCTGACATATGCAGTAATGTTGTCATTTCCTGTCTTTTTATTCGCTCAAAAATATAATTTAAGAATTTACTGTTAATAGTTATTTTCCGTTACAACATGGCTCTATGTACACTTCTGGTAAAATGTAATACACTTTTTCTTTAATACATTAGTTGTGGGTGACACTACACTTTTGGGTATGGATCCAATAGGGCGGTGTTGGTTGTACCAATACTGATACTTAAAATATTTATTAAATGATAACATTTTTGATCACAATTTATAATCAGACAAAAACACAGGATATCAATGAAATATTTAAATGACGTTCTACACTTGGCTTTGATGTAAATCAAGTTTTAAGCACTCCAGTGTCCAAAGACTTATTTCTAGGGATGTCCGATAATATCGGCCTGCCGATATTATTGGCCGATAAATGCGTTAAAATGTAATATCGGAAAGTATCGGTATCGTTTTTTTTATTATCTGTATCGTTTTTTTGTTGTTGTTTTTTTGTTTGTTTTTGTTTTTTTAAATCAACATAAAAACACAAGATACACTTACAATTAGTGCACCAACCCAAAAAACCTCCCTCCCCCCATTTCTTTCTGTTATCAATATTCTGGTTCCTACATTATATATCAATATATATCAATACAGTCTGCAAGGGATACAGTCTGTAAGCACACATGATTGCGCGTGCTGCTGGTCCACTAATAGTACTAACCTTTAACAGTTAATTTTACTCATTTTCATTAATTACTAGTTTCTATGTAACTGTTTTTATATTGTTTTACTTTCTTTTTTATTCAAGAAAATGTTTTTAATTTAGTTATCTTATTTTATTTTATTTTTTTTAAAAGTACCTTATCTTCACCATACATGGTTGTCCAAATTAGGCATAATAATGTGTTAATTCCACGACTGCATATATCGGTTGATATCGGTATCGGTTGATATCGGTATCGGTAATTAAAGAGTTGGACAATATCGGATATCGGCAAAAAGCCATTATCGGACATCCCTACTTATTTCCTAAGTTTATTAAAAAAAAACAAAGATTTTGGCATATTGATGTAATCACTGTAGTATTGAGCATATAATCCTTGGTATCGTTGCAATCGGCCACCGCTGTGAACTGGAGTTGGCGCGGCTTATTGTATCCTACCATTTGTGATGTTTATCTGTTCTTGTAGGACGGTGGTTCTCAACCTTTTTTCAGTGATGTACCCCCTGTGAAATTTTTTTTAATTCAAGTACCCCCTAATCAGAGCAAAGCATTTTTGGTTGAAAAAAAAGAGATAAAGAAGTAAAATACAGCACTATGTCATCAGTTTCTGATTTATTAAATTGTATAACAGTGCAAAATATTGCTCATTTGTTGTGGTCTTTCTTGAACTATTTGGAAAAAAAGATATACAAAAAACTAAAAACTTGTTGAAAAATAAACAAGTGATTCAATTATAAATAAAGATTTCTACACATAGAAGTAATCATCAACTTAAAGTGCCCTCTTTGGGGATTGTAATAGAGATCCATCTGGATTCATGAACTTAATTCTAAACATTTCTTCACAAAAAAATAAATCTTTAACATCAATATTTATGGAACATGTCCACAAAAAATCTAGCTGTCGACACTGAATATTGCAGTGTTGCATTTCTTTTCACAGTTCTTTTTGACAGACATTTTAGTGAGGGTCATCATGGCATGGGGGAAACTCTGGGTTTATGGTAAGAATGGAATAGCCTACTTGATTTGATGTTCAGTTTATGAACTTACATTCATATTTTGTTAAAGTATTATTCAATAAATATATTTATAAAGGATTTTTGAATTGTTGCTATTTTTAGAATATTTAAAAAAAATCTCACATACCCCTTGGCATACCTTCAAGTACCCCCAGGGGTACGCGTACCCCCATTTGAGAACCACTGTTGTAGGACACATAGTTTATTTGCTGCCATGATTTAAAGGCATCTTTGCACTGTGAAGGGACGTTAGCCGCTAGCAAAGAAGCATCAGTGGACGGCGCTGCTTTACATCCTTTCTCGTCTTCAGTGCAGTAAGCTTTGATTGATTGATTGATTGATTGAGACGTTTATTAGTAGATTGCACAGTACAGTACATCCATCCATCCATTTTCTACCGCTTATTCCCTTCGGGGTTGCGGGGGGCGCTGGAGCCTATCTCAGCTACAATCGGGCAGAAGGCGGGGTACACCCTGGACAAGTCGCCACCTCATCGCAGGGCCAACACAGATAGACAGACAACATTCACACTCACATTCCCACACTAGGGCCAACAGTACATATTTTGTACAATTGACCACTAAATGGTAACGTTAATCAATTAATGGTAAAACAGAGCTAACAGAGCATGCGCATGAATCATGCTGCGGACATTTCTGGCGCTCGTGTTGTTTTAAAAAGAAACTGTCAACATATTGCTAATCTCGCGCGAATGACCTAAAAACACATTGCTGATTTTTATCGATTGTAGTGGCTGCTACCGACAAGGCCGAATCGCTCACTTGTTAAACCGAATGTCCGGTTGCATGGGTTTATCTCTCCCAACCTTAGTAATAATTATTTCAAAAATGGAAGTTTTAATAGTTTTTTTTCATCTATTAACAACATGCAAAGTGTCTTGTTTACAACTCAAGCGGAAGTAGTCTTTTTCTCTTACCATTTCCTAATGATTGATTCTGATTAAATGCTTGGCCCATCAATCAATCAATTCCTTTATTGTCATTGTCATAATAACACTTAAGTCATACATGTCAACGAGATTTTGTTTGAGCTTTGTCTAGTGGCATAGAAACTGCATTGATGTGCAGGTTGACCCCAGTTTACAGTTTAGCATTGTCAAGAAGATTGCGAATAGAGGGGCGTGGGAACAGTCAGATGTCTGATGGGTGTTACGTTGATGTTGCAGCAATGCAATGTCCAGCGCACAATTATTGAGGTAGTGAAGAGTGAGGTAATAAGATGGTCCGGGGCAGCAAAGAGGCAGGCTGTTCATTTAGCAGTCTCACAGCCTGGGGTACAGACTGTGAGACATTCTGGTGGTCCTGGTGCGAATTGATCGATCATGACATGTACACACATTATTATCGGAATAATTGTATTTGGAATTCCGATCAACCAAGGTTTGGATCCGTTTGGAAAAATTATGCACACGTTAACATAGCTAAAGACACTGGGCGGGGCTATTATTGACTCCTAATCTTGTTTCCCAGTACCCCGGTAGCTAATACATTACCTTGGAGGTGTATCTTGCAAAAGACTTAACCAGATTCTGATCCTGTACATCCTGACTGAAATCCCACGGATGTATCCTGGAAACATAAATCCAGCTTTATTACACAGGCTCCTATCTCGTAAGGGCGGAAGTAATCAGTGGTCAGGCCAATACTTGCTTCTGACATATTGTTCCGAGGAGGCCCCACTCACAAGGTTGAATTGTGACCAAAACAAGGATTTGCAACAACAACAAAAAAGCGTTGCAGAAAAAATGCAAACAAAACGACTATTTTTTATATGAAAACAAAACGAGTACTTCGGTTAAAAAGAAAAAGTTTGGATTGCACATTTTTTTACATTTAAAATCCATTATTTTTGTTGGCAAATAATTTGAGTGCGCAAAAAGACACATTTCTCTCCATACTTGAGAGGTTCCACTGTGTTGTCGCGGCCATCTTGGTTCTCCACGTGTGTGCTGATGAAGCATCAAGCGACGTGCGTCGGTTCCTCAGCGGAAGCTCAAGTTCAGCAGCATCCCAATGTTACAAAGAAAAGAGACTTCCTGTCTTCAGAAGCAGCAGCAGCCTGGTCAGCGGTCCTCCTCAAGCCTTTTTTTGACCAGGGGTCCCCAAACTACGGCCCGCGGGCCGGATCCGGCCCCCCAGCCTCCAAAATCCGGCCCACGGGAAGTCCCAAGTAAAAAATGTTTTTAATTAATTTTCTTAAATTTATATATATGTATTTTTTAATCTTTCCTTTCTAATCCATTTTCTACCGCTTGAATTTTCCCATCGATAAAGTGACAATGTTAAATGTTGATGAACATCAATGTTAATTGATGTTAAATGACAAAACGGATTATAAAGACTATGTATATATATATATATATATATACATATACACAGCCCGGCCCCCGGCCAAATTTTTTTAACCCAATGCGGCCCCCGAGTCAAAAAGTTTGTGGACCCCTGCTGTTGACCATTTCCAATCGCCCCCGTCGTGTGTACGCTCATGCAGGTTGTCCTCGTCCTTCCTCCGTCACTTCCCCCTCCATTTTTCACTTGTGTCTCTGTCTTGTTCTGTTGTAGAAACATGTCGTTCAGGTTTACCAAAAGGTAGGACTGTACTGCCTGTCGCTCTGCTGGCACGCCACTAACACGCCGCCAAGCTGCTACACCACCTCCTTGCATACTCACACGTGCACCACAGTGGTTTTTGGGGTTTTTTCTCACAGAAATCCAAAAATGTGTCAAGTTTGCTTATTTGCCGTCTCACAGAGACTTTCGTGTACACTTGTACACATTTGTAGGGTCAGCCATGTTGATCTTTGTGTACTGTAAATATCTCTGTGAGACGGCAAACAAAGTTGTCGTGCGCTTCATTGTGGCACAACTTTAATGTGTGTTTGTGTGTGTGTGCCAGCGTGGGGTCCGATTGTGAGTCGTTGCGCACAATCAGCAAACAGCTTGACACTAATCACGTGCTCGTGCATGGGGGGAGGGGCCACGCTTTGTTTCTTTTTATTTAACGTCCCTTTTAACGTGTGATTCGGCGCCCTCATAACTTTGATCTTGCAACATGTCCCGCCATTACAAACATTTCTTTACCTGTCGCCCTGGCAAGGTGTAGAGCTGTGTGTTGCCATGGTTACAGGTTGTGTTATCGTGTTTCCTGCGGTCGGTCCTCAAGGTTTGTTTGTTAGTTGTATTCATGCAGGGGTTTTTTGATTGATTAATTGAAACTTTTATTAGTAGATTGCACAGTACAGTACATATTCCGTACAATTGACCACTAAATGGTAACACCCGAATAAGTTGAATAACGTGGGGTCCACGTTAATCAATTGATGGTAGAATTCATGGGGTGTCAAACTCATTTTAGCTCAAAGGGCCACATGGAGGAAAATCGGTTCCCAAGTGGGCCGGACGGGTAGAATTATGGCATGATGACTTCAAAATAAAGACGTCAGATTGTTTTCTTTGTTTAAAAATACACCAAGCCTATTCTGAAAATGTACAAATCATAATGTGTTTTTTGGTTGTTTTTTTTACACTTACATGTTGCAGTTAATAGTATTCTATCTTTATTTGTGGTTATTGATACTTTACTTTAATAGTAGGGGTGTAACGGTACGTGTATTTATATTGAACCGTTTCGGTACGGGGTTCCGGTTCGGTTCGGAGGTGTACAGAACGAGTTTCCACACGGACATATTAAGTAGCGTAACGCACGTTGTGTAAACAATGCACACCGAGGCATTGTTGTGTGAAAGGTTCATTGCAACACACTGAACACAGCCTGACACCTTTTAGGACCCCCTCTAGGAACCTCCTAACGTGGTACAATTTGTCAAGAAAGCTGGGTTTAGCCAGTTGTTATGTTATGTTATGTAGACCACAAGAATATAATATGTGTAATATGTATAATGTGGTGCGCCTTTTCTATGAAAATATATCTGAATAGACCCACTCATCAGCAGTGCGCCTTATAATCCGTTGCGCCTTATGGTCCGTAAAGTATGGTGTGTGTGTGTGTGTGTGTGTGTGTGTGTGTGTGTGCGTGTGTGTGTGTGTGTGTGTGTGTGTGTGTGTGTGTGTGTGTGTGTGTGTGTGTGTGTGTGTGTGTGCGTGTGCGTGTGTGTGTGTGCATATATATATATATATATATATATACACACACACCATACTTTACAGACCATAGGGCGCAACGGATTACATAAGCAATAATAAAAAAATTTAAATAAATATATATATATATATATATATATATATATATATATATATATATATATATATATATATATATATATATATATATATATATATATATATAATTTATTTATTTATATATAAATAAATAATAATAAATAAATATATATATATTTATTTATTTATTTGTTTGTATTTTTTTATTATTGCTTATGTAATCCGTTGCGCCCTATGGTCTGTAAAGTATGGTGTGTGTGTGTGTGTGTGTGTGTGCGTGTGTGTGTGTGTGTGTATATATATATATATTTATTTATTTTTTTTTTTTTTTATTATTGCTTATGTAATCCGTTGCACCCTATGGTCTGTAAAGTATGGTGTGTGTGTGTGTGTGTGTGTGTGTGTGTGTGTGTGTGTGTGTGTGTGTGTGTGTGTGTGTGTGTGTGTATATATATATATATGTGTGTGTATATATATATATGTATATATATATATATATATATATATATATATATATATATATATATATATATATATATATATATATATATATATATGTGTGTGTATATATATATATATAATGTTTTATTTTTTAAATTATTTTTATTATTGCTTATGTTCTGCTTTACACGATTGAGTTTGACGTCGACCCTGCGACTTGATTTTAACTAATTTTTTTAACCTTTTTTAGTAAATTCTATTGTAACAAAATAAAGCAAATGGTTTTACTTCATTACACAAAGTAAATAACAATGACAACTAAATCCAAATGTTGTGTAAACAGATGTATGGTTTTGTGATATGGTTATTGAGCTGCAATAATTTGCCTAAAGCAGGGCTGTTCAACTGGCGGCATGGGGGCCATATCTAACCTGGGAATGACACCATAACGGCCCCCGATCAGTTAAAAAACGTAACCTTAAAACCAGGAGGGTGCTCCTGTTGTGTAGAAGAACTTGAACCTCTGTGAACACGTTGGCCGATCATTGCATTGACATTTTAACCTTGCTAGCAAACACTGAGGCCCAATTTATTAGTTACGTAATGATAATAGTTTTTATTTTTATTGCACTTAATATTTCATCCTCAAGGTTCCATTTTAGGTCCTATCTTTTTAATCAACTTCTTTAGTTATACTAGTGGTGGTCCTTAAGGTTCCATTTTAGGTCCTATCTTTTTAATCAACTTCTTTAGTTATACTAGTGGTGGTCCTTAAGGTTCCATTTTAGGTCCTCTCTTTTCCATCAACGTATTTAGTTATACTAGTGGGGGTCCTTAAGGTTCCATTTTAGGTCCTCTCTTTTCCATCAACGTATTTAGTTATACTAGTGGGGGTCCTTAAGGTTCCATTTTAGGTCCTCTCTTTTTTATAATCTTCTATTTATACTCATGGTGTTCCTCAAGGTTCCATTTTAGGTCCTCTCTTTTTATCAACTTCTTTAGTTATACTTGTGGTCTTTATCAAGGTTCCATTTTTAGGTCCTCCTTGTTTTGTTATCAACTTCTCCAGTTATACTAGTGGTGGTCCTCAAGGTTCCATTTTAGGTCCTCTCTTTTTATCAACTTCTCTAGTTATACTACTAGTGGTGGTCTTCAAGGTTCCATTTTAGGTCCTCTCTTTTTTTTTGATCAACTTCTCTAGTTATACTAGTGGTGGTCCTCAAGGTTCCATTTTAAGTCATCTCTTTTTAATCAACATCTTTAGTTGTACTAGTAGTGTTCCTCAAGGTTCCATTTTAGGTCCTCTCGTTTTTATCAACGTCTTTAGTTATACTAGTAGTGTTCCTCAAGTTTCCATTTTAGGTCCTCTCTTTTTTTTTATCAATTTCTTTAGTTATACTAGTAGTGTTACTCAAGGTTCCATTTTTAGGTCCTCTCTTTTTAATCAATGTCTTTAGTTATGCTAGTAGTGTTCCTCAAGTTTCCATTTTAGGTCCTCTCGTTTTAATCAATGTCTTTAGTTATACTAGTAGTGTTACTCAAGGTTCCATTTTAGGTCCTCTCTTTTTAATCATCATCTTTAGTTATACTAGTAGTGTTACTCAAGGTTCCATTTTAGGTCCTCTCTTTTTAATCATCATCTTTAGTTATACGAGTAGTGTTCCTCAAGGTTCCATTTTAAGTCCTCTCTTTTTAATCAACGTCTTTAGTTATACTAGTGGTGTTCCTCAAGGTTCCATTTTAGGTCATCTCTTTTTAATCAATGTCTTTAGTTATACTAGTAGTGTTCCTCAAGGTTCCATTTTAGGTCCTCGTTTTTTTTGATCAACTTCTCTAGTTATACTAGTGGTGGTCCTCAAGGTTCCATTTTAAGTCATCTCTTTTTAATCAACGTCTTTACTTATACTAGTAGTGTTCCTCAAGGTTCCATTTTAGGTCCTCTCGTTTTTATCAACGTCTTTAGTTATACTAGTAGTGTTACTCAAGGTTCCATTTTAGGTCCTCTCTTTTTAATCATCATCTTTAGTTATACGAGTAGTGTTACTCAAGGTTCCATTTTAGGTCCTCTCTTTTTTTTGATCAACTTCTCTAGTTATACTAGTGGTGGTCCTCAAGGTTCCATTTTAAGTCATCTCTTTTTAATCAACGTCTTTAGTTATACTGGTAGTGTTCCTCAAGGTTCCATTTTAGGTCCTCTCGTTTTTATCAACGTCTTTAGTTATACGAGTAGTGTTCCTCAAGGTTCCATTTTAGGTCCTCTCTTTTTTTTATCAATTTCTTTAGTTATACTAGTAGTGTTACTCAAGGTTCCATTTTTAGGTCCTTTCTTTTTAATCAATGTCTTTAGTTATACTAGTAGTGTTCCTCAAGTTTCCATTTTAGGTCCTCTCCTTTTTATCAACGTCTTTAGTTATACTAGTAGTGTTACTCAAGGTTCCATTTTAGGTCCTCTCTTTTCAATCATCGTCTTTAGTTATACTAGTAGTGTTCCTCAAGGTTCCATTTTAAGTCCTCTCTTTTTAATCATCGTCTTTAGTTATACTAGTGGTGTTCCTCAAGGTTCCATTTTTAGGTCATCTCTTTTTAATCAACGTCTTTAGTTATACTAGTAGTGTTCCTCAAGTTTCCATTTTAGGTCCTCTCGTTTTTATCAACGTCTTTAGTTATACTAGTGGTGTTACTCAAGGTTCCATTTTAGGTCCTCTCTTTTTAATCAACGTCTTTAGTTATACGAGTAGTGTTACTCAAGGTTCCATTTTAGGTCCTCTCTTTTTAATCAATGTCTTTAGTTATACGAGTAGTGTTACTCAAGGTTCCATTTTAGGTCCTCTCTTTTTAATCAATGTTTTTAGTTATACTAGTGGTGTTACTCAAGGTTCCATTTTAGGTCCTCTCTTTTTCATTTTTTGTGCTTTTCAACTGAAGTGCCGGTGAGTTCAGTTGAAAAACCTTGTGCAAGACTCACATGTTTTGCAGCAGAATCTTAAAAACACTAGAGTGCTGTCACAGAGAAGATCTTTGACTCGATTCCTTCAAAACAGATACTCTGACTAATCAAATAGACCAAAATCTAATGTCTACTGTAGAGGACGCTGGTTCTCCGGAATATACAAAATAAGGTTAATAGTGAAGGGAGAAGCTCCTTAGCTTCTTGGAAATGTGGCCCTCAAAACATCTTAGTGGAATATCCCTGACCAAAGTGTAAACATGACAAACTAGTCATTAATGACAAATCTTTGTGGGTGAATTGTTGTAATGGAAATGTTTATGTGGTCTCATGGTTGTACTGTAATAATAACACACAAGGTTATATGTGCCATGATTTTAAAAGGAAGCGGCACCACACGGGTCATGTGACTTGCTGAGCGCCACGCTCCATGAATGTTGATGCCTGTTGAATAATCTTCCACTTTTCTCCATCACATCCTGCTGCTTAACTACTTTACCTCCTCCCAGGACGTCCTCCTCATCCCCCCCTCCCCCCTCTCACTTTTGTCCCCTGTGTGCCCTTTAACCTCTGACCTCTCGCTGCTCTCCCTCTCCGCCAGGGTCACTATTGACCCGGCCAAGCGGCAGACGGCTAAAAGTGGGCCGGCCGTCCCTTCCGCCCGGGGAGGAAAGAGCCTTAGTAAGTCCTCTCTGGCCTCCGGCTTCTGTCCTTCCTCCTCTTCCTCATCACCATCCTCCTCCTCCTCCTCCTCCTCCTCCTGCCATGTTTTTGCTTCGGTTGCAGACGTCACGTCCTGTCCTCCATCATGGTCCTCAGTCTCTCTCACTTCCTGTCTCTCCATCTCTTCACCATGTAGACCATAGAAAGAACTCCTAGATTCTTTTAACTGTGGACTGGCTGTCCACTTCTGTTCCCCGCCTTTACTCCCCCTCCTCCCCCCCTTCATGCTGCGTTGCATGCTGGGATATGTCATCTAGAGTAGGTCCAGTACCCTCCGGAGAGTCTGCAGGTCAATCAACCCATCAAAGTTGCCTTATCTAAATAATCACAAGTGTCTCAAAGGGCTGCACAAGCCACAAAGATATCCTTTGCTCAGATCCCACATCAGGGTAAGGAAGAACTCAACACGATGGGAACAAGGAGAAACCTTGGGAAGGACCGCAGATGTGGGGACCCCCTCCTGGGTGACCGGTGCAATGGATGCCGAGTGGGTACGGTTAACAATGTGAGAGTCCAGTCCATAGTGGGGCCAGGAGGTCCCAGGAGTTAGAGTAAAGCAAAATGAGGTCGTGGTCGGGGCGTCATGTGACACGGCGAGCCGCGCTCCCAGATTGTTTGTGTCCGCATATATCTGTGTTGTCCTTCACCGGGGGTCCACTTGTGATGGCGTCCTCTTACTCTCTTTGTCTTCCTTCTCGGTCTCCCCGCGCGCCTCAGAGTCTCCACCGAGTTTGAGAGAAACGGGAGACTTGCGGGCTCAAGGTGAGCGTGCCCGACAAAAGTCCCGCCTTCAGCCCCGCCCCCTTCCCTCCTCCGCTTTGTATTGACAGGGCGTTGTTGAATGCGTGGTCAGGATTGTGGTCCCTCCAGTGTTGGCTTGTCTGTCTCGGACTGCACGCCGTCGCTGGGCGCTCGTCTTGCTTGTTCTTTTTTTTTTTGCATGTCGGCCTTGAAAGCAACCCCTGCTCCCCCTCTCAAGCCTGCTGCTGCATGGACCGCGTCCAGCCTCAGTTCCGCTCCAGCGCGGTCACAGAGACGAGTTTGAGCGCTGATGTTTTTTGTCCAATCAGCTCGTTGACTCCTCCCCCCGCAGCGTAACATGTCAACACGGGAGGTGAAGCCTTGCGAGGTGCTCCCTTACACTTGTGTGACAGTTGGGAATGACAAAATCCCCTTTTTGTCAAAGATTGTTGTTGAATGAAGAAGCTCAGCTCTGTGACCCGAATGCATCATGAAGGTTTTAAAGTACCAGTACAAGTGGAAAAACAAGGTGACTTTATATGCGGACTCGTGTTTCGTTGTCTCTCTCAACCATTGCTGGGCCGCCAAAAAATATCTGTTTCTCAGCTGTGGATGGTCTGGGCCGCTGCAGTACTCAGTTGTAATACACTTTTCCCACCACTTGTGGCAGTAATGACATTATCAAACAAACTAAAGTCATAGAGAGGATTCTGCAGTGCAAAAAATAAGACTAAAGTGGTGAAACTGTATTTTCCTTTGCAATTTAATTTTATTGACAGTTAAACATATTTATCACTGTTATTTAGTACTGTCAAATGATTACATTATTTAATCCGATTAATAACACTTGAATTTGGATTATTCACAGGTTAATACTAGCATGCATATTTAAATTAATTTAAAGAGCCCAATATTTGGACAAAAATGTAATTTTGTCAGGATGTCGTACAGGAATTTAAAAAAAAAATGCTTTACTTAAATGCCGTCTTTTATTTGCTCAAAATTTGCTAACAATTTTATCTAAATTCCCATTTTTGAAGTGACATTTGCGGAATGTGCTGTCCAAATTAATCTGCGTGTATGCATGAGTAATGCGATAATTTTTTGTGATTTAATCACATGAGTTAACTCTTAATTTTTGATGGTCCAACAATTATTATTCAATATTATTTTAGCACCCCCCGCGACCCCGAAGGGAATAAGCGGTAGAAAATGGATGGATTATTTTAGTTGGAATGTATTTATTTTAGTACTGTGTAATTATATGCAAATGTACTTTCCATCAGTTTTTGAGTCAATTCTTTTGCAGTATATTTGATCAGTATTTATGTAATCAGCCTGACCTTGATAATAAAATTAGTAATTAACACATTCTTTTATCTCATTTAACAAGGTTTATCCTGTTAAACTGTAAGTAGGTTAGAAATATTTATTGAATATGAATAAAATCAGGAGTAAGATGATTATTTCAGTGTTAATATTGTTACGGTGGGAATTTATCTGCACTGACCATATAAAGAACATTTGGATAGGGATTTTATGTTAATCATTTACAATCTTTATGTAAGACAAGAACTCATGTTTTTTTACTTTTTTATGCATTCTAAATCGTTGTTTTTTTTAAAGTATGCTAACAATTGAGTCAACGCCAACAAAGCCCTTATCAAACAAACTAAAGTCATTGAGAAGATTCTGCAGTGCAAAAAATAAGACTAAAGTGGTAACTTTATTTTCCTTTGCAATTTTATTTTATTGACAGTTAAACATATTTATCACTGTTATTTAGTACTGCCAAATGATTACATTATTTAAATATTTATCTTAAAAAGCCCTATATTTGGGCAAAAATTAAATTTTGTCAGGATGTCATACAGGAATTTAAAAAAAAATGCTTTACTTAAATGCGCGTCTTTTATTTGCTCAAAACTTGGTAACAATTTTATCTCAATTCCAATTTTTGAAGGGATTTTGTTAATCATTTACAATCTTTATGTAAGACAAGAACTCATGGTTTTTTTTATGTATTCTAAATAATATTTGTTTTTAAAGTATGCTAACAATTGAGTCAACGCCAACAAAGCCCTCTAAGTAAACATCCAAAACAATACTTCATTTGCATGTCTTGCGTGACTTGAACATTAACCAAGTACCGTATTTTTCGGAGTATAAGTCGCACCGGCCGAAAATGCAGAATAAAGAAGGAAAAAAACATATAAGTCGCACTGGAGTACAAGTCGCATTTTTTGGGGAAATTTATTTGATCAAAGCCAACACCAAGAATAGACATTTGAAAGGCAATTTAAAATAAATAAAGAATAGTGAACAACAGGCTGAATAAGTGTACGTTATATGAGGCATAAATAACCAACTGAGAACGTGCCTGGTATGTTAACGTAACATATTATGGTAAGAGTCATTGAAATAACTATAACATATAGAACATGCTATACGTTTACCAAACAATCTGTCACTCCTAATCGCTAAATCCCATGAAATCTTATACGTCTAATCTCTTACGTGAATGAGCTAAATAATATTATGTGATATTTTACGCTAATGTAATTTCACACATAAGTCGCTCCTGAGTATAAGTCGCACCCCCGGCCAAACTATGAAAAAAACTGCCACTTATAGTCCGAAAAATACGGTATTAGCGATATTGTTATTATAAGCGCTAACGCAGGCCAACTATTTTTTTAGCGGCGCATTGATCACAGAGAGGTAGTTGGCTTAATATTAAGATCGCGTCTCAGCGGGTGGAAAGGAATTCTAGATAATAAATCAGGCCTCTCACATTTAGCCATGAATCAATAAGTTGTTCATCTGTGACATTCAATCCAATCCACTTTATTTACATAGCACTCTTAAACAACAAAATGTTTCCAAAGTGCTGCACAACAATATTAAAAACAATATTCACATATTATCCTTAGCTCCACCAATGACTGAATAAAAACAAAAAATAAATACATATTAGAGATGCGCGGATAGGCAATTATTTAATCCGCAACCGCATCACAAAAGTCGTCATCCACCCGAACTAACATTTTATCAAAACCACCGCCACCCACCCGTTGTTATATATCTAATATAGACGATGCAAGGCATTCCTGTTAAAGAAAGGAGACCGATCCAATGCAGCAGAGACATTCAATGCGTGCCAAAAAATACATAGTTAAATGTTGTTACCCACATACGAAAAACGAGCAGCACTCTTTGAAACAGGCAATTATTCATCAGGCACTGCTGCAGCTGTCACGCCAAATTTCTTCCCCCTACAAAAACCTCCCCCCACCCCATTTACTTCCGTGGTCATTGACAGCGATCGATAGCACTTCGCTGGAAGGATACTTCGTCTTTGACAGCTGCTGGAATCTGAAGAAATCGATTATTGTTTATTTTTTTGTACAGGCGCGAAACAGGACAGTCGCGTGCCGGTTAAGGACCTCCGGCAACTTTGTAATTTTATTGGACGCAGCCCCGGAAGTAAATGGGGGGCGGGGGAAGGTTTTTGTAGGGGGAAGAAATTTGGCGTGACAGCTGCAGCAGTGCCTGATGAATAATTGCCTGTTTCAAAGAGTGCTGCTCGTTTTTCGTATGTGGGTAACATTTAACTATGTATTTTTTTTTCTGAATTTGTTCAACCGCCACCTGCCCGAATCTATTTAAAATCTATTTTTTTCGTCATGCATCCGCCCGACCCGCGGATTATCCGCGGAGTCCGCGGTTGTGTCCGCAAACCGCGCATCTCTAATACATATAAAACCAATATAAAATAATTATGATTAAAAACGATTTTAAAGGGTAAAACCAATTAAAACAGTAAATAGAAATCAAAATTTTAAAAACACAGAGGACCACACAACTCACGTAGTGTTAAAAGCCAGAGAATAAAAGTGGGTCTTAAGACGAGACTTAAAACACTCCACTGTGGGAGCAGTTTGAACATTGAGGGGCAGAGTGTTCCAGAGCTTAGGGCCGACCACAGAGAAGGCCCTGTATCCCCTGGATTTAAGTCTGGTCTTGGGCACTACGAGCTGGAGCTGGCTCTCGGACCTCAGAGCGCGCGCAGTAGTGTAAATTTGGATGAGGTCTGAGATATACTGAGGTGCCAGTCCATGCAAAGCTTTAAAAACAAACAGCAATGTTTTAAAATCAATTCTAAGATGAACAGGGAACCAGTGCAAAGTCTCAAGAATTCAACTTATACTCGGAGATGGAGAGAAAGACGACAGCAGAAGACGGTGTCTGCAGGCAGCAACTTTTACCTTTTAACCCTCCGCGTGGATTATGATTAGTTCTTCATCGAAACGGAAAATAAGAACATCCTATCAAGTGAGAGCGGACATTGTACAGTAAGTGATTTATTATGTTGGTAGTTTGTATTTTGTGTTTAGCACTTATTACTGCCACACTTTACATTTAAAAATGTAAAGTGCTGTATCATTTGTCCCAAAGTAATTTGCATTGTTGTTGACGGGGAAGGGATCTGTGGTTCCTCCTCTACGTCACGGACTGACTCGCTTGTTAAACTTTGCAAATCGTTTTTTTGTGTTATAAATCAGATATATACGATAGTCGCTTCTATATAGGGGCAACTTGTTTTTCCATGACACTGGTACTTAAAGTAGCGCAAACTGGGGTTGGATGCCAAACAACATTTTTCATTGTGTTGGTTGAATGTGAAAACTGCACGAAAACCAGATTTTACGCTTATCCAAGTTGACCTGTGTGTGTCGTTGCAGTCGCCATGTACCTGGGGATCAAAAAGGGGAAAACAAGGACGGTAAGCCCCGCTCCCTCCGATTCACCTGGAGCATGAGGACCACCAGCTCCATGGAGCCCTGCGACATCATGAGGGAGATCCGCAAGGTGCTCGACGCCAACAACTGCGACTACGAGCAGCAGGAGAGCTTCCTGCTCCTCTGCGTGCACGGCGACGGGCGAGCGGAGAACCTGGTGCAGTGGGAGATGGAGGTGTGCAAGCTGCCCCGCCTCTCGCTCAACGGCGTGCGCTTCAAGAGGATATCCGGCTCATCCATCGCTTTCAAAAACATTGCTTCCAAAGTTGCCAACGAGTTAAAGCTATGAGGAAGAACGAGGCGGTGGTTCAAAGTATCCTATATCTAGAAGTATTTAAGCTGTACAATCATCCACGTAGCAGTTTCCAAATGTCTCCTTTTATATAAAAAAAACAACAACAAAATACAGAGTATGTATTGATTATAATGTATAGGTTAAGGCTTTTGGCAATAATCACTGAATTATCTACTAATATCTCAGTCTATTCTGGCCACAAGAGGGCGACATAGCGAGTTGAATTGTCATGCTGTGAATGTGGACGACAAAAAAAGCATTTCTAGTCTTATTTATTTTACTTCTTTTTTTTTTTTTCCTCTTGAAAAAGAAATAAAAAACACGTAGCGTTTATTTTTATTGTTTTTTTGATTCCCCGTGTAAATAATAGTATCTCTCACGTTCAAGATGTTTTCTTTCTTTTTGTATTTCGGTTTCAAATTGGGGAAAGAGAGAGAAAGAAATAACCGAGATGAGGGCGCCCGCCCGCCTGGTTTAAAGGTCACATGCCTCAATTAAAGTGTCTGTCAACTTGAACACACTTTTTTTATTTTTTTATTTAACATTTCACATACACTCACTGCTCACTGAGCGCGCTCATTCACCATGTTTACTAAAGTATAAACACAAAGAGTAATTTATTTATTTTTTAAATAACTATTTTGTTTGCATGTTGTTGTCCCTTTAAGAACAGACCATGTGATTTATCAGGAAGTGCTTATGTCGCTCACTAGTGACGACATGAATAGACGCCGCATTGAGTGCTGCGGTGCAGGAAATTTGGCCGCCATCTTGAACCGGTCTTCTCATCTGAGCAGCAGAAAGAGCCCGATGGCAGAGGATTTGGGCTGCGTAATCTTGCAAAAATCGGCGGACGGTGGAAAAACTTCACCAGTAAGAGTCAACATTACTATTTCTTATATTTTGTGAATCAAAGATTATTGTACTGTATTTATTAAAATTGCTTAGTTAGCTACTGTATGCTTACTGCCAGTGTACCGGCTATAAACTGAGCCTTGTATATTCATTTTCCTTAACACTCACTTAGATTACAACAAACACAATAATGCTATAACACAAATATTGGTTTAACATTTTGTTTTGCGTAGAATATATTCACATGCAGAGGTGGGTAGTAACGCGCTACATTTACTCCGTTACATCTACTTGAGTAACTTTTGGGATAAATTGTACTTCTAAGAGTAGTTTTAATGAAACATACTTTTACTTTTACTTGAGTATATTTATAGAGAAGAAACGCTACTTTTACTCCGCTCCATTTATCTACATTCAGCTCGCTACTCGCTGCTTATTTTTATCGATCTGTTAATGCACGCTTTGTTTTGGTTTGTCAGACAGACCTTCAAAGTAGGATCTATCGCATGCCTGCGTTTCACCAATCAAATGCAGTCACTGGTGACGTTTGACTCCGTTTCACCAATCAAATACAGTCACTGGTTCCGTTTGACTCAGTTTCACCAATCAAATGCAGTCACTGGTGACGTTTGACTCCGTTTCACCAATCAAATACAGTCACTGGTGACGTTTGACTCCGTTTCACCAATCAAATGCAGTCACTGGTGACGTTTGACTCCGTTTCACCAATCAAATACAGTCACTGGTGACGTTTGACTCCGTTTCACCAATCAAATGCAGTCACTGGTGACGTTTGACTCCGTTTCACCAATCAAATGCAGTCACTGGTGACGTTTGACTCCGTTTCACCAATCAAATACAGTCACTGGTGAGGTTTGACTCCGTTTCACCAATCAAATGCAGTCACTGGTGGCGTTTGACTCCGTTTCACCAATCAAATACAGTCACTGGTGACGTTT
>NC_084753.1:34187738-34220238 GCF_033978785.1 Entelurus aequoreus
ATTATCAACAACAGTATCAATATTAGTTACAATTTCAACATAGTGATTAAAAACCCCTCATAGACATTAGACATTTATAAAAATAAAAATAAATGAACAATAGTGTCACAGTGGCTTACACTTGCATCGCATCTCATAAGCTTGACAACGCACTGTGTGTGTTCAATATTTTCACAAAGATAAAATAAGTCATATTTTTGGTTCATTTAATAGTTAAAACAAATGTACATTATTGCAATCAGTTGATAAAACATTGTCCTTTACAATTATAAAAGCTTTTTACAAAAATCTACTACTCTGCTTGCATGTCAGCAGACTGGGGTAGATCCTGCTGAATAGAGAATCCTTTTGAATCGGGAAAAAAATCGTTTTTGAATCGAGAATCGCGTTGAATTGAAAAAAAAAATCGATTTTGAATTGAATCGTGACCCCAAGAATCGATATTGAATCAAATCGTGGGACACCCAAAGATTCACAGCCCTTATATATACACACATATGTATATATATATATATATATATATATATATATATATATATATATATATGCATATATATGTTGGGAAATTAGTTTACACAGAAATATTCTGTAAATATTTATTTACGTAATTTGTTTCCACACTAAGTTTTATTTTCTTTGTTTTTTTCATAAAGAAATACAATCATGTGTGCTTATGGACTGTATCCCTGTAGACTGTATTGATCTTTGATATATAATGTATATATTTTGTTTATGATTTAAAAAAAATTAAAAAAAACTTTTATTTCTTGTATAATATATATATATATATATATATATTATACAACCACTGGTCTAAACCATTGAACGTAAAGTTTTCCCGAAAATATTCTGAGGAAGACGTTTGGGAAATTTTTTAGAACGGACCCCTCTCGGGATATTTAGTTAATCTCCAATTAAAATCGGACACTGCACAAAAAAAAAAGAAAAAAGAATGCATCAAAATTAGTTTGACTATTTTTTCTGCATAGACTTGAGCTCCCCAGACCTTAAACATTGATGTCAATTTTATTATGCAAAATAAAACTGATAATGTACTTTTACTTTAATAAAGCCGAGCCAAAAAAGAAAATTTAAGGTAAAATTGTGGTTGCAACAAGTCCACTCCTAAAAAAAAAAAAAAGTTTTAAGTCTAGATTAGAGTTCTGAAATGTGCTCAGGAAAAACCCTACAAAGTTAGTAATTAATTCTGCAAAAGTGGAATTAAACTTTGGAACACAATGTTGACTTTGAGGAGCGGTGTCCCAATACTTTAGTCCATGTGGTGCAGATGAAAAGAGGAGCTTCTCTTCAGATCATTTTATTACAGATCAGTCTTCACCTTACAGAACACGTTTAAATAGACCAACAAGCAAACAGATGGACGTTCGTCAGACAAAGGAGAGTTGGGGGGGGGGGGGGGTCAGAGGGGGGTGTCCAGGTTCTACTTCTGAGCCGGCATGAGGTCTTCAATGGACTGGCCCTTCTCCAGCCTCTTCTCCATGTCCACCAGCAGCTTGACGCCGTCCACCACCATCTGCACCAGCTCCACCTCGGAGAAGCCCAGTCTGTCCGCGTTGGAGATGTCAAAGACTCCGCCCACCGCCGCCGTGTCCACGCCCCCTGGAGGACAAGGCAGTGAGTGCCTCTAGTCTACGCCAACAAGGACAAGACGAGTCACTCACCGGTCCCGCGCTTCTGGAGCCTCAGGCGCTTGAGGACCTCCTCGAACTTGGCGTTCTTGGACATGTTTGGCAGCTTCACATGCACGCCCGCGCGCAGGCCCGTGCCCAGGTTGGACGGGCAGGTGAGCACGTAGCCCAGGTGCTCGTTCCACATGAAGGCGTGACCTCGGTCCTTGAACAAGGACTCGATCTGAAATGCCAACGAAGACAAAAAATTTTAAGAAAGCTTATTTGCACATTTGTATTAACATCGCTGGAGACATGTCCCTAACTAACCCGGACCAAAGTCTTGGCGTTTTAAGCAAAGATCGTAAACTACGTTCCTTTAGTTAGGACCGATGCCGAGTCTTTACCGAATCTTAACCTAAAAACTTGGACTCAAACTTTTCGGTAAACGGCGATCACTTCCAGTTTTTCTACTAACCTAATACACGTTAAATCGTAAAGTAATTACGTTTAGTTAGCATTGGAGACGGGTCTTCAACTAACCAGGACCAAAGATCGTAAACTACGTTCCTTTAATTAGAAACTAAGCTGAGTAACTAATCTTTCGGTAAATGGCGATCACTTGCAGTTTCTACTAACCTAATACATGTTAAATCGTAAAGTAATTACATTAAGTTAGCATTGGAGACATGTCCTTAACTAACCGGGACCAAAGATCGTAAACTACGTTCCTTTAGTTAGGAACTAAGCTGAGTCTTTAACGAATCTTAACCTAAAAACTTGGACTCAAACTTTTCGGTAAACGGCGATCACTTCCAGTTTTCTACCAACTTAATACACGTTATATCGTAAAGTACTTGCGTTTAGTTAGCATTTGAGACATTTCCTTCACTAACCTGGACCAAAGTCTTTTGGCGTTTTAAGCAAAGATTGTAAACTACGTTCCTTTAGTTAGGACCGATGCCGAGTCTTTACCGAATCGTAACCTAAAAACTTGGAATGAAACTTTTCAGTAACGTCGATCACTTCCAGTTTTCTACTAACCTAATACACGTTAAATCGTAAAGCAAAAACCACAAACTCCGTCCCTTTAATTAGGACTGAAGCGGAGTCTACGAATCGCAACCCAAAAACTTGGAATCAAACTTTTCGGTACACGGCCAACACTTCCAGTTTTCTACTAACTTAATACTCGTTAAATCGCAAAGTAATTACGTTCAGTTAGCAGTGTTTCTGTAAACTTAGGTCCCTTTTTACGTGATGTCCTTTATTTACCAAACGTGAAACAAAGATTGTTAAACATTAGTTTGTTATCTCCGTAAAAAAACAAAACCCCGATAGTCATAGCTCACCTACGTTCTTCATAAACGCCAAACACCAAGTTTAACTGTTTAACGCAAGTTTTGGTCTTAAATTGCGTTGTCCTCTAACTCGATTTACGTGTTTTCAGGAAGACATTAAATTGACCACTGAACCTGCAGTTTTTTGTAAAAAACTGAAGACTAAAAGAACAGCCTTCAAGAAAACGTCAACGATTCAGAGTTTCTCAAATCCAACACGTTCTAAAGGATTGTCAATGTCGGTTTACCATCGAGACTAGTCCGGGGGAAAAAACCCTTGACAAATGTACGTTTTTCGTAAATGTCCAAGACTTCAACGAAACCAAGATATTACGAACGTGAAACCCAACAAGTTTTAAACAAAGACCATTAAAACTGGAGACGAGGGTTTCCGTAAGAAGTCTTAAGTTTTTATCGTGAACGGCCGACACTTTAAGTGTAACAGACTTTACGCAGGTTTTCGTAATCAAACTTTTTGTAAAGACATTTCACTGAACTTTGATGTTTTTGTAAACGTCGACGACTTCACAACCAACACGTTCTCGGAAACGCCAAAGTCATCCTCAATTTTCTCGTAAACCGTAACTTTAGGTCCTCATCAACACAAAGACTTCAGATCCTCCAGTGAAACATTCTGTCAAGACCAAGTACAATCTAGACGAATTCAAAGTCTCCCTACTAAACCCACCAGTGCCTCCATGGAAACGCCCCCCTCTACCTCAAAGAACTACTCACCCCCAAATCCTCCACAGGACACCTCCGCTCCGGACAGGCTAACATCCTCCAACCTCCGAGGACAAAGCTACGAACTATAGGAGACCGGGCTTTCTGCTCCGCCGCTCCCAGTCTGTGGAACGCTCTCCCTGACCACCTGAGGGCACCACAGACTGTGGATGCTTTTAAAAAAGGCTTAAAAACCCTTTTTAAAAAAGCCTTTTTTAGATATATGCATACTAGTTTTAGCTATTTGGCTCGTCTAGTTTTTATTTTAATTTATTAGGGACCGCAATGTCCCTTTGGGACAGAGGACCCTATTGTAATTGTAAGGTTTTATTCTTTATTATTATTATTCCGCCGCCTCTTTGAGCTGTAATTTGACCCCCTAAACATGCTTCAAAACTCACCATATTTGACACACACATCAGGACTGGCGAAAATTGAGATCTAATAAAAAAAACAAACCCCAAAACTCTAAATTGCGCTCTAGCGCCCCTAGGAAAAAACAGACAAAACTGCTTGTAACTTCCGGTAGGAATGTCGTAGAGACATGAAACAAAAACCTCTATGTAGGTCTGACTTAGACCTAGATTTCATACATTGACTTTTTTCAGCGAAAAACAGGAAGTTGGCAATTCCCCCTTCAAAACAAAAGTAGTAAAAACAGTCACTTTTGCCTCTGAGCTGTAATTTGACCCCCTTAACATGCTTCAAAACTCACCAAACTGGTCACATCAGGACTGGCAAAAATTGCGATCTAATAAAAAAAAAAACAACACCAAAACTCAAAATTGCGCTCTA
The DNA here is from genome assembly GCF_033978785.1 of Entelurus aequoreus. NCBI lineage: Eukaryota > Metazoa > Chordata > Actinopteri > Syngnathiformes > Syngnathidae > Entelurus > Entelurus aequoreus. Next base: position 34,192,225 of record NC_084753.1, read on the forward strand.
GCGCCCCCTTGGAAGAAAACAGACACAACTGCTCCTAGGAAGAAAACTCAGACAAACTGCCTGTAACTTCCAGTAGGAATGTCGTAGAGACATGAAACAAAAACCTCTATGTAGGTCTCACTTAGACCTACGTTTCATATATTGACAACACCCAGCAAAAATCAACAGGAAGTTTGCAATTCCCCCTTCAAAACAAAAGTTTTGTAAAAACCGGTCACCTTTTTTTAAAAATGATCTCATCTGAGCGCGTTTGTCGTGTCGGCTTCTAACTAGCACAGGAGAGAGATTGAACCCGTCTGATTAAAAGTTGACGAAAGAGTTTTAATTACTGCTCCGGTTTGGATTTTATGTGTCGTTATTATTTCCACGCGCTGTTACGTGGCAGAAGGTCGCCCATGTTCCTGACCTTGGTGAGTCCGGTGCAGAAGCGCTGGAAGACCTCCTTCATGTTCCCTCCTTTCTGCATGGAGATGACCCTCAGGTGGTCCTCCTCGTTCACCCACACCAGGAACGTCTTGTTGTCGTTGTGCCTGCAGAAAGACCCACCACCGTGAAGTCCGGCCATCTTTGCCAAGACGCCGCGAGGCCGAAGCCCGGGTCCTACCAGATGCCTCGACCGTCGGGCCAGTCCCGGGCCATCCCGGACGCCAGCAGCAGGGGGGACACGGGCTTGTCGAACAGGAAGTGGTCGTCGATCAGCTTCTCCTGCTCCGCGTCCGTCATGTTCTTCAAAGCGTAGTATTTGCCCTTCAGGTCTCCGGTGAGAGAAGCCAGAGCTGCACCAGGAGACAAGGCGTCATTACCACTTGCAGCCACCAGAGGGCGCCCACCACTCTCCCAGCAAAGGCTCCAGGAGGCCGCAGCTTTGGAGAGGTTTACCTTCGATGGAGAGCGTCTCCACGGCGCGGCGCTCTCCTCGGCTGCAGTGAGGCGGCAGGCAGAAGCCACGGACGCTGCGGCCCGTTCGGACACGGGAGCTCAGGACGTAGTTGGGGTCCAGGTCGTCGCCCCCCTGAGGGTCCCAGGTGTCAGTTCATTCACAGCAGGTGACGACTCAGGACATGACATACCTTCAGGTTGCTGAAGTCAAGGTCCGTCTTGTGCTTGTCTGTGGGCTTGTACCCGCCGTGGCGGTCCTTGATGATGGGGTCCAACAGCTCCTTGAAGACCTCGTAGGTCTCCTCGTCTCCGGCGACACAGCCCACCGTCATGATGAACGGATGACCTGCACACGTAATCACATGTCATCCATTTTGGATCCGGTTACAGGAAGCTGGAGCCTAACCATCCACTCATCATTGACAATGTTGGCGCTTCTTCCTGAAGGCCAAACAGATGTGACCTTCACACCAAAAGTCTCAAGGAGCTCTGTCAGCTGCGTAAGGAAAACTGATGTACAGTTGTGAACACTCGTTTCACTGCAACTTACACGAACGAGTCGAGTCTTTTGAACAACTTTTACCCTTGGGGATTACTTAAATGGTCACGTTTGAGATCCCAGGACCCAAAAGGGTCTCAGACACTTTTTTTTTTTTTTACTTCCAGTGCTTAAAATCTACGGAGCCCCTAAAAGGGACATGGGGAATTTTTTTATTTTATTTATTTATTTAATTTTTAGACATGAAAACTTTTAATAAAATTAAAAAATAAATAAATAAATAAAAATTATTTTATATTTTTTTAGACATGTATCTCGTGCGCACGAGAAACTTTTTATAAAAAAAAATTTTAAAAATTAAAAAATTATTTTTTTTAGACATTTATCTCGTGCGCACAAGAAACTTTTTATAAAATTTAGAAACAATTTTAAAAAAAAATTTTTTTTTTTAGACATGTATCTCGTGCGCACGAGATACATGTCTAAAAAATATATACATATATACTGTATATATAATTTTTTAATTTTTTTTTATAATTTTATAATTTTATAAAAAGAAACTCGTGCGCACGAGATACATGTCTAAAAAAAAAAATAGTTTTTTTATTTTTTATAATTTTATAAAAAGTTTCTCGTGCGCAGGAGATACATGTCTAAAAAAAAAATACAAAAAAAATTTCCCATGTCCTTTTAGGGGTTCCGTATAAATCTTTAGATCAACTTCAGATTTATCCCTTGATATGAAATTTTGGGTTTAATTTTATGCTCTTTTGTCAAAAAATTGTCAGTTTGTTTTATATTTAATAGTAAAACACTAAGCTATATTTCCCTCCCAAATATTGAAAAGTCAAATATCTGATGTGAAGCCTTAAATAATTCACGTTATTTTGATTCATTATAAAAGTTTGAGCATTGACCCTTTTAAATACAACATTAGAAGATCCTTGGACCCTTGAGGGTCCTACACAAGTCTTTTAGTTTTATACCGTTTTTGCCAAAGAAAACCTTTTTTGTATGGCATAATCAAAAATGATGCAATATTTTCCCCCAAAAAACTCAAATATTTGATTTAAAGTAGTTTGAGCCTTGAATAAGTCAATAATTCCCAACATTGATTTTGATCCATAATAATTGAGCCTTGACCGTTTTAAATAAGACAAGACTCCTGGACCCTTAAGGGTCCCACTCAAGTGCTAAGTCATTTTTCCTAAAAACGCTTAAATCTGTTGATCAACTTCAGAGCTATCCGCTGATATTACGTTTATTTCATGTTTTTTAGTTTTATACCGTTTTTGCCAAAGAAAACCTTTTTTGTATGGCATAATCAAAAAATGATGCAATATTTTTCCCCAAAAAACTCAGTCAAATATTTGATTTAAATTAGAGATGTCAGATATCGGTCTGCTGATATTATCGGCCGATAAATGCTTTAAAATGTAATATCGGTATCTGTTTTTTTATTATCGGTATCGTTTTTATTTTATTTTTATTTTTTATTAAATCAACATAAAAAACACAAGATACACTTACAATTAGTGCACCAAGCCAAAAAACCTCCCTCCCCCATTTACAGTCATTCACACAAAAGGGTTGTTTCTTTCTGTTATTAATATTCTGGTTCCTACATTATATATCAATATATATCAATACAGTCTGCAAGGGATACAGTCCGTAAGCACACATGATTGTGCATGCTGCTGGTCCACTAATAGTACTAACCTTTAACAGTTAATTTTACTCATTTTCACTAATTACTGGTTTCTATGTAACTGTTTTTATATTGTTTTACTTTCTTTTTTATTCAAGAAAATATGTTTAATTTATATATCTTATTTTATTATTATTTTTAAAAAGGACCTTATCTTCACCATACCTGGTTGTCCAAATTAGGCATAATGTGTTAATTCCACGACTGTATATATCGGTATCGGTAATTAAGATTTGGACAATATCGGAATATCGGATATGGGCAAAAATCCATTATTGGACATCCCTAATTTAAAGTAGTTGGAGCTTTGAATAAGTCAATAATTCCCAACATTGATTTTGATTCATATTAATTTAGCCTTGACCGTTTTAAATAAGACATAAGACTCCTGGACCCTTATGGGTCCAACTCAAATAGTAAGTCATTTTTTCTAAAAACGCTTAAATCTGTTGTTTTGCCAAAGAAAACCTTTTTTGTATGGCATAATCAAAATGTATGCAATATTTACCCCCCTAAAACTCAGAAGTCAAATATTTGATGTTAAAGTAGTTGGAGCCTTAAATGGGTCAATAATTCACAACATTGATTCATAATTGAGCCACGACAGTATAATTTATTTATTTATTTTTTAATTTGTCATTATAAAGACTCCTGGACCCTTCAGGGTCCCACTTAAATGTCAAAAGTAATCATTAAATATGTAGATTAACTTCAGATATTAAGTTTGTTTACCTTTTTTTTTTTCCAAAGACCACCCAGAAACTTAAGTCAAATATTTGATGCAGAGTCTTAGGTCAGAAATTCACAGTTTGATCATTGACCATTTAAAATAAACACAAGACCCTCAAACCCTTGAGGGGCCCACTCATAAATGTTAGTCTTTTTTTTAATCCAAGATAGAGTTTAATTTGTTTGTGTTTTATTCGCCTTTTTTTTTTTTGAATGGCAAAAACCAAAAATATTCAAATACTTTCCCCCAAAAAATTCAAGTCAAATATTTGATATGAAGTCCTTGGAGCCTTAAAAATGTCATTTCACATCATTGATTTTGATTCATAATTGTTTGAGCACTTTTAACACTAAGACCCTCGGGACCAATAAGGGTCCCACTCATAAGTGTTAAGTCTCTTTTTTTAAACCTAAATCTAGATAAACTTCAGATCGTTGATAGTTTAATTTTTTCATGTTTTTTTGCCCTTTTTAAAATAAACCCCTTTTTTTTTTTAATGGCAAAAACAAAAAATATTTTATATTTTCCCCCCCAAAAAATCAAAGTCAAATATTTGATGTGAAGTCCTTGGAGCCTTAAAAATGTCGATAATCCACAACATTGATTTTGAGTCATAATTGTCTGAGCATTGACCGCTTTTAACACTAAGACCTTTGAGGGTCCCACTCATAAGTGTTAAGTCATATATTCATATTTTTGTATTTTAAACTCTTAAATCTCTAGGTCAAAGCAAAATATGGTAGTCTCGCTATGGAAGCACTAAAAACTAGGCGCAGTCGAAGTGGAGGCACGTAAATAAGACCAGCCCACTGAAGAGACTGTCAGAAAGCGGCTTGAAGATGGTTTGTAAAACATAACCTATGCAACATTTTGACCAAAGAACCACCATTACATGCTATGTAGACCACAAGGAAGTGTTCTACATGTAGAAAAAAAAGATCCTTTTAACAGATGAAACCAATAGTCCCAAAAGGTTTTTAATACGCACATTGCCATGCTGATGTTCACGAACAATTCAAGTCTTGAACGGCTCTCGGTGAACAAGGAGGACCGTTACGGATCGCTGTAAAGCGTTTACAGATGCGAAATTCTCACGCTGCCTTCACGCGTTTCCACTCTACGGGACTGGAACCCCAGTGACGTTCACGACCAGAGTCTTTCCAACAGCTCTTTTAAAAAGGGACGACAGAACAGATACAGTCGCGAGCCGTTCATCACACATAGGGATGACGTTCGAAACCGGTCCTCCCGGTTGTTCGATAAGAAAAGAACCGTTCGATAAAAAAAAGAACCGATTCCATGGACTCGAGTCCCTTTTTGAGAACCGGTTCCCGTTATCTAGGCCACTATAGTAAAGAGAAAGAGTTGGTTCTTTATTCGAATCCCTGGGAACGAATCCCGTCCCACAAGAAATGCCCTGTGGGACATCACAGGAAATGTGATGTCACACAAGCAGCAAAAATAATGGACCGGAAAAAACGCCTCAAGGCACATGGCTATTCACCTATAGTGATCACAGAGACAGGTTGTTTTTGTGTTACTGTATATACTTGTTTTTCTGAAAAATCCCACTTAATATACTTTGGGTAACAGTCAATATTTATTTGTTTTATTAGGGGGGTAACAGTCAGTATTTTTTATTTTCTTATAAAATAAAAGTGAGCTTTTGTTAAACCAAATATTGTGTTTTTTTCCATATACAACAACCTATCTAGATTCGATAAGAGGATTCAATAATGGGCTCGAACTCGATAATTTCTTATCAAACATCATCCCTAATCACACACATATACAAATATATATACACAAATAAATGCATAAATCCTTTTATTTTGAGCCGTTGGGAGACCGTATATACAGCAGGGAGGGAATTCATGTTCGTTGCAGTTTACCCGACACATGAAAGGTGACAAATTAGGGGTGCCCTATGCACATTCACCTCCAGATGGCACCAGAGTGTTGAATACCTTAAAAATGTGTTTTTAGTGGCAATTCCAGCTTTGACCGCAGCGTCAGTTGCTGTGCGGTGTGGCGCTTTCCGTAATTTTCAGCAGACTGCATTGCGAAATGATCAACCAACCCCTCATGCGAGATCCACCCAGACATGGGGGCGATATGAACCCATTCCCTACTGTACGGAGTGGAATGTAAATACTTGTTAGACATTTGTGTCGCTTTGCGATCATCATTTGACGAGGATTCTGTGATAGCAACACTTGAAATACTTTTCAATCGGATCAGTATCGCCGATACCAGCCAGAATTGTACTTGTATCGGCTAGGAAGGACATTAATATTTACAGTACTAATATTTAACAATATTGTTGTACATTTGAATTGCAGTATTTGGATGAAATGAACTGCAACCGGCTGTCTGTGGTTTTATGTTATCGGTCCATGTTTTTTTATTATATTTGATTCTATTTTACTCGGAGGGAAAAAGAGACTGCATTGCGAAATGATCAGCCAACCCCTCTTCCCCTCACGCGAGATCCACCCAGACATGGGGGCGATATGAACCCTTTCCCTACTGTACAGAGTGGAATATAAATACTTGTTAGACATTTGTGTCGCTTTGCTATCATTTGACGAGGATTCTGTGATAGCAACACTTGAAATACACTTTTCCCAATCGGATTCAGTATCGCCGATATCAAGTAAAATTAAGGCTGGTATCGGCTGGGAAAGACAATCACTGGTATCGCATATCATTAATATTTATCGTACAAGTAGACATTTTGAATTGCAGTATTCGGATGCAAATAACTGCAACCAGCTGTGGTTTTAAGTAGGGATGTCCGATAATGGCTTTTTTGCCGATATTCCGATATTGTCCAACTTTAATTACCGATACCGATATATACAGTCGTGGAATTAACACATTATTATGCCTAATTTGGACAACCAGGTATGGTGAAGATAAGGTACTTTTTTTTTTTTTAAATAATAAAATAAAATAAGAAATAAATTAAAAACATTTTCTTGAATAAAAAAGAAAGTAAAACAATATAAAAACAGTTACATAGAAACTAGTAATGAATGAAAATGAGTAAAATTAACAGTTAAAGGTTAGTACTATTAGTGGACCAGCAGCACGCACAATCATGTGTGCTTACGGACTGTATCCCTTGCAGACTGTATTGATATATATTGATAGGAACCAGAATATTAATAACAGAAAGAAACAACCCTTTTGTGTGAATGAGTGTAAATGGGGGAGGGAGGTTTTTTTGGGTTGGTGCACTAATTGTAAGTGTATCTTGTGTTTTTTATGTTGATTTAATTAAAAAAAATTAAAAACGATACCAACACTAAAAAAAAAACGATACCGATCATTTCCGATAGTACATTTTAAAGCATTCATCTCTAGTTTTGTTATCTGTCCATTTTTTTTTTTTTTTTTTAATTCTATTTTTAACTTTACTTGGAGGGAAAACCAGACTGCATTGCGAAATGATCAACAAACCCCTCTTCCCCTCACGCGAGATCCACCCAGACGTGGGGGCAATATGAACAAATATTTGACAATATTTTTGTACATTTAAATTGCAGTATTCGGATGCAAATAACTGCAACCGGTTGTCTGTGGTTTTATGTTAATAACACATTTTATTTATAAGACGCCTTTCTGGGCACTCAAGGACACTGTACAAAATCACAACAATAAAATTGGATTAAAAAAATAAAAATAAAAATAAATAAATAAAAAATGTATGTAATGTTATCTGTCCATGTTTATTTTTTTTTATTCTATTTTTACTTGGAGGAAAAAACAGACTGCATTGCAAGATCAACAAACCCCTCTTCCCCTCACGTGAGATCCACCCAGACATGGGGTAAATATGAACAAATATTTGACAATATTGTTGTACATTTGAATTGCGGTATTCGGATGCAAATAAATCTGTGGTTTTATGTAGAGATGTCGATAAATGCTTTAAAACGTAATATCGTAAATTATCTGTATCGTTTTTTTTATTATCTGTATTTTTTTTAATATTTTATTTTTTATTAAATCAACATAAACACAAGATACACTTACAATTAGTGCACCAAACCAAAAATCCTCCCTCCCCCATTTACACTCATTAACACAAAAGGGTTGTTTATTTCTGTTATTAATATTCTGGTTCCTACATTATATATCAATATATATCAATACAGTCTGCAAGGGATACAGTCCGTAAGCTGGTCCACTAATAGTACTAACCTTTAACAGTTAATTTTACTCATTTTCATTAAATACTAGTTTCTATGTAACTGTTTTTATATTGTTTTACTTTTTTTAATCAAGAAAATGTTTTTAATTTATTTATCTTATTTTATTATTTTTTTTTTTAAAAAGGACCGTATCTTCACCATACCTGGTTGTCCAAATTAGGCATAATAATGTGTTAATTCCACAACTGTATATATCGGTATCGGTTGATATAGGTATCGGTATTTAAAGAGTTGGACAATATCGGAATATCGGATATCGGCAAAAAGCCATTATCGGACATCCCTATTTTTATGTTATCTATCCATGTTTTTTTTTGTATTTTTACTTTATTTTACTTGTGGGAGGGGAAAAACACTGCATCTGATGCACTTTCGGCCATTTTATGTCCATTAATGTGTTTAAAACTAAATTATTATTTTTTTAAGTAGTCTTTAAAAGGACCATAAATCCCGTCTGGGTTATGCAACTGCGACCCTCGGCGGGAGAGGCGCCGTAATGCGCCTAATAGACGCGCACTCATCTTTCAGCCGAGGTAAACCCTCATGCACTCACCAGGGTTGTCGATCCCGGTCTGGATGACGTCATCGAGCGTGAAGCCGCTGGGGGTCTGCTTGCTCCTCAGCCGCTCGTACATGTCGGCGGTCAGCACCTTGGCCATGTGGTTGTTGTGCTTGCTCAGGTCCGGGTACTCCTGGTCCGAGGCGTAGTTCATCTTGGCCAGGTTGTGGGTGTTCCCGAACGGCATGGCTGCTTCCTGCGGGCCGAGGCGGAGGGTTAGGGGGGGGGGCGTCATTCCAATACTCGGCACAGGTGCACACAATCAGCACCACATCAAAAACAAACCGCTTTTAAATCAAACTAGTTCTGTTAATTTGCGTCTTTTTTTTAATTTTTTTTTAAGTCCTTACCTTTTGTGTGCGGCTGCTACAACTACTAGCGGGCACAGACACGAAGATCCCTATTTTGCCGGCACAGTCCCAAAGACGAGCTCCCGGTCCCCGGCGCCCAGCATCCGCTTTTATAGGCAGCCATGCTCGCCTCCCATTGGACGCGCTTTGCACTCGTTCGTGCCGCGCAGGGCTCTGATTGGTCCGCCTCGACACGAAAGCCCGCCCCCTGCCGCACTCACGTGACTGCAAAATAATAGCATGATTCAAGGCGAGATTCCGTTTTTTTTTGTTTTTTTCCGTAGACAATACATCCTAAAAGAGTCGACAGACGTATAAATAGGGAAATAAGGATGTATATAAGGATATTACGGAGCCCCTAAAGGGACATGGGGGGGGGAATTTTTTTTTATACATTTTTATTTTATTTTATTTTATTTTTAGACATGCATCTCGTGCGCACGAGAAACTTTTTATAAAGTTGTAATTAAAAAAAAAAGTATAATTTTTTTTATTTTTTTTTAGACATGTATCACGTGCGCACGAGAACCTTTCTCTTGCGCACGAGATACATGTCTTAAAAAAAACAATACAATAAAAAAATTTATAATTTTTTTTTTTTTTTTTTTTAGACATGCATCTTGTGCGCACGAGATAGTTTCAATTATAAATTGAGGGTCGCAATTATAAAAAAAAATTTTTTTTTATAACTTTATAAAAAGTTTCTCGTGCGCATGAGGTACATGTCTAAAAAAACAAAAAAAAAAGTTATACATTTTTTTATTGTATTTTTTTTTTAGACATGTATCTCATGCACAAGAGAAACTATCTCGTGCGCACGAGATACATGTCTAAAAAAAACAAACAAAAAAATTATAAATTTTTTTATTGTATTTTTTTTTTTTAGACATGTATCTCGTGCGCAAGAGAAACTATCTCGTGCGCACGAGATACATGTCTAAAAAAAACCAAAAAACAAAAACATATTGTAAAACTTTTTTTTTTCCCCATGTCCCTTTAGGGGCTCCGTAGGATATGTATATATGTATGTATATATATATGTATATATATATATAAGGATGTAATAAGGATATGTTACAGTTAAATAAATACCATTTTCAAACGATTAATGGAAAATACCTCACTAATAAGTCTTTGGAAAAGAAAATGTAACAATATGGTTGACAGCTGTTGTATCTGTAATGATGTAATGCCAATGGTCCAAGGGGGAAATATATTTAAAAAAATATCAATGCCGTTGATTTTTGTGCTCTGATATCAATTCTAAAATTTAAATACAGATACTTTTGATATTTTAGTTCAGGGGTGTCCAAACTTTTTCCACTAACTTCAATGTACGCGGGGGGCCATATTGATATGTTTTTATTTAAAAAATGCTAAAAACAGATATTGTGTCAGCTGTGTATTATTGGTGGATATAAGTATGTAGTTATTAATTATTAGTTACAACATTTAATTTTTTTCTCATTACATACCCACTTTCTTGCTCCTTTTGCTGACATTTTTACAGTTTTTTTGCCCCCATGTACAAACCCCGTTTCCAAATGAGTTGGGAAATTGTGTTAGATGTAAATATAAACAGAATACAATGATTTGCAAATCATTTTCAACCCATATTCAGTTGAATATGCTACAAAGACAACATATTTGATGTTCAAACTGATAAACTTTTTTTTTTTCTCGCAAATAATCATTAATTTTAGAATTTGATGCCAGCAACACGTGACAAAGAAGTTGGGAAAGGTGGCAATAAATACTGATAAAGTTGAGGAATGCTCATCAAACACTTATTTGGAACATCCCACAGGTGAACAGGCAAATTGGGAACAGGTGGGTGCCATGATTGGGTATAAAAGTAGATTCCATGAAATGCTCAGTCATTCACAAACAAGGATGGGGCGAGGGTCACCACTTTGTCCACAAATGCGTGAGCAAATTGTTGAACAGTTTAAGAAAAACCTTCCTCAACCAGCTCATCTAAGATGGACTGATACAAAGTGGAAAAGTGTTCTGTGGTCTGACCAGTCCACATTTCAAATTGTTTTTGGAAACTGTGGACGTCGTGTCCTTCGGACCAAAGAGGAAAAGAACCATCCGGATTGTTATGGGCCCAAAGTTGAAAAGCCAGCATGTGTGATGGTATGGGGGTGTATTAGTGCCCAAGACATGGGTAACTTACACATCTGTGAAGGCGCCATTAATGCTGAAAGGTACATACAGGTTTTGGAGCAACATATGTTGCCATCCAAGCAACGTTACCATGGACGCCCCTGCTTATTTCAGCAAGACAATGCCAAGCCACGTGTTACATCAACGTGGCTTCATAGTAAAAGAGTGCGGGTACTAGACTGGCCTGCCTGTAGTCCAGACCTGTCTCCCATTGAAAATGTGTGGCGCATTATGAAGCCTAAAATACCACAAGGGAGACCCCCGGACTGTTGAACAACTTAAGCTGTACATCAAGCAAGAATGGGAAAGAATTCCACCTGAGAAGCTTCAAAAATGTGTCTCCTCAGTTCCCAAACGTTTACTGAGTGTTGTTAAAAGGAAAGGCCATGTAACACAGTGGTGAACATGCCCTTTCCCAACTACTTTGGCACGTATTGCAGCCATGAAATTGTAAGTTAATTATTATTTGCAAAAAAAAAATAAAGTTTATGAGTTTGAACATCAAATATCTTGTCATTGTAGTGCATTCAACTGAATATGGGTTGAAAATGATTTGCAAATCATTGTATTCCGTTTATATTTACATCTAACACAATTTCCCAACTCATATGGAAACGGGGTTTGTATAACATATTGTAATGAGGTGATTGTCTTTTTTTGCTTATATATAATGCAGAAATGAACAAAAACTATTAGGATTTAATAGAATAGTTCCATATTATTACCAGAAAAACTTTCATTATTTGTTTTATTTGTTTTTGTTTGTTTAGTGTCTCCTTGTTTGGCTGGATAGAAGAGCGAAAGCAAAAAAAAAGTAGATCTACAAATGATATGCACTGCCTGTCTAAGGCATCAGCCAATCCAGGAAGTTTACAAGTCAGCGAAAGCAACCTACTTCCGGTCTCCTGTGCCCGGCTTCCTGTCACAACAAGCACATGTGGGGACTCCGTGAAAGTTGACTTCCGCATGCACAGACGAGGACCAAAAGTGGTTTATTTGGAACTAATTGTGTTTTTTTGGAGACGCTTAACGGGGATTGTTGTATAAACGGTAAGTCGCGGCACAAATGGTCGCTTATTTCTTTGTCTGTGCTGTCCGTTAGCCGGACGTGCTAACGTGGTTAGCATGCTTCAAGCGTAGAAGTTCCGGTTAGCGTTATCGTAAATGTAACACATTTATTGTGTCGTCAATGTGTCTTTCCTAGATTTTAAATTCTTGTTAAATGCAACTTAACCTCGTTAGCGGTGTATCCTCTAATATTTAATATCTTCTTTTATTTTTTATTTTATAAATCCATCCATCCATCTTCTTCCGCTTATCCGAGGTCGGGTCACGGGGGCAGCAGCCTAAGTAGGGAAGCCCAGACTTCCCTCTCCCCAGCCACTTTGTCCAGCTCCTCCCGGGGGATCCCGAGGCGTTCCCAGGCCAGCCGGGAGAGATAGTCTTCCCAAGGTGTTCTTTAAATTCTTGTTAAATGCAACCTAAGCTCGTTAGCGGTGTATCCTCTAATATTTGATATCTTTTTTTATTTTTATAAATCTTTATTTATAAATTGCAACATTTACAAACAATTGAGAAATAATAATAATTAAAATAAGTACAAAAACAGTACAAAACAGTGCCAGGGGGTTGTAAACTCAATAAAGTAACTAAAATGGAATGTAAAATATATATTTATAACAAAGTGCAAAGCCATAGGCTCACACAAGTTCAGTAAATAATTTAGATTAGGAACACAGCATCATCGTTTTCACAGCTTTTTGGTTGTTCGAGGTAGAGAGTGTTTTAATGTAGAGTTCTAATTCTTTTTTAAAGGCACAAATAATAGGTGAGGTTTTGACAAACTTGCATTTATGAATATAAAACTTAGCCCATGGGTGTCAAACTCTGGCCCGTGTAATTTCACTTGCCGGTTTGGTGGTAGCGGGGGGTGTATTTTGTAGCGTCCCGGAAGAGTTAGTGCTGCAAAGGGTTCTGGGTATTTGTTCTATTGTGTTTATGTTGTGTTACGGTGCGGATGTTCTCCCGAAATGTGTTTGTCATTCTTTTTTGGTGTGGGTTCACAGTGTGGCGTATATTTGTAACAGTGTTAAAGTTGTTTATACGGACACCCTCAGTGTAACCTGTATCGCTGTTGATCAAGTATGCGTTGCATTCACGTGTGTGTGCGTACAGAAGCCGCACATATTTTGTGACTGGGCCGGCACGTTCTTAGAATGGATGAAAAGCGGACGTGACGACAGCTCGTAGAGGACGTTAAAGGCAGTGCCTTTAAGACACGCCCCCAAGACTGTGGTCCGGGTGGACTACGAGCTATAATGACTGATGAACACCTTCGTTGGATAATGAAGGTTGCCTCAGCTCAAAGCCTGAGCCCCGACATTAATGAACTAGCATCCAAGAAAAGATGGCAGGTATCTGGCCTGGGCACATCAGATTAGATCAGTGTGTTGCAAACTGAGCAGTTTAAAGTCCTGAATGGTTGTTTCATTCATTGTTATTTTATTTTGTAAGTTATTAGCCTGTGGAAAAAGTTAATGTTGATATTTACCTCAGAAGGCTGCAAATAGAAAAGAGGCATTCAATTTTTATTTACATTGTATTTGATATGCCATTGATATTTTTTTATTATTATTATTATCTGAAACTCGATTTTGCATGTCCCTATAAAGTTATATAAGCCTGGCTTGTTCAATATTCAATGCAAAACTTGTTTGGGTCCCTGTTAAAAGGTTAATTTGTTTAACCTTGGCCCGCGGCTTTGTTCAGTTTTAAATTTTGGCCCACTCTGTATTTGAGTTTGACACCCCTGACTTAGCCAATAGTATAATGAGATTGCAAAGGTAAAATTCCTTTTCAAAATTGTTTTCATACAGTGTAAATCCAAATAGCACATCTTTAAAACAAAGCACAAGTTTGTAATGAATATTGTCCAGGATGAAGCGACAATATTTAATAAGTGACGTGTACCGCCATATTTTACTTTCAAAATAAGACTTTGCCTGTCAGATTTGTTTCAAATAGCACTTGACTATATTAAATGTATGACATCATAAATATTTGTTCATGTAACACATTATCATGTTGATTTTGTGTCACGTTGCAGAGTGAGCGCACTATGAGTTTCGTGGACTACTCTGACGTCATCCAGGACGGCGACGTCGCCGTGGTGTACCTGGGCCACGACTCCATGACGCACATCAAGGTGCGGCACGGGGCCCAGACGCAGACGCGCTACGGCGCCATTCGCCACTCGGCAGACCTGATAGGCCAGCGCTACGGGTCGAAGGTCACGTGCACCAAAGGCGGCTGGGTGTACGTGCTCCACCCCACGCCCGAGCTGTGGACCGTCACGCTGCCGCACCGCACGCAGATCCTCTACACCACCGACATCGCCGCCATCACCATGTTGCTGGAGCTCAAGCCCGGCTCGGTCGTGTGTGAGTCAGGTGAGCGACGACCTTACCGCAAAGGAAGTTAGCGTCTTCTCCCTGGGAAGCCGGAATTATCATGTCATGGAAAATAAATCCAATAATGCGGCAGTGCGTTCAACAATGTAAACAACAATGAAGAGCATCATTAACAAAGTAAACAACAGTGGAGGGTATCATTAACGTTCAATGTGGTTGAGGGCCGAAAGCCCACTGCATGTAAAGTAACTATATACATATATATATATATATGTATGTATATATATATATATATATATATATATATATACTGTGTATATATATGTATATATATATATATATATACTGTGTATATATATATGTGTGTATGTATGTATGTATGTATATATACAGTATGTGTATATATATTTATATATATATATATATATATATATATATATATATATATATATATACTGTGTATATATATATGTATATATATATATATACTGTGTATATATATATGTGTGTATGTATGTATGTATGTATATATACAGTATGTGTATATATATATTTGTATGTATATATATATGTATATGTGTATATATATATATGTATGTATGTGTATATATATGTATATATATATATATATATATGTATGTATGTATGTATGTATGTGTATATATATGTATATATATATATATATATATATATATATATATATGTGTATATATATATATATGTATAGCTATGTATGTATATCTATATATGTATATATCTGTGTATGTATGTGTGTGTATATATATATATATATATGTATATATATATATATATATAAATATAAATATATTACAATTAATATGTGTGTGTATGTAGATGTGTATATATATATATACACATCTACATACACACACATTATATTAATTGTAATATATATATATATATATATATATATATATATACACATCTACATACACACATTATATTAATTGTAATATATTTGGATATTAAGAGTATGCGAAAGTTTGACTTCTACCATGTTTACTTCTGTGACAACCTCCTTAAAGTTTTGTAAATTATTAAACAGCTAAAATGCACCAAACATGGATAAGTATGGAGAGTTTTAAGCATTTTCCCATCACTTTTCGTAATTAATTTTTATTTTTGCTGTGCTTGGACATTTTTTATAATATCCACAAAGTTCAGTGACCACGCGTGTCTACATTGGGGCGGTATAGCTCGGTTGGTAGAGTGGACGTGCCAGCGACTTGAGGGTTCCAGGTTCGATCCCCGCTTCCGCCATCCTAGTCACTGCCGTTGTGTCCTTGGGCAAGACACTACCCACCTGCTCCCAGTGCCACCCACACAGTTTTAAATGTAATTTAGATATTGGGTTTCACTATGTAAAAGCGCTTTGAGTCACTAGAGAAAAGCGCTATATAAATACTCACTAAATTCACTTCACATTTTGTGTTGGTTGGATTTTTTTTAGATTGTATTTTTTTGCACCATGACTAGGGAAGGTTGTTTGCATTCGGTCATACAAATAGATGCTGCACATTCCAAACATAAAAAGTCATTGACCAGGAAAAACTAATTTTGTCCACTAGATTGTGTCAAAATAGCAGCATTAAAAACGTTATACTTTTAAAATGAATATAATATAATAATATATTCTTTATTAAACTCATGACGTCTCGCGGGCCAATTTAAAGACGCCGGCGGGCCGTTTTTGGCGAACGAACAAGAAGTCGGCCATCTTGGTTTTTGTCTTCCATTTTTCGGCGAAAAAAGGGGTCGTACTTTAACAAACTCCTCCTCGGGACTTTGACCATATAAGTCGCGGTAAAAATGACATATATTACACATATAGGTGATGATAAATTAAGAAAAATAAATCCCCACGCCGCAAGATGTGGGCGTGGCATGGCCCCAAACTTTGCTCCGATGGTTTTTGGCCGTTATTTGGCAAAACAAAAGGGGTCGTACTTAAATCAACTCTTCTTAGGGACTTTAACCAAATGAGTCACAATTATAATGACAGATACTACACATATAGGTGATGATGAATTAAGAAAAAAATGTCCTACACCATAAGATGTGGGCGTGGCATGGCGCCACACATTACTCCCATGCTTTGCCACAAAACACGAAACGTTAATAACTGGGCTCCACAAATTCAGATCTTGCTTTTATTTGGTAGAAATGATGATGATGACACCCTAAAGTGCCCGATGGGTCAGTACCTGTTCATACCTTCTCATAGTGGGCGGAGCCTAGCGACGAAAACTGCCCCCACGCCATCACCAATCTGTCATTTCTGCACTTTAGGTGATCAGGGATATACTAAACTGATGGCTGATCATAAATTGCAAAAAATGTTTTGTAAATGACAGGATGTGGGCGTGGCATAGCGATAAACTTTAATCTAATAGTTTGTCACAAAACGTTAACTCGATTTCACAAGTTCAGATCTTGATCCTAATAGCTACAAATGATGACCGTCCATTTTATTTTACTAGGGCCCAAGCAGAGGGCAAGGGCCCTATAGAAATTGTTGTTTTTTCTTCTATATGTTTGGACACCTTTTTCAGGCCCTTAACATGCACAACAAGTCCCCATATTTTGCAGACGCGTCAGGTATGGCGAGAAATTTCATATTTTGGGAGTACCGAAAATTTTGTTCGGGGGTCTTGACCGCACGCGTCTTGCCTGCCGGCCGACTGGCATGTACCTCGAGCAATGCGAGCGAGGGCCCGCTCAAGACTGCTCGCAGCTTTAAGTCTTGTTTTTGGTCTGAAAGTGACCATTCCAGGCATGTGATTTTTCCGTCTATAGTCTTTTTTTTGTCTCTGTAAATATATAAAAATATAATTTCCGTTTTTCTTTGCGTTTTCCGACCTACAATGTGTGTTAAAATCTTTGTCCGTCTCTTTGCCATACCTTCCGACAACTACGGTTTTCCCGTAATGATTACGGTTTTTGATCATCCATTCCGGTTTACGGCTGCAGTGGTAAAAACTACGGTTTTCCATTAAAAATGATTAACTCAAAAAACAAAGCTACGTAGCGAAGCAACTCCACGGGCAGGGGACAAAATATACGGGAAACATCAATGAGGATTGGTTGGTTTACGTATAAGAACATCCATGATTGGTTGGTGGGTTTACTATGATGAGTCACGATTGGTTAAGACTAGAGCAAAACATGACGAGAGGGCCAATCAGAGGCAAGATAGGGTGGGTCATCGAACCAGGAAGGGAACTCACAACACAAATGACGACGAGAGAGTCGTAGAAGAGAAGAAGGAATATTCAAGCGGGCGATTTATATGGATGATGCCAGAAGGATTCTCGTCCTTAGATTTTTCTTTTAGCGATGTAGACGACGTCCAGGAATGTGTGATTGAAGCAAAGTAATGTGTAAATAATGTCAAAAACTAGATGAACCAGCTGTGGCTGTGAAGTGAACACTGGTGCAGTTGTAAATACTGTATAGAGTAGGCTCACCCATGTGGTTCCTGTGGATGTGAACATAATTACTGTAGTGACTAAATAACATAGTGACTGAAGCAGACAAAGTAATGTGTAAATAATGTCCATAACTACATGAACTATCTGTGGCTGTGAAGTGAACAATAGTACGGTTGTAAATACTGTATAGAGTAGGCTCACCCATGTGGTTCCTGTGGATGTAAACTAGGGCTGAACGATTTCAGGAAAAAATCTGATCACGATTTTTCTGACAGAAATTGCGATTTCGATTTTGACTCACGATTTCTTTTCAAATCAAGCTTCAGTAACAGTAACAGATTTAAAACATGACAAAAAATGATATACCATGAAAACATTAAATGCTATGTAATGCAAGGATGAATACTAAAAGGTAAGAATTGCTTCAAACATGTATTTATTAAGAAACATGCATGTACATTCTCCAAAGTTCTTGACCAACAGCAGTTATTAAAACTAAAGAACTAAAACCAGTACAAAAACCTTAATTATGTTAAGATAAATAAAAAAGTTTAAGTTAAATAAAATACAAAACAATTCCAACACAAAAAGCAATGCTTAATATATAATAAGAAAAACAAAATTCAACAACTTCAATAAAGGAAAAAAAGGATCCTGACCTTATGTAAACAGTCTTATACTCAAGTAGGTAGGTCAGTCTTTTATGGCTCAAGAGAGCTAGCCTATCAACATCTATAGCAGCAATTCAAGTACTTTATTCAACCCTGGAAGAAACCTGAACAATATTTTAAAGTGAAATTGAAAAGTAATGGTAATAAAGAAAATACTATTACAAAAACAAAATGACCCAACCTCTGCCCTTCTGAAAAATATGTCAGACATTAAAATAGGTGGGTCATTCATTTACCGCTTAGCAGCACCCAAATATTGCACATCTATTCTGTTAACAATAGAACATGGCAAAAAAACTGGCAAACGACGCTGTAATTGTGGTATGTTTGCTACAATGGGCTGAATCGCTCGGGGTTGACTTTTCACCGGACTTTTTGGTCATACATTCGTCGTGTAACTGCCGGTGGTGATTTTTCAAGTGCCGGAATAAATTAGTCGTGTTGCCTTGGGATGTGGCGACTTTGGCCCGACAAGTTTTACAAAGTACCTGTTTCTCATGCACATCTGAAGTTTCGAAACCGAAGTAGTCCCAAATGACAGACGTGCTGCTCTTCTTCTGTATTAAAACTAAATCCTCCTCCACTTCTGACCCGGCGGCAGCAGCCATTTCCTCCAGGACGTTTGTTTCTTCACCAAAGTTGTTAGTGGGCGTGTACGCGGTAGCCTCGTCAATGGCCGCCTCTGATTGGTTAGCGTGACGGCATGCCCTGCTCACAAGTAGTTTACCACTTCTGATTGGTGAGTTTGACAAGGCATGAGAGTAGCACGAGCAGGCTGCATATACACAACAGACATGTCAGCCAGGAGAGCTAAATAACGTTCGTCTAAAACCGAAGCCTTCACGATCTCAAGATTGAGACTTCTGAAATCGCAATTTCGATCTGAAAACGATAAATCGTTCAGCCCTAATGTAAACATAATAACTGTAGTGACTAAATAACATAGTGACTGAAACAGACAAAGCAATGTGTAAATAATGTCAATAACTAGATGAACACTGTGGCTGTAAAGTGAACACTAGTAGAGGTTGTAAATATTGTATAGAGTAGGCTAGCCCATGTGGTTCCTGTGGATGTGAACATAATTACTGTAGTGACTAAATAACATAGTGACTGAAACAGACAAAGCAATGTGTAAATAATGTCAATAACTAGATTAACCATCTGTGGCTGTGAAGTGAACACTGGTACGGTTGTAAATACTGTATAGAGTAGGCTCACCCATGTGGTTCCTGTGGATGTGAACATAATTACTGTAGGGACTAAATAACATAGTGACTGAAACAGACAAATTAATGTATAAATAATGTCAATAACTAGATGAACACTGGCTGTGAAGTGAACACTAGTAAGGTTGTAAATACTGTATAGAGTGGACTCAACCATGTGGTTCTGTGGATGTGAACATAATTACTGTAGGGACTAAATAACATAGTGACTGAAACAGACAAAGTCATGTGTAAATAATGTCAATAACTAGATGAACACTGTGGCTGTAAAGTGAACACTAGTAAGGTTGTAAATACTGTATAGAGTAGGCTAGCCCATGTGGTTCCTGTGGATGTGAACATAATTACTGTAATGACTAAATAACATAGTGACTGAAACAGACAAAGTAATGTGTAAATAATGTCAATAACTAGATGAACACTGTGGCTGTAAAGTGAACACTAGTAGGGGTTGTAAATATTGTATAGAGTAGGCTAGCCCATGTGGTTCCTGTGGATGTGAACATAATTACTGTAATGACTAAATAACATAGTGACTGAAACAGACAAAGTAATGTGTAAATAATGTCAATAACTAGATGAACCAGCTGTGGCTGTGAAGTGAACACTAGTAAGGTTGTAAATACTGTATAGAGTAGGCTCACCCATGTGGTTCCTGTGGATGTAAACATAATAACTGTAGTGACTAAATAACATAGTGACTGAAACAGACAAAGCAATGTGTAAATAACGTCAATAACTAAATGAACACTGTGGCTGTAAAGTGAACACTAGTAGGGGTTGTAAATATTGTATAGAGTAGGCTAGCCCATGTGGTTCCTGTGGATGTGAACATAATTACTGTAGTGACTAAATAACATAGTGACTGAAACAGACAAATTAATGTGTAAATAATGTCAATAACTACATGAACCATCTGTGGCTGTGAAGTGAACACTAGTACGGTTGTAAATACTGTATAGAGTAGGCTCACCCATGTGGTTCCTGTGGATGTAAACATAATAACTGTAGTGACTAAATAACATAGTGACTGAAACAGACAAAGCAATGTGTAAATAATGTCAATAACTAGATGAACACTGTGGCTGTAAAGTGAACACTAGTAGGGGTTGTAAATATTGTATAGAGTAGGCTAGCCCATGTGGTTCCTGTGGATGTGAACATAATTACTGTAGTGACTAAATAACATAGTGATTGAAACAGACAAAGCAATGTGTAAATAATGTCAATAACTAGATGAACCATCTGTGGCTATGAAGTAAACACTAGTAAGGTTGTAAATACTGTATAGAGTAGGCTTACCCATGTGGTTCCTGTGGATGTGAACATAATTACTGTAGGGACTAAATAACATAGTGACTGAAACAGACAAATTAATGTGTAAATAATGTCAATAACTAGATGAACACTGGCTGTGAAGTGAACACTATTACGGTTGTAAATACTGTATAGAGTGGACTCATGTGGTTCCTGTGGATTTGAACATAATTACTGTAGGGACTAAATAACATAGTGACTGAAACAGACAAAGTAATGTGTAAATAATGTCAATAACTAGATGAACACTGTGGCTGTGAAGTGAACACTAGTAAGATTGTAAATACTGTATAGAGTAGGCTAGCCCATGTGGTTCCTGTGGATGTGAACATAATTACTGTAATGACTAAATAACATAGTGACTGAAACAGACAAAGTAATGTGTAAATAATGTCAATAACTAGATGAACCAGCTGTGGCTGTGAAGTGAACACTAGTAAGGTTGTAAATACTGTATAGAGTAGGCTCACCCATGTGGTTCCTGTGGATGTAAACATAATAACTGTAGTGACTAAATAACATAGTGACTGAAACAGACAAAGCAATGTGTAAATAATGTCAATAACTAGATGAACCAGCTGTGGCTGTGAAGTGAACACTAGTAAGGTTGTAAATACTGTATAGAGTAGGCTCACCCATGTGGTTCCTGTGGATGTAAACATAATAACTGTAGTGACTAAATAACATAGTGACTGAAACAGACAAAGTAATGTGTAAATAATGTCAATAACTAGATGAACACTGTGGCTGTAAAGTGAACACTAGTAGGGGTTGTAAATATTGTATAGAGTAGGCTAGCCCATGTGGTTCCTGTGGATGTGAACATAATTACTGTAGTGACTAAATAACATAGTGACTGAAACAGACAAATTAATGTGTAAATAATGTCAATAACTACATGAACCATCTGTGGCTGTGAAGTGAACACTAGTACGGTTGTAAATATTGTATAGAGTAGGCTCACCCATGTGGTTCCTGTGGATGTGAACATAATTACTGTAATGACTAAAAAACATAGTGACTGAAACAGACAAAATAATGTGTAAATAATGTCAATAACTAGATGAACACTGTGGCTGTGAAGTGAACACTAGTAAGGTTGTAAATACTGTATAGAGTAGGCTTTATCCCCCTGCGGCCCCCAGACCGCTTATTAAGGCACAGTGCCAAAAAGTGGTACAGAGCAGTTGTTTTGATACCACACCTTTTTTTGTTGTTGTTTTACCCACAGTGCTTGAAGGCAACACAGTTTAAGAGTGTCCAAGTGTAAAAATAATGAACATTTAATGACTAAGTGTGTCCTTTACTTCCTGCTTTAGCCTCGCTTTTACTGCAGGCGTCCACCATCAATCCTGTGTGTGTGCGTGTGGAGGGATGGGGGAGCTAGATTGGTGTGTGTGTGTGTGTGTGTGTGTGTGTGTGTGTGTGTGTGTGTGTGTGTGTGTGTGTGTGTGTGTGTGTGTATGTGTGTGTGTGTGTGTGTGTGTGTGTGTGTGTGGTGCAGTAGTGCTTCGTCATGCTTTACTGCGTATTGACTGCACTCAGCTCAAATTGTGTGCGTGTGATTAATTGATTCTGTAGGAGACCGCAGACGCGTGAATATTACTTCCGTGTTGCTTCCAAGGTGACTGTTTGTCCCCCCCCCCCGACTCACCTTGGAGGCAGGTTGCCATGACGACGTGGCCCTCCTCCCCTTCAGATGATTGATTCCTCCTGTGAGGCAACAAGGATCAGTCACATAGGTCAGGGGTCACGGCGGTAAGGCCCCTGTTTCCGCCGCCGGGTCTCCACGGCGACTGCGACGTTTCGCCCCTCCCCCTCCCTCCCTCTCGTGACTTGACGCCCGGGTGGAGGCAATCTTTGCCTCCAGGAGGACCAACCAAACCAATCATGTCGTGTGTTTTACTGAAGGAGGATGTAGAATCAAGGTCAACATCTTCTTTTTTTAATCTATTTTTTACTATTTATATTACTATATTATTGTGTACGCACCTTAGGGGGTCTGCTCCAATTTTGTTGTTATTTGAACCTGTTCACTGTAATAAATGCTTTAAAATGGAATATCGGAAATGATCGGTATTGGTTTCAAAATTATCGGTATCGGTTTCAAAAAGTAAAATGTATGACTTTTTAAAACGCCGCTGTGTACACGGACGTAGGGAGAAGTACAGAGCGCCAATAAACCTTAAAGGCACTGCCTTTGCGTGCCGGCCCAATCACATAATATCTACGGCTTTTGCACACACACAGGTGAATGCAAAGCATACTTGGTCAACAGCCATACAGGTCACACTGAGGGTATATGTATAAACAACTTTAACACGGTTACAAATATGCGCTACACTGTGAACCCACACCAAACAAGAACATCCGCACCGTAACACAACATAAACACGACAGAACAAATACCCGGAACCCCTTGCAGCACTAACTCTTCCGGGACGCTACAATATACACCCTCCCACCTAAACCTCCTCATGCTCTCTCAGGGAGAGCATGTCCCAAATTCCAAGCTGCTGTTTTGAGGCATGTTAAAAAAAAAAAACAAACACTTTGTGACTTCAATAATAAATATGGCAGTGCCATGTTGGCACTTTTTTTTTTTTCCATAACTTGAGTTGATTTATTTTGGAAAACCTTGTTACATTGTTTAATGCATCCAGCGGGGCATCACAACAAAATTAGGCATAATAATGTGTTCATTCCACGACTGTATATATCGGTATCGGTTGATATCGGTATCGGTAATTAAGAGCTGGACAATATCGGATATCGGCAAAAAAGCCATTATCGGACATCCCTGGTAATAATTAGAGATGTCCGATAAATGCTTTAAAAAAATGTAATATAGGAAATTATCGGTATCGTTTTTTTTATTATCGGTATCATTTTTTTAAATTTTATTTTATTTTTTTTAATTAAATCAACATAAAAAACACAAGATACACTTACAATTAGTGCACCAACCCAAAAAACCTCCCTCCCCCATTCACACTCATTCACACAAAAGGGTTGTTTCTTTCTGTTATTAATATTCTTGTTCCTACATTATATATCAATATATATCAATACAGTCTGCAAGGGATACAGTCCGTAAGCACACATGATTGTGCGTGCTGCTGGTCCACTAATAGTACTAACCTTTAACAGTTCATTTTACTCATTTTCATTCATTACTAGTTTCTATGTAACTGTTTTTATATTGTTTTACTTTCTTTTTTATTCAAGAAAATGTTTTAAATGTATTTATCTTATTTTATTGTATTAATTTTTTTGAAAAGGACCTTATCTTCACCATACCTCGTTGTCCAAATTAGGCATAATAATGTGTTAATTCCACGACTGTATATATCGGTATCGGTAATTAAGAGTTGGACAATATCGGATATCGGCAAAAAAGCCATTATCGGACATCCCTAGTAATAATGACAATAAAACTCTATTGTATTCTATTCTAACATGTTTCTAAGAAGCGTGCGCTTGTGTTTGGCAGGCACGGGCAGCGGCTCGCTCTCCCACGCCATCCTGCGCACGGTGGCGCCGACGGGCCACCTGCATACGGTGGAGTTCCACCAGCAGCGCGCCGAGACGGCGGCCGAGGAGTTCCGGGAGCACCGCGTGGACCACCTGGTGACCGTGCGCAACCAGGACGTGTGCAAAGAGGGCTTTGGCGTGACGGGCGTGGCCGACGCCGTCTTCCTGGACATCCCCAGCCCCTGGGAGGCGGTGGGCCACGCCAAGGCGGCCATGAAGAGGCACGGTAAGCGAATGTTTGCGCTTGTCGTCGAATGCGCGACTAGAAAGTCCAAAATGACCTGAGAGGACCGTGAGGGGGGGGAGACGCTCTTCTCACTCCCTTTTATGGAGGCGGGGGCGAGCGGCGTGCGTGTGAGGAGTGGCGCATGCCCATACAGGGTCATCATGCAGCATGAGGACTACTAGTGCTCACGCTGCATCTTCCCTGCAAGGGCAAACTAACATGTTCCTGCCGCACTTTCAAATGTTCCTTGCTGCTCTCAGTGCAGCTGCAAACAACCTTCTAGTCTCTGCTTGGAATTCTCGCCGCCTTTTGGCCGCCAGCCCGACTTCCTTGTTGAGCTGCTCTCCATCAGGGCCTTGACGTCTCCCCTCCCCCGCCATCCCCAGTGTGCAAGAGCGTAGATCCAACATGACAACTAAGTTGCTTGTGTTGTGTTTTAAGTTGGGACTCTGTCGCTTTGTTGCTACTTGAACTTGTTTAATCATCTACCCCCTGTTTACTCCCCCCCCGGTTGCTATGGAGACCGTCAACTTTATGGCCGCCTCACCCGTACTTCCTTATCCCTGCACTCCCAGCCAGTGTTTACCGAAAGGACACACGTTGGTTACAAAGGTGCCTCTAACAGGCCTTTAACACTAGAACTCCCACAATTTTCTTCAATCACGTAAAGTGACATACCTTTTTCTTTAAAAAAAAATTCTTAAAATTATTCTACAAAATTCTGGTGAAATAACTTTTCTCACAAATTTGCATTTTTTAATAAAATAAATACTTTTTCACAATATTTTTGACTACAATCATGTAAAATGAATACCTTGTTGAATTTTTTTTACCTATTTCTTTAAATATTTTTGTTTTAAAAAAATCTCACAAATTTGCATTTTCTAATAATATAAATAAATACTTTTTTACAATATTCTTGACTACAATCATGTAAAATGGCATACCTTGTTTAAATTTTTTTCAACTATTTCTTTAAATATTTTGTCTAAAAAATTCTACACAATTCTAGTGAAATAACTTCTCACAATTTTGTGTTTTCCAATAAAAGGAAAAAAATTACTTTTTCACAATATATTTGACTTCAATCACGTAAAGTGACATACCTTTTTCTTTAAATATTTTTTCTTGAAATTATTCTACAAAATTCTGGTGAAATAACTTTTCTCACAAATTTGCATTTTCTAATAAAATAAATAAATACTTTTTCACAATATTTTTGACTACAATCATGTAAAATGAATACCTTGTTGAATTTTTTTACCTATTTCTTTAAATATTTTTGTTTTAAAAAAATCTCACAAATTTGCATTTTCTAATAATATAAATAAATACTTTTTCACAATATATTTGACTACAATCATGTAAAATGGCATACCGTGTTTAAATTTTTTTCAACTATTTCTTTAAATGTTTTTGTCTAAAAAATTATTCTACACAATTCTAGTGAAATAACTTCTCACAATTTTGTGTTTTCTAATGAAAGGAAAAAAATAACTTTTTCACAATATATTTGACTTCAATCACGTAAAGTGAGATACCTTTTTCTTTAAATATTTTTTCTTATAATTATTCTACAAAATTCTGGTGAAATAACTTATCTCACAAATTTGCATTTTTTAATAATATAAATAAATACTTTTTCACGATATATTTGACTACAATCATGTAAAATGGCATATATTTTTCTTTTAAAAAATTTAAACTTTTTTTCTTAAATTTATTCTACACCATTTTGGTAAAATAACTTCTCACAATATTGTGTTTTCCAAAAAAGGGAAAAATTATTTTTCACATGCATACCTTGTTTAAATTTTTTAAAACTATTTCTTAAAATATTTTTGTCTTAATAATTATTCTACACAATTCTAGTGAAAAAACTTCTCACAATTTTGTGTTTTCTAATAAAAGGAAAAAAATAACTTTTTCACAATATATTTGACTTCAATCACGTAAAGTGACATACCTTTCTCTTTAAATATTTTTTCTTAAAATTATTATACAAAATTCTGGTGAAATAATTTTCTCACAAATTTGTGTTTCCTAATAAAATAAATAAATACTTTTTCACAATATATTAGACTACAATCACGTAAAATGGCATATATTTTTCTTTAAAAAAAATTAAACTTTTTTTCTTAAATTTATTCTACACAATTTTGGTAAAATAACTTCTCACAATATTGTGTTTTCCAAAAAAGAGAAAAATTCTTTTTCACAACATTTTTGACTACAATCGTGTAAAATGACATATCTTTTTCCTTTAAAAAATGTACTTTTTTCTTTAAATATTTGTTTCTTAAAATTATTCTACACAATTCTGGTAAAATAACTTCTCACAATATTGCGTTTTCCAAAAAAGAAAAATACTTTTTCACAACATATTTGACTACAATCATGTAAAATGACATACCTTTTTCTTTAAAAAATTTAAATTTTTCTTAAAATATTTGTTTCTTAAAATTATTCTACACAATTCTGATAAAATAACTTCTCACAATATTGCGTTTTCTAAAAAAATACTTTTTCACAATATATTTGACTACAACAATGTAAAATGACATAACTTTTTCTTTAAAAAATGTAAACTTTTTTTCTTAGAATTATTCTACACAATTCTGGTAAAATAGCTTCTGGCAATATTGTTTAAAAAAATACTTTTTCACAATATATTTGACTTCAATCATGTAAAATGACAAATTTTTCTTTAAAATTTTTTAACTTTTTCCTTTGATTATTTGTTCTTAAAATTATTCTACGCAATTCTCGTTAAATAAGTTTTTTCTCACAATATTGCGTTTTCTAAAAAAAAATTATATAATACTTTTTCACAATATATTTGACTACAATCACTTAAAATGACATACCTTTTTCTTTAAAAAATGTAAACTTTTTTTCTTAGAATTATTCTACACAATTCTGGTAAAATAGCTTCTCGCAATATTGTGTTTTAAAAAAAAAACTTTTTCACAATATATTTGACTACAATCCTATAAAATTATATACCTTCTTCTTTAAAAAATGTAACCTTTTTTTCTAAATATTTTTTTCTTAAAATTAT
>NC_084753.1:34227738-34230238 GCF_033978785.1 Entelurus aequoreus
CCATGATGTCATCATCTAGAGATGTGGTCTAGGGGTCCCTGGAGTACAGGACCCCCCGTGACCTTCCTGACCCTGACACAGTCCAGTGTGACCTCCACCAACATGAACGTGCAGAAGTCCCCAGCACCAAAGTCCAGTTGAGTAGAAGTCTGAGCTTCAGTGCTCTGACACCAAAGGGGTGGTGGTTCATCTCTTCTTTATCTTTTTCTTCTTCTTCTCCTTCTTCTCCTCCTTCTTCTCCTTCTCCTCCTTCTTCTCCTTCTCCTCCTTCTTCTCCTTCTCCTCCTTCTTCTCCTTCTTCTTCTCCTTCTCCTTCTCCTCCTTCTTCTCCTTCTCCTCCTTCTTCTCCTTCTTCTCCTCGTCCTTCTTCTCCTTCTTTTCCTTCTTTTTCTCCTCCTCCTTCTCCTTCTTTTTCTTTTTCGTTCTTCTTTTCATTCTTCTTCTTTTTCTTTGTTTTGTTCTTCTTTTCCTTTTCCTTATTTTTATTTTTATTTTTTTTCTTCTTTTTCTTTTTCTTTTTCTTCTTTTTCTTTTCCCTATTTTCCTTTTTTTCTTATTTTCCTCATTCTTCTTATTTTCCTTCTATTTCTTCTTTTCCTTCTTCTTTTTCTTTTTTTCGGGTTCTTCTTTTCTTTCTTCTTTTCCTTCTCATTATTTTTCTTCTTTTCACCTTCTTTTCCTTCATTTCTTTCTTTTTCTTCTTTTCATTCTTCTTTTCCTTTTTTCTTCTTTTCCTTTCCTACTTTTCCTTCTTTTCCTTTCCTACTTCTTCTTTTTAATTTGTTCTTTTTCATTTCATTCTTCTTTTCCTTTTTATTTCTTTCTTCTTCTGTCCTTCTTTTTCTTCTTTTCATTCTTCTTTTTCTTTTTTGTTTTCCTTTCCTTCTTATCATTCTTCTTTTCCTTTTTTATTTTCCTTTCCTTCTTATCATTCTTCTTTTCCTTCTTCTTTTCTTTCTTCTTCATTTCCTTCTCCTTTTTCATTTTTCTTTCTTCTTCTGTTCCTTCTTTGTATTATTTTATTTTTTCTTTTATTTTTTCTTTGTATTCATCTTTTATTATTTTTCTTAATCTTCTCCTTCTCCCTCATTTCCTTCTTTCTTCTTTTCATTCTTATTTTCCTCTCCTCGTCCTCTTCTTCATTTTTTCATCCTTCTTTAACTACTTTCTCTTCTTCTTTTTTATTTTCTTCCTTCTTCTTCTTCTTTTCCTTCTTCTTCTTCTTCTTCTTTTCCTCCTCCCCCAGAGTTCCCTCCCTCTCATATATACCTCCCCATACTAAATTCTATTCTATAAACCAGTCTCTTCTAGAAACTTCACTAAAATGTTGTGGTTGCTGCTTAGTACCACTTTGAGAGTAACCTCCTTCTGTCCATGTCTTCTAACGTCCTCTCTCAGTTTTCTCCTCCTCCTCCTACTGTATTTCCCACAATTAATGATTCCATTCCCGACTCTACCTCATTGCAGCTGTCATATAATCCTGTTGGGTGTTTACTTCTAAGGTGCAATGTCTTTTTCAGCCTGGAGTGTCCTAATCTAATGCGTGATATGATTCCTTCCTCTTTCGTGCTCCCCCTTACAGTTCTTCCCGCTCCTACTGTGTTCTATATTGCATATAAGAGTCTTCCTGTTGTACTCGTGTCCCAATGTGACTGCCACTCTTTCAAAAGATTTCCTTTAATTGATGATTTTGCCTCTGTCTTACTGAGTGTTACCTCTCTGAGCTGCTCTAGCGTTAGTTTATGCTTTGCCAGCTGATCTGCCAATTGATTGCCCTTTATGCCTGCGTGAGCCAGAAGCCATAGGAACTTTTCGCTAGCCTGACAGTATTTCATATGTCATTAGCAACATTTTGTCTGCTTTGTGTCCTAAAATGTTGAATAGAGATTAGTGCACGCCTTCAAGTCTTGTTGGGTTCTTGGTGAAGTGGGCGTGGCCTGGTGACATCACGACAGCTTCAGAGGAAGTCATTGGACAGTTTGGGGATTAAAGTGATTGGGCAGAGAGTCCATTGAAAGGCCAGCATGGGAACCAGCCTCGTTAGCAGGCCGCCACTCACCTCACGCTCCAAAGTGTCCACTTGGCGAGCGTCCAGTGCTGCACAGTGGGAACAGTGGCGGCCATTGTGTGGCGATCACGTGACCTCGTTGTCAGGAACTGGGACAAGTCGGTGATGGAGGTTGTGTGTGTGAGCAGAACGCCAACAAGCATCCTTCATAGACAACAATGTGGAGCACTCTTCCCTCTGGCAGGAAGTGTTGACGTGCTGCTCGGCCTGTCTTCACTCTCACTACCTTCGCTTTTTATAGAATCTTATCACCACGTCCTTATTTGGACCGTCTTTCAACTTTGGACTTTGCTGCAAGAGCAGTGAGCGCCATTTAACAAGCTGACAGCTTTTTGGCTGCTGATGATGTCCCGCCACAGTCTTGACGCTGAAATGTAGACCGTTTAAAAAGGCTTTTAGTTGTCTGTAGATTTTATGCTAATGAGCTTGAGT
>NC_084753.1:34235238-34297738 GCF_033978785.1 Entelurus aequoreus
ATAGTCCACGTGTAGTCTAATAGTCCACGTGTAGTCTAAAAGTCCACGTGTAGTCTAATAGTCCACGTGTAGTCTAATAGTGTAGTCTAATAGTCCACGTGTAGTCTAATAGTCCACGTGTAGTCTAATAGTCCACGTGTAGTCTAATAGTCCATGTGTAGTCTAAAAGTCCACGTGTAGTCTAATAGTCCACGTGTAGTCTAATAGTCCACGTGTAGTCTAATAGTCCATGTGTAGTCTAATAGTCCACGTGTAGTCTAATAGTCCACGTGTAGTCTAATAGTCCACGTGTAGTCTAATAGTCCATGTGTAGTCTAATAGTCCACGTGTAGTCTAATAGTCCACGTGTAGTCTAATAATCCATGTGTAGTCTAATAGTCCACGTGTAGTCTAATAGTGTAGTCTAATAGTCCACGTGTAGTCTAATAGTCCACGTGTAGTCTAATAGTCCATGTGTAGTCTAATAGTCCACGTGTAGTCTAATAGTCCATGTGTAGTCTAATAGTCCATGTGTAGTCTAATAGTCCACGTGTAGTCTAATAGTCCATGTGTAGTCTAATAGTCCATGTGTAGTCTAATAGTCCACGTGTAGTCTAATAGTCCACGTGTAGTCTAATAATCCATGTGTAGTCTAATAGTCCACGTGTAGTCTAATAGTCCACGTGTAGTCTAATAGTCCACGTGTAGTCTAATAGTCCATGTGTAGTCTAATAGTCCACGTGTAGTCTAATAGTCCATGTGTAGTCTAATAGTCCATGTGTAGTCTAATAGTCCACGTGTAGTCTAATAGTCCATGTGTAGTCTAATAGTCCATGTGTAGTCTAATAGTCCACGTGTAGTCTAATAGTCCACGTGTAGTCTAATAATCCATGTGTAGTCTAATAGTCCACGTGTAGTCTAATAGTCCACGTGTAGTCTAATAGTCCACGTGTAGTCTAATAATCCATGTGTAGTCTAATAGTCCGCGTGTAGTCTAATAGTCCACGTGTAGTCTAATAGTCCATGTGTAGTCTAATAATCCATGTGTAGTCTAATAGTCCATGTGTAGTCTAATAGTCCATGTGTAGTCACAAGATGACAAACTCCAGACTCCTTAGACTTATTTACAGCTTCTACTCGGCAACCATTAACGACAAAGATAGTGTGTCGCCTTTCGCTTCCTCCTAGTTTCCCCCAGTAAGCCTTGAATAGACTCCTGCACGTCCACTTCCTGTTGACCTGAAAAAAGACCACTTGTCTTCCATCCATGGGGTCGGGTTAGGTCTGAGTCCTGATCCAGGCAGCAGAAGGTGGATCAAACCTGGCAGAGCACACCTGCGGGCAGTAAGATGACTCAACAGCAACTATTGGGTGGAATACAAACACTTCAGATTAGATTAGATTAGATTAGTCTCTAACGACTCTACTGTGTGACATTTATGTTGCAGGTGTGCCTGTTAGGAGTGGACACCCTGAGTGTGAGTAATAGCCCTGTTGCCATGGCGACCTACCAACTGGGACCCATCGCAGTCATGTGCCGCTGTTGCCGCTCAACTCAAGTTCTGCTACTTGGTGAATGTTTCCTTGTGGTCATATCTCAGCTAGTGTGTAGAAGGAACGTGCATCCGGAAAGTATTCACAGCGCTTCACTTTTCCCACATTTTGTTAGCTTACAGCCTTGTTCCGAAATGCAATACATTCATTTTTGTCCTTAAAATTCTACACAAAACTACACCATAATGACAATGTGAAAATATTAGTGTTATATGTTGACTCGGACACGTCCACTACAGTGGACATGCGTTGACTCGGACACGTCCATTTCAGTGGACATGCGTTGACTCGGACACGTCCACTACAGTGGACATGCGTTGACTCGGACACGTCCACTTAAGTGGACGTGCGTTGACTCGGACACGTCCACTACAGTGGACGTGCGTTGACTCGGACAGACACGTCCACTACAGTGGACATGCGTTGACTCGGACACGTCCATTACAGTGGACATGCGTTGACTCGGACACGTCCACTACAGTGGACATGCGTTGACTCGGACACGTCCACTACAGTGGACATGCGTTGACTCGGACACGTCCACTACAGTGGACATGCGTTGACTCGGACACGTCCACTACAGTGGACATGCGTTGACTCGGACACGTCCACTACAGTGGACATGCGTTGACTCGGACACGTCCATTACAGTGGACATGCGTTGACTCGGACACGTCCACTACAGTGGACATGCGTTGACTCGGACACGTCCACTACAGTGGACATGTGTTGACTCGGACACGTCCACTACAGTGGACATATGTTGACTCGGACAGACACGTCCACTACAGTGGACATGTGTTGACTCAGACACGTTGTCATTATGGGGTGTTGTGTGTAGAATTTTGAGGACAAACATTATTTTTTTTCCATTTTGGAATAAGACTGTAACATAACAAAATGTGGATTGAATAAATTAGAATGTTTTACTGTGAAAAGCAGAATATTTACCTGAATAAGAAGCAGCTAACTTGCTGGCTGGAATGGCATCCACTTTGGGGCGGTATGGCTCGATGGTAGAGTGGCCGTGCCAGCAACTTGAGGGTTCCCGGTTCGATCCCCGCTTCCGCCATCCTAGTCACTGCCGTTGTGTCCTTGGGCAAGACACTTTACCCACCTGCTGCCAGTGCCACCCACACTGCTTTAAATGTAACTTAGATATTGGGGTTCACTATGTAAAAGCGCTTTGAGTCACTAGAGAAAAGCGCTATATAAATATAATTCACTTCACACCAGACCGCTCACTGCTCAGCTGGACTCAACCAGATTATGTAAGTCTCGTGTCAAGCGGAGCGCAATGAAGCCTCCAAATGTCCTCAGTGCACTCACAACAACAATGTCTACACATGCTGCCTCTGCCGGGAGTGCCGGGAAGAAAAGCATCATTGAGATTTCTGACACATTTCTTACGGTTGGACGTTGTTTTCGCCCGTCAGGTTCCCCCCCGCTTACAACCACGAGCGCGCCTCTTCGCTCCGTTCCACGTTTTCCCTGGAAGCGGCGGGGTCGGAGTTCACGTCGGCGCTCGACACCCCGCGGCCTTCGAGGAACGGCGGCGGCGGCAAAGGACAACAAACGCCAGCGCAGCTGCGCTGACGCGGGAGGGAGAGAAGTGTGATTGGCTGTGGGAAAAAGGAGGTGATGCTACACGCTAACATTAGCCTCATGGCGTGTTTACTCAGTGAGTGCTGGCCAGCTGAGCATTTCAATCCATATTTGGCTGCTTTGCTCCACATAACCATTAGTCATATTTTGCTGCTTTGCTCCACATAACCATTAGTCATATTTTGCTGCTTTGCTCCACATAACCATTAGTCATAATTTGGCTGCTTTGCTCCACATAACCATTAGTCATATTTTGCTGCTTTGCTCCACATAACCATTAGTCATATTTGGCTGCTTTGCTCCACATAACCATTAGTCATATTTGGCTGCTTTGCTCCACATAACCATTAGTCATATTTTGCTGCTTTGCTCCACATAACCATTAGTCATATTTGGCTGCTTTGCTCCACATAACCATTAGTCATATTTGGCTGCTTTGCTCCACATAACCATTAGTCATATTTTGCTGCTTTGCTCCACATAACCATTAGTCATATTTGGCTGCTTTGCTCCACATAACCATTAGTCATATTTTGCTGCTTTGCTCCACATAACCATTAGTCATATTTGGCTGCTTTGCTCCACATAACCATTAGTCATATTGGCTCTGCTTTGCTCCACATAACCATTAGTCATATTTTGCTGCTTTGCTCCACATAACCATTAGTCATATTTGGCTGCTTTGCTCCACATAACCATTAGTCATATTTGGCTGCTTTGCTCCACATAACCATTAGTCATATTTTGCTGCTTTGCTCCACATAACCATTAGTCATATTTGGCTGCTTTGCTCCACATAACCATTAGTCATATTTTGCTGCTTTGCTCCACATAACCATTAGTCATATTTTGCTGCTTTGCTCCACATAACCATTAGTCATATTTGGCTGCTTTGCTCCACATAACCATTAGTCAGCGTTTTTATTTGAACCCTTTCTGCTCCATGACTGCAGCTTAAACTAATCCACACGCACACTTATATAAGCACCAGCCCCCCGCCCTGCTATGTGACATAACCCTGCACACACACAGCCCCCTACACACACACACACACACACACACACACACACACACACACACACACACACACACACACACACACACACAATGTA
Source organism: Entelurus aequoreus (assembly GCF_033978785.1). Taxonomy (NCBI): domain Eukaryota; kingdom Metazoa; phylum Chordata; class Actinopteri; order Syngnathiformes; family Syngnathidae; genus Entelurus; species Entelurus aequoreus. Next base: position 34,239,489 of record NC_084753.1, read on the forward strand.
GTTATTTGTCTATGCACCATGCACAAAGAGGTCAACAAGTAACATTGAAATGTTGTCTGAAATGCGTCCAAAAACGTCGTCTTTTGTCAAGTTTTATGTCGTTCTTTTTATTTTTGCCAGCAAGATGGCTGCGGTATAAAAGTGTTGGTGTTGGAAGGGCTGTCACTCTTTCGTCCTCGCTGCGGCCTGGCACGGATGGTGACGTCATCACCCGGGGTGCCGAACGTCCCATGCGTCCGTGCAGCCGCCGGTCGTGTGGCGCCCTCTGGTGGCCGCAAGGATAACTACATGTAGGTTTGTCTTTGCGCGTTGGTTTATAATAGATTCCATATATTTATATATATATATGTGTGTGTGTGTATATATATATATATATATTCATATATATATATATATATATATATATATATACATATATATATATATATATATATATATATATATATATATATATATATATATATATATATATATATATATTATATATATATATATATATATATGTGTATGTATATATATGTGTATGTATATATATGTATATATATATGTGTATGTATATATATGTATATATATATGTGTATGTATATATATGTAAATATATATGTGTATGTATATATATGTAAATATATATGTGTATGTATATATATGTAAATATATATGTGTATGTATATATATGTAAATATATATATGTATATATATGTATATGTGTATATATATATATGTGTATGTATATATATGTAAATATATATATGTATATATATATGTGTATGTATATATATGTAAATATATATATGTATATATATATATGTAAATATATATATGTATATATATATATGTGTATGTATATATATGTAAATGTATATATATGTGTGTGTATATATATGTAAATATATATATATGTGTGTGTGTATATATATATATATGTATATATATGTAAATATATATATATGTGTGTGTGTGTATATATGTAAATATATATATGTGTATATATATATATATATATATATATATATATATATATATATATGTGTGTACCTCTCCCTCATCACATCCACTCTTTAACGTCACCTTGTCAAAGAGCCTCTCCCTCCCCTCCATCATGTCCACTCTTTAACGTCACCTTGTCAAAGAGCCTCTCCCTCCCCTCCATCATGTCCACTCTTTAACGTCACCTTGTCAAAGAGCCTCTCCCTCCCCTCCCTCCATCATGTCCACTCTTTAATGTCACCTTGTCAAAGAGCCTCTCCCTCCCCCTCCATCATGTCCACTCTTTAACGTCACCTTGTCAAAGAGCCTCTCCCTCCCCTCCATCATGTCCACTCTTTAACGTCACCTTGTCAAAGAGCCTCTCCCTCCCCTCCATCATGTCCACTCTTTAACGTCACCTTGTCAAAGAGCCTCTCCCTCCCCTCCCTCCATCATGTCCACTCTTTAACGTCACCTTGTCAAAGAGCCTCTCCCTCCCCTCCATCATGTCCACTCTTTAACGTCACCTTGTCAAAGAGCCTCTCCCTCCCCTCCATCATGTCCACTCTTTAACGTCACCTTGTCAAAGAGCCTCTCCCTCCCCTCCCTCCATCATGTCCACTCTTTAATGTCACCTTGTCAAAGAGCCTCTCCCTCCCCTCCATCATGTCCACTCTTTAACGTCACCTTGTCAAAGAGCCTCTCCCTCCCCTCCATCATGTCCACTCTTTAACGTCACCTTGTCAAAGAGCCTCTCCCTCCCCTCCATCATGTCCACTCTTTAACGTCACCTTGTCAAAGAGCCTCTCCCTCCCCTCCATCATGTCCACTCTTTAACGTCACCTTGTCAAAGAGCATCTCCCTCCCCTCCATCACGTCCACTCTTTAACGTCACCTTGTCAAAGAGCCTCTCCCTCCCCTCCATCACGTCCACTCTTTAATGTCACCTTGTCAAAGAGCCTCTCCCTCCCCTCCATCATGTCCACTCTTTAACGTCACCTTGTCAAAGAGCCTCTCCCTCCCCTCCATCATGTCCACTCTTTAACGTCACCTTGTCAAAGAGCATCTCCCTCCCCTCCATCATGTCCACTCTTTTAACGTCACCTTGTCAAAGAGCCTCTCCCTCCCCTCCATCACGTCCACATCTTTAACGTCACCTTGTCAAAGAGCCTCTCCCTCCCCTCCATCATGTCCACTCTTTAACGTCACCTTGTCAAAGAGCCTCTCCCTCCCCTCCATCACGTCCACTCTTTAACGTCACCTTGTCAAAGAGCCTCTCCCTCCCCTCCATCACGTCCACTCTTTAACATCACCTTGTCAAAGAGCCTCTCCCTCCCCTCCATCACGTCCACTCTTTAACGTCACCTTGTCAAAGAGCCTCTCCCTCCCCTCCATCACGTCCACTCTTTAACGTCACCTTGTCAAAGAGCCTCTCCCTCCCCTCCATCATGTCCACTCTTTAACGTCACCTTGTCAAAGAGCATCTCCCTCCCCTCCCTCCATCACATCCACTCTTTAACGTCACCTTGTCAAAGAGCCTCTCCCTCCCCCTCCCTCCATCACGTCCACTCTGTAACTTCACCTTGTCAAAGAGCCTCTCCCTCCCCTCCATCACGTCCACTCTTTAACGTCACCTTGTCAAAGAGCCTCTCCCTCCCCTCCATCATGTCCACTCTTTAACGTCACCTTGTCAAAGAGCATCTCCCTCCCCTCCCTCCATCACATCCACTCTTTAACGTCACCTTGTCAAAGAGCCTCTCCCTCCCCTCCCTCCATCACGTCCACTCTGTAACTTCACCTTGTCAAAGAGCCTCTCCCTCCCCTCCATCACGTCCACTCTTTAACGTCACCTTGTCAAAGAGCCTCTCCCTCCCCTCCATCATGTCCACTCTTTAACGTCACCTTGTCAAAGAGCATCTCCCTCCCCTCCCTCCATCACATCCACTCTTTAACGTCACCTTGTCAAAGAGCCTCTCCCTCCCCTCCCTCCATCACGTCCACTCTGTAACTTCACCTTGTCAAAGAGCCTCTCCTTCCCCTCCATCACGTCCACTCTTTAACGTCACCTTGTCAAAGAGCCTCTCCCTCCCCTCCCTCCATCACGTCCACTCTGTAACTTCACCTTGTCAAAGAGCCTCTCCCTCCCCTCCATCACGTCCACTCTTTAACGTCACCTTGTCAAAGAGCCTCTCCCTCCCCTCCATCACGTCCACTCTTTAACGTCACCTTGTCAAAGAGCCTCTCCCTCCCCTCCATCACGTCCACTCTTTAACGTCACCTTGTCAAAGAGCCTCTCCCTCCCCTCCATCATGTCCACTCTTTAACGTCACCTTGTCAAAGAGCATCTCCCTCCCCTCCCTCCATCACATCCACTCTTTAACGTCACCTTGTCAAAGAGCCTCTCCCTCCCCTCCCTCCATCACGTCCACTCTGTAACTTCACCTTGTCAAAGAGCCTCTCCCTCCCCTCCATCACGTCCACTCTTTAACGTCACCTTGTCAAAGAGCCTCTCCCTCCCCTCCATCACGTCCACTCTTTAACGTCACCTTGTCAAAGAGCCTCTCCCTCCCCTCCATCATGTCCACTCTTTAACGTCACCTTGTCAAAGAGCATCTCCCTTCCCTCCCTCCATCACATCCACTCTTTAACGTCACCTTGTCAAAGAGCCTCTCCCTCCCCTCCCTCCATCACGTCCACTCTGTAACTTCACCTTGTCAAAGAGCCTCTCCCTCCCCTCCATCACGTCCACTCTTTAACGTCACCTTGTCAAAGAGCCTCTCCCTCCCCTCCCTCCATCACGTCCACTCTGTAACGTCACCTTGTCAAAGAGCCTCTCCCTCCCCTCCATCACGTCCACTCTTTAACGTCACCTTGTCAAAGAGCCTCTCCCTCCCCTCCATCACGTCCACTCTTTAACGTCACCTTGTCAAAGAGCCTCTCCCTCCCCTCCATCATGTCCACTCTTTAACGTCACCTTGTCAAAGAGCATCTCCCTTCCCTCCCTCCATCACATCCACTCTTTAACGTCACCTTGTCAAAGAGCCTCTCCCTCCCCTCCCTCCATCACGTCCACTCTGTAACTTCACCTTGTCAAAGAGCCTCTCCCTCCCTCCCCTCCATCACGTCCACTCTTTAACGTCACCTTGTCAAAGAGCCTCTCCCTCCCCTCCATCACGTCCACTCTTTAACGTCACCTTGTCAAAGAGCCTCTCCCTCCCCTCCATCATGTCCACTCTGTAACTTCACCTTGTCAAAGAGCCTCTCCCTCCCTCCCCTCCATCACGTCCACTCTTTAACGTCACCTTGTCAAAGAGCCTCTCCCTCCCCTCCATCACGTCCACTCTGTAACTTCACCTTGTCAAAGAGCCTCCATCATGCAGCATTCAAGTAAGGAGGCTGCTGCCTGCTGTGAAAGAAAAGGTCTGCTGTCACATTTCAGTCTTTATTGATCACACAGTCACACTTTCTAGAAGACTCCGAGAGTCTTCCAAGACTCTTCCTGCTTCTTAACGGTTGCCACGGCAACCCTCCCCTTTCTCTTCCCGGGGTGGAAGACTGTTGTCTGGTGAGAGGAGAGAGAGGGACTGGAAATACTTCAGGGTATCAAATATTCACCTTTCAAAGCAGGCGTGTCCAAAGTGCTGCCACTGACCTTGCAGCTATGATGTGTGGCAGCCATCACCCAGCTTAGTACCATCTGTACTGTGACATCAGCACACTACAGTATATACCTCTTTGGAGCACTTTCCTAGACATTTGCACTGCCACTAATACATTTATTGTGGCGGCCCGCCATGAAGACATTTATTTGTGGTGGCCTGCCATGAAGACATTTATTTGTTGTGGCCCGCCATGAAGACATTTATTTGTGGTGGCCTGCCATGAAGACATTTATTTGTGGTGGCCCGCCATGAAGACATTTATTTGTGGTGGCCTGCCATGAAGACATTTATTTGTGGTGGCCTGCCATGAATACATTTATTTGTGGTGGCCCGCCATGAAGACATTTATTTGTAGTGGCCCGCCATGAATACATTTATTTGTTGTGGCCTGTCATGAAGACATTTATTTGTTGTGGCCTGCGATGAAGACATTTATTTGTGGTGGCCTGCCATGAAGACATTTATTTGTGGTGGCCTGCCATGAAGACATTTATTTGTGGTGGCCTGCCATGAAGACATTTATTTGTGGTGGCCTGCCATGAATACATTTATTTGTGGTGGCCTGCCATGAATACATTTATTTGTGGTGGCCTGCCATGAAGACATTTATTTGTCGTGGCCTGCCATGAATACATTTATTTGTGGTGGCCCGCCATGAATACATTTGTTGTGGCCCGCCATGAATACATTTATTTGTTGTGGCCCACCATTAAGACATTTATTTGTGGTGGCCTGCCATGAATACATTTATTTGTTGTGGCCTGCCATGAAAACATTTATTTGTTGTGGCCTGCTATGAATACATTTGAATTTCCACAAAGGCATGTATTTGTGGCGACCTGCCATGAATACATTTGAAGTGCCACAAATACATTTATTTGTAGCAGCCTGTCATGAATACATTTGAACAGCCACAAAGGCATTTATTTGTGGTGGCCTGCCATGAATACATTTATTTGTGGTGGCCTTCCATGAATACATTTGTTGTGGCCCGCCATGAAGACATTTATTCGTGGTGTTCCTCCATGAATACATGTATTTGTTGTGGCCTGCTATGAATACATTTATTTGTTGTGGCCTGCTATGAATACATTTGAATTTCCACAAAGGCATGTATTTGTGGCGACCTGCCATGAATACATTTGAAGTGCCACAAATACATTTATTTGTCGCGGCCTGTCATGAATACATTTGAACAGCCACAAAGGCATTTATTTGTGGTGGTCTGCCATGAATACATTTATTTGTTGTGGCCTGCCATGAAGACATTTATTTGTGGTGGCCTGCTATGAATACATTTGAACTTCCACAAATACATATATTTGTCGCGGCCTGTCATGAATACATTTGAACAGCCACAAAGGCATTTATTTGTTGCGGCCTGCCATGAATACATTTGAACTGCCACAAATACATTTCTGTTGGCCTGCCATGAATTCATTTATTTGTGGTGGCCTGCTATGAATACATTTGAACTGCCACAAATACATTCATGTGTGGTCACCTGCCATGAATACATTTAATCTGCCACAAAGGCATTTATTTGTCGTGGCCTATGAATACATTTGAACTTCCACAAAGGCATGTATTTGTGGCGACCTTCCATGAATACATTTGAACTGCCACAAAGGCATTTATTTGTCGCGGCCTGCTAGGAATACATTTAATCTGCCACAAAGGCATTTATTTGTCGTGGCCTGGCATGAATACATTTGAACTACCACAAATAAATTTATTTGTGGCAGCCTGCTATAGATACATTTAACCTGCCGCAAATACATTTATTTTTAGCGGCCTGCCATGAATACATTTGAACTGCCACAAATACATTTATTTATTTTGGCCCTCCATGAAGACATTTATTTGTCATGGCCTGCTATGAATACATTTGAACTGCCACAAATACATTTATTTGTTGCGGCCTGTCATGAATACATTTGAGCTGCCACAAATACATTCAGTTGTGGTGGCATGCCATAAATACATTTAATCTGCTACAAATACATTTATTTGTGGTGGCCTGCCATGAATACATTCCAACTGCCACAAATACATTTGTGGTGGCAGCGTGCCATGAATACATTTGAACTGCCACAAAGGAATTTATTTGTGGCAGCCTGCCATGAATACATTTATTTGTGGTGGCCTGCCATGAATACATTTATTTGTTGTGGCCTGCTATGAGTACATTTAATCTGCTACAAAGGCATTTATTTGTAGTGGCCTGCCATGAGTACATTTAATCTGCCACAAATACGTACATTTGTGGTGGCCTGCCATGAATACATTTGAACTGCCACAAATATTTGTCGTGGCCTGCTATGAATACATTTAAACTGCCACAAATACATTTTTGGTGGCCTGCCATGAATACATTTGAACTGCCACTAATACATTTAAATGCATTTGAACGGCCACAAATACATTTATTTGTGGTGGCCTGCCATGAATACATTTAATCTGCCACAAATACATATATTTGTGTTGGCCTGCCATGAATACATTTGAACTGCCACAAATACATTTGTCGTGGCCTGCTATGAATACATTTAAACTGCCACAAATACATTTGTGGTGGCCTGCCATGAATACATTTGAACTGCCACTAACACATTTAAATGCATTTGAACTGCCACAAATACATTTATTTGTGGCGGCCTGGTATGATTACATTTAATCTGCCACAAAGGCATTTATTTGCGGCGGTCTGTCATGAATACATTTGAGCAGCCACAAAAGCATTTATTTGGTGCGGCCCGCCATAAATACATTTGAACTGCCACAAATACATTTAAATTCCATTAATGCATTTGAACTGCCACTAATACATTTATTTGTCGCGGCCTGGTATGATTACATTTAATCTGCCACAAAGGCATTTATTTGTCGCGGCCTGTCACGAATGCATTTGAACAGCCACAAAGGCATTTATTTGTGGCGGCCTGCCGTAGATACATTTGAACTGCCACAAATACATTTAAATGCCTTAAATGCATTTGAACTGCCACTAATACATTTATTTGTGGCGGCCTGCTATGATTACATGTAGCCTGCCACAAAGGCTTTTATTTGTGGCAGCCTGTCATGAATGCATTTGAACAGCCACAAAGGCATTTATTTGTCGCGGCCTGCTGTAAATACATTTGTCGAGGCCTGCCAGAAATACATTTAATCTGCTACAAATACATTTATATGTCGTGGCCTGCCATGAATACATTTAATCTGCCACAAAGGCATTTATTTGTGGTGGCCTGCCATGAATGCATTTGAACTGCCACAAATAAATGTATTTGTTGCGGCCTGCCATGAATACATTTGAATTGCCGCAAATACATTTGTGGTGGCCTGCCATGAATGCATTTGAACTGCCACAAATACATTTATTTATTTGTTGCGGCCTGCCATGAATACATTTCAACAGCCACAAATGCATTTATTTGTCGTGGCCTGCCAAAAACACATTTGAACTGCCACAAATACGTTTATTTGTCATGGCCTGCCAAAATACGTTTTCACTGCCACAAATGCATTTATATTTATTTATTGCAGCCTGACAAAAATACATTTGAAATACCACAAATGCATTTATTTGCGGTGGCCTGCCATAAATACATTTTCACTGTTACAAATGCAGTAAATCAAATGTTATGCTTTTTAATGCAACTTAAAACAAATTTAATGCCCATGTCCGACTGCAGATTGTTTATATATATATATATATATATATATATATATATATATATATATATATATATATATATACGTGTATATATATATACATATATATATATATATACACACATATTATATATATATAATACATATTATATATTATATGTAATATATATATACATATATATATATATTTATACATATTATATATATGTATAATACATATATATTATATGTAATATATATATATACATAATTATATATATAATATATATTTATTATATATATACTATATAATATATATTATATAATTATATACTGTATATACACACATATATATAATTATATATATATATATATATATAATTATAAATATATAATATATATATATATATATAATATATATATATATATATATATATATATATATATATATATATATATATATATATATATATATATATATATATATATATATATATATATATATATATATATATATACACACACACACACACACAGTCAAAAGCATACTATAGTCTGTATGGACAAAGTTGACAATAATAATATTGAATAGTTGACATTATCTGTGAACAAAATAAACACTAATGTAAAAGTAACATATAGTGTATTTTCCAGACTACAAGCCGCTACTTTCCCCCACACTTTGAACTTAGCGACTTATAAAACGGTGCTGCTAGTTTATGGATTTTTTTCTTCGGTAAGGGCCGTAATGTTTTGTACTCAACAGTTTTCACAGAACACCGACAGAGTAAGTTTTACAATATAACTAACACTACTCATACTTACTCAACTGTGCTGTGTGTGATGTGATGTGTGTGAGTTTTCATGCATATTTCTACCTACTATTGCAATGGAAGGACGTCGTTAACATTGGCTCATATGCAAACATGTTTACGGGTGTCTGTGTTAGTATTATTAACTTACAACGGCATTCTTTTTGTATTGTTTCACTTTCACTAATCCCTCAGTAAACTCACCAAGACGTCACCGTGGAGTTATTGAGTCTGTTTAGCTGATTGGAGAGCTAGTGGGTCTACTTTTGTTTGATCAGCCTTTTTACTGGCACCGTTTGGAAACAATTAATGTAAATAAACATTTACAAATATATTTTATATTATTTATCAACATAGTTATCTCTTCTAAAATGTAGTGGGTGCGGCTTGAATAACGATGCGCTCTATAGACCGGAAAATGCGGTAATAACAATGCAAGTAACCCTTTTAAAAGTATTTTTCATTACTCTATTTTGTACTATTGTCACTGGAAGGTGAGTAACTTAAATAGTGTGGAAGGATGCATGTATGTTTAAGAGTTATTTCTCTATTCATAGCCATGTTTTAGTAGCTAGTACTTTTTCTTTGTGTATTCTACCAGTCTCTTTGTCTTCAGATTGTCTGTTTAGTGTCTTAAACCATCAGGAATGTGGAATACAACACCCACTGGTTTCTTATCAGTGGTGCGAGGGGGAGATGGCGGTTTTCTTTGTGTGAAAAGTTGGCTTTTCCCTTGGAATGCCAGATCGACTAGAGTAGCCGATATGAATGTATTGGTTAAGTTGAACTCCTAAAGCTTTAGTAAAACTTGAAAATATTCCAATTCTGTCTTGATGGTCCTTCTTACTCAGCATATGTCATCGAAAGAACTTGGGATTGACCAGTAACTTAGATTCCCTTGGAGGAAGAACTGGTCCGACGCAACAATAGGTAAACACACATCAAACATAAATTCAAGTCTTAATAATACCCTCATTATATTCCAAATTGGAAAAACTGGGTGGTAGTTTTGTCTTTTTTGTTGCCAATTCAAATTATGTGAACATTTTTAATGCTTTTTTTTATGCCATTTAAGGCCATAATTTTCGTTAAATGCATTTAACGACTTTTAAGAATGCGCGTAAACGCTGAGTACTGTTGGCCACTGGACGAGACTGTCCAGTATCAGGGCCACTGATTGGCTTAGGCAGCATTACTATGTTGGCTATAACCAGTGTGAAGGTGACTCAATATTAGGGCTGTGGATTCCATTCTTGGGGGTAACTATTGGATTCAGAATCGAGTCTCGATTCAAAATCCGTACTTTTTAATAACATTGGGTGCCAGTTCTATGAGTAACTACATTCCTCCATAAAATAAACAAAACGGCTGTGATAAAGTTATATATTACGTCAAAGAAAAGTTGTTTTGTTTGATAAAATTCTACCCAAACATTTAATAAAGTCAAATACAAATAAGGCAAGTCTCTTTCCTAAAGTAAATGTGTACAGCAGATATAGATAATCTACATCAACAATATGTTTGAGTGGCTGGACAGGACTAGGGATGATGTTCGAAACCGGGTCTCCCGGTTGTTCGATAAGAAAAGAACCGATTCCATGGACTCGAATCCCTTTTTGAGAACCGGTTCCCATTATCAAGGCCACTATGGTAAAGAAAAAATAGTTGGTTCTTTATTCGAATCCCTGGGAACGAATCCCGTCTCACAGGAAATGCCCTTTGGGACATCACAGGAAATGACGTAGCTCGGTCTAATGACTGAGCTAAAAAGCAGACATGCTAATTTTTTGGAAGAATTGTTGATTGAAGACTGTGGCGTTCTTAGTGTCATAGTGTGTGTAGTTAGTATGTTCCAATAGCAGCAGAAGTGCACTTTTTGGAGAGCTGTATTATTTTCAGTTTTGTGCCTAAGGGACTGATTTTATTTAACACTATATTATTATTTATACACCTATAGTGATCACAGAGACAGGTTGTTTTTGTGTTACTGTATATATTTGTTTTTCTGAAAAATCCCACTTAATATACTTTGGGTAACAACAGTCAATATTTATTTATTTTATTTTTTTAGGGGGGTAACAGTCAATATTTATTTATTTATTTTTCTTATAAAATAAAAGTGAGCTTTTGTTAAATCAAATATTGTGTTTTTTTTCTCCATATGCAACAACCTATCTGGATTCGATAAGAGAATCGATAAGGAATCGGTTCGATAAGGGGATTCGATAATGGGCTTGAACTCGGTAATTTCTTATCAAACATCATCCCTAGACAGGACTGACTTTTTTAAATCGGTTAAAAGAATCTCTACACATAAGAATTGTGATTCATTAAAAAAAAATTTTTTTGACCCCCCCTACTAAATCAAGGGTGTTATTTCATGCCTAAAGGGCGCTCATCATGTAAAGATCCTATTTAGAAGGTTGTAGTTTTTTTTATGCGTTTTTTTTGTTGCGTTCTGTTTTGCTACTTTGCATCTTTCCAAAATGTAGCGGGCCAATACAAATGGGCACTTTGGACAGCTGACCTCCAAGTACTGCAAGGAAACAACTCAAAGCGGGCTTTACGTCACATTTCAAGTTGGTCAAACTCCAATATTTCATCAGTCCGAGGTGGTAAATATTAAAGGTAAGGTGCTGGGAACACATTCCTGTCATGTTGATGTTTACAAAATGGACAAAAGTGTTGGGACAGTGCGAGTCCGCAGATCTCCTATTTTCCAGTTTCCCCTCGCCGGAGCCGTCCCGATGCTTTTGCATATCCGGTTTCGGTAACGGGTGTGTTTTGGTGAGACTCGGAGCCACTTTGGACGCCGCTGATTATAAAATGACACGTCTTAGTGCAAGTTTGTTGTGCTCTTCGTGACGCTGGTGGGCGAGGGGGGGGGGGGCGGTGTGGGGGTCACGTGATGCGAGGCGGCTTGGGAAGCGTGAACATGAAGGCACAGATACTCCAGACTTTTGTCTCCCGTCTTCTTGCTTTGTCACGTCCAACATCTTACAAAACCTCGTCCTCTTCGAGTCTAAGACTTCCAACCTGCTGCCACATCTGTCGCACGTGTAGAGAAGCCCAAACTAAGCTGGATGGATCTCAAAAACTCTTAGCTCTCACATACATACATAACTACATATACATACACACATACATGCATATATATATATATATATACATACATACATAATTATATATATATATATACATAATTATATATATATATACATACATATATATATTAGGGCTGCAACCAACGATTAATTTGATAATCGATTAATCTGTCGATTATTACTTCGATTAATCGATTAGTAATCGGATAAAAGAGACAAACAAAATTTCTATCCTATCCAGTATTTTATTGAAAAAAAACAGCATAACGGCACCATACTTATTTTGATTATTGTTTCTCAGCTGTTTGTAAATGTTGCAGTTTATAAATAAAGGTTTATTAAAAAAATAAATAAAAAAATAAACATTTTAATTAAAACAAAAAAAACAAAAAAAAACTCTGCGCATAGCATAGATCCAACGAATCGATGACTTAATTAATCGGCAACTATTTTAATAATCGATTTTAATCGATTAGTTGTTGCAGCCCTAATATATATATATATATACATACATACATATATATATACATACATAATTATATATATATATACATACATATATATATATATATATACATACATACATACATATATACAGTATATACATACACATACATATAGATATATATACACATACATATACATACGTATATATATATATATATATATATATTAGGGCTGCAACTAACGATTAATTTGATAATCGATTAATCTGTCGATTATTAACTCGATTAATAATCGGATACAAGAGACAAACTACATTTCTATCCTTTCCAGTATTTTATTGAAAAAAAACAGCATACTGGCACCATACTTATTTTGATTATTGTTTCTCAGCTGTTTGTAAATTTTGCAGTTTATAAATAAATAAAAAATAAAATAATTACAATTTTAAAATTGCCTCTGCGCATGCGCATAGCTCCAACGAATCGATGACTAAATTAATCGATAACTATTTTTATAATCAATTTTAATCGATTAGTTGTTGCAGCCCTAATATATATATATACACACACACACACACACTTTTCCACGATGACGACAAACACGCACAACCTACAAAACGCAGTGTTTCATAGTCAGCAGGTTGGACAAGGGGAAAGAAAGCAGTGCCGCAGTGCATTCTGGGAGTTGGCTTCCCGTGGGTCAGTACTCCCATTCGTCCGTCTTCATGTCCAGATAGCTGAGAATGTTCTGGGCGAACTTGACCGCGTGCTTGCGCGCCACCTTGGTGCCCTCGTCGCCCTGCGGGTCCACGGCGTCCAGCACCAGCAGCTGCTTGGTGAGCAGCTCCTCCAGCACCATGTAGCTCCTGTCGGCGCGCTTGCCGTCGAAGCCCAGCACCTGGGCCTGGAGGTCCGACAGGCTGCCGAGGACCAGCCACACGGCCCGGTGCGCCGGGTGCTCGCCGGGGCCCGGCTGGCGGGACACCAGGGTCTCACGGAGGTCCAGGAAGGTGACCACGGCCTGGACCTCCACCACGGCTCGGCGGCGAGCCTCGCGGATGCAGGGGTTCTTGGCCGTGTCCACCTGGTCCAGGTGCGCGAGGAGGCTCTGCAGCTCGGCTTTGGGCCTGAAGCCCAGCTCGCCCATCAGGCAGTGGCGCAGGACGCCCTCGCGCAGGTGCGACACGTGAGCGCGCACCGCCTCGATCTCGCGGATGGAGTTGTTCTGAGCCAGGTCGTACCTGCGGACACAAAGACGGCGCTGGTTTCCCAAGAACTCTCTCCCTTCAGTCGGCGTCTTACCTGCGCGTGTCTTCTCCCTCTCCCTCCAGGTCCAAGTGCTTCAGCAGCCCGTTGATCTCCTCCACCACCTGTTTGCGGTAGTTCCTGATGGCGGCGTGCCCGGACACGTCCAGGGCGTCCAGCTCTACCTGCATCTCCATCAGGAGGCGCGAGAGGTGAGCGCAGCTGTCCCGGCCGCTCAGGCCCATCAGCAGCGCCACCAGCTGGCCGCGCGCCACGCTCACTTTGGCCATCACCTGATTGATAGAGTCCACGGCGGCGTGGGTCTCGCCCGAGAGCGGCAGCGAGAGGGTCTGCCGCTGGGTGCGGCCCTCCATCACCTCCTGCACGGCGCACAGCCGCGTCAGCGCCCGGTAGCGGGCCTTGCGCAGCGGCACCCGGCCCTCCGTCTTCACCTGCGTGAGCCTCAGCACCAGCTGCTGCAGCAGCTCCACCAGCTCGTCGTCCATTTCCGCCACGCTGCCCGAGCGCTGCGGCGCCACCACGCGCTCGTCCACCAGCCGCCGCGCCTCGTCGCTCACTTCCTCCATGGCCAGGCGGGACGGGTGCGTGGCGTTCTCTTCCAGGTAGCGCAGGAGCCCCTCCACCTCCTGCGCCGCCCGCTTGCGCTCGCCCTGGAGCTCGGCTTTGCCCTCCGTGGCCACCTGGTCCACCTCCAGCAGCAGGCGCGTCAGCTCGCGCTCCAGACGCTTGTAGTCGCGGTCGTTCTGCAGGCCGCTGAAGTTGCACACCTGGGGCCCCAGGGAGGTGACCTCCTTGCGCACCTCGTACAGACGCGTCATGGCGGGGTGCTGCTGCTCCGCGGGTTGCTGCTGCTGCTGCTGGGGCCCCCCATGATCCATCCTCTTCCCACCATCAAAGGGCTTCCCGAAGAGGCTGCAAAAGAAGCACAACGTGCGGAAGTTGAGAACAATAGCGTGACATCATCGGTCATGCGGAGAACGTTGCCTGCTAAATGACCGCATGACCTCATTTGGTTCTACGTGTCCTTATAACCTCGCAGAGCGCTGAACCAGCACGCACGCACATATACATACACACATATATATATATATATATATATATATATATATATATATATATATATATATATATATATATATATATATATATATATATATATATATATACACACCAGTGTTTCCCCCAGAAAATGTGTTAGTTAAGGTGGTGTCTCTCCAGGGGGAAGGGGGTGGGTGGGTGTAAGGAACAGCGTAACTCGGCCTGTCGCCATCACGTCTCCATCTCATCGCTGCCACCACAGCCTGGGGGGGGGGGGGGGGGGGGGGGGGGGGGGGGGGGGGGGGGGGGGGGGCAATAGACTACAGACTGCGGTGAAGTAGGGCGGCTTCGTCGTGTGAGGAAGCCTACAATTTTTGGTTGTGTTTTCCGCTCCATATGCTGAATGCCGATATACTTATATATTAGGGATGATGTTCGAAATCGGTTCTCCCGGTTGTTCGATAAGAAAAGAACCGATTCCATGGACTCAAATCCCTTTTTGAGAACCGGTTCCCGTTATCGAGGCCACTATAGTTAAGAAAAAGAGTCGGTTCTTTATTCGAATCCCTGGGAACAAATCCCTTCCCACATACAGGAAATGCCCTGTGGGACTGCAATGTTATGCCCATTTGATTGTAGACTCTTACTGACACCTTGTGGCGATATGAAAATACTACGCGTCATTACATTGGGCGCTTCCGGGTTAATGAGACAATTGAGAAGTAGACAAGTTGTGTTAGCTCTTACAAGCCTTGGAAAAGATAAGTCTGTAAGTAAACTGTTTAACTTGTTTTGAAACTCAATATTAAGGTGGAAAGTGGTTAAGTTCGATACTAAGATGTTTATTGAAAAACGATTTTTGTGCACTGTTTCAATGGATGTTTTGAGGACTTAAAATGGCTGCCAGTCGTGTATTTCCACCATCGAAATAGTTTCAACACTCAGAAGTATTTGTTTGATGATAGTACTGTATATTTGTGTGAAGCTAATATTTACATATTGTGTATTACATTTCAGTATGTTAATTGAATCACATAGCTTATACATTTGTCATTGTGCGTATTTCAGTTTCAAATAAATAAATAACAGTCCAGTGCAAGACAAAAGTAAAGATAGGAAAAGACAAAGCAAGATCAACAACAATAAGGAGCCTAAATGGATTAATCTGCTTTGGAACTTTATTAGACGTCTTGGATTGTTTGTTAGCTGTCTGCCAAGCTGTATAACCTCAACACGTACAGTGAGGGCAGAACAGGCAATATGCAATTATTGCCAGGCTTCGCTCTCATGTAAGGGGGGAAGAATTGTTGATTGATGACTGTGGTGTTCTTAGTGTCATAGTGTGTGTAGTTAGTATGTTCCAATAGCAGCAGAAGTGCACTTTTTGGAGAGCTGTATTATTTTCAGTTTTGTGCCCAAGGGACTGATTTTATTTAACACTATATTATTATTTATACACCTATAGTGATCACAGAGATAGGTTGTTTTTGTGTTACTCTATACAATTGTTTTTCTGAAAAATCCCACTTAATATACTTTGGGTAACAACAGTCAATGTATATATATTTGTTTCTTATAAAATAAAAGTGAGCTTTTGTTAAACCAAATATTGTTTTTTTTTTCCATATACAACAACCTATCTGGATTCGATAAGAGAATCGATAAGGAATCGGTTCAATAAGAGGATTCGATAATGGGCTCGAACTCGATAATTTCTTATCAAACATCATCCCTATTATATATATTTCGATATTTTTTCCGTGAAGTAAAAACAATACACAAAACAGTCCTAGTTACCTGAGATACTAAGTATGTCATTATTATGACTTAGTAAGTCAATATTTTGATTTAGTAATTTAATAAGTCAAAAATATGACAAAATAATGACTTACTAAGTCAAAATAATGACTTGCTGTAAGTAAGCGTTTGCAATAAGCGTTTGGAAAAAAGAGTTAACAGTGGGGCCACATGCTGACATATGCTCAACTCATCATGCTTAATTTATTACAGCATTTGGGAAGCCTGAAGTTGATTTTTATTATGCAAATGTTATATTTTTATCAACATGTGATAGCAGGGACCCTGCCATTCAACACTAGGCTGCTACATTACTAATGATTAATGTAACTATAGCTGAAAAAAATAGTACAATAGCAATAGGAGAGACTATTCCTATTGCTATCCCTGAATACCATGTAGTTCATGTAGGCTTTATGATGCAGTTACATTATTATATCAACTATCAGAGACAGAAACTCTTCTTTTAACGTAGTGTCCTTTTTTGCTGCTTCAACACATCTCAATCAACACAGAAAAAGGTCAAGTGAAATAACTTAGTTGTTAACTGTATGTCAATAATGCTTGTCTTTCTCTCAGACAGACAGGGCTTTGCTGTCCGTAACACACGCACGCACACACACCGCAGTGAGCTAACGTTACGCTAAAAGCTAATTAGCCTTTACCTCAAGGACTGCGAGCGAGCTGAGCTGCCGCTTATGTTTCTAGAAGGTCAACGGGCTCATAGTGATGTTACTAGTAGTTGACTTGGAAGTGTTTATTATCATTTGGGGAGAGTCCGCTGCATTATGCTCACCTGCTAAACACCTTTCTGCTAACCCGCACCGTCTCTCCTCTCTGCCTGCCTGTGCCGTGAGCACTGACTACATGCGCTCTGAATACTCACTGCTTAGTGGGCGGAGCCTAGCAAGGAAAACTGCCCCACGCCATCACCAATCTGTCATTTATGCACTTTAGGTGATCAGAGAGATACTAAACTGATGGCTTGGGATAAATTGCAAAAAAATGTTTTGTAAATTACAGGATGTGGGCGTGGCTTGGCGCCAAACTTTAATCTGATGGTTCGCCACAAAACACAAAATGTTAATAACTCTGTTTCACAAGTTCAAGGTCAGTTGCTACAAATGATGACAGTATGACGTGGCTTTATTACATTTTTATTTTATTTTTTAGGGCCCGAGCAGCGAACAAGCCCCACAAGGGCCCTATAGAAATTGCGTTCAACGCTGCTCACGGCTTTCTTTTTTTTTTTTTAACGCAAAAACATGTTTTTAATAACGAAATACAACAACATAGAACAATGTAACATTATGAAAATAGAAGTATGTCCCTTATTACATTCTACTACACACAACTGGTTGGGAAAAAAAAGCCACGGGCACTATCATCCCTGGCTGCACTCAGTACTGACTCCCCGCTCTTGGGGGAGGGGCCAAGTGGGCCTGAGCGAGCAGCACAGAGAGCGAGAGAAGTTACAAGCAAACTGAGGGAAAAACGAGTAATTTGCTGGATGTGTAACGCTGCAAAACTGCTACAAAAGCGTCCATGTTTCGATATTTGTATGGACGCCATTAACAAATACATTTTACATTAATGACTGCAATAATACAAAGGAAAAGAGTTCAATTACATTTGACTTGTTTTATTTAAAATTATGTGTCATCAAAACTGCATTTTGGTGGTGTGACGCATTGAGGCGGTAAAGATACCCGGAAGACAAAACAATACAACGGATTTAATTTCTAACACATTTATTTGCGGTTCACAACAAGCCTGGTACCAAATGTTAAGAGTGTCGTTCAATTAGGGCTGGGCGATATATCGATATACTCGATATATCGCGGGTTTGTCTCTGTGCGGTATAGAAAATGACTACCGTATTTTTCGGACTATAAATCGCAGTTTTTTTCATAGTTTAGCCGGGGGTGCGACTTACAGTATACTCAGGAGCGACTTATGTGTGAAATTATTAACACATTACCGTAAAATATCAAATAATAATATTTAGCCCATTCACGTAAGAGACTAGACGTATAAGATTTCATGGGATTTAGCGGTTAGGAGTGACAGATTGTTTGGTAAACGTATAGCATGTTCTATATGTTATAGTTATTTGAATGACTCTTATTACGTTAACATACCAGGCACGTTCTCAGTTGGTTATTTATGCCTCATATAACGTACACTTATTCAGCCTGTTGTTCACTATTCTTTACTTATTTTAAATTGCCTTTCAAATGTCTATTCTTGGTGTTGGCTTTTATCAAATAAATTTCCCCAAAAAATGTGACTTATACTTCAGTGCGACTTATGTTTTTTCCTTCTTTATTATGCAATTTCGGCCGGTGCGACTTATACTCCGGAGCGACTTATAGTCCAAAAAAATACGGTATATCGTGATATTCGAGTATACGTTCTCACGCAGTTGCTTTTAGCTGTGGGCATTACACTACAGGCGTTTCTCACTCTTTCTTGTCTCTCCTTCTCACAGAGACATAAAACAAGCACACCTTCTTACATACGTCACATACGTATACGCCCTTGCGGAGCAGAGAGGTAGCGGCATGGGTAACGTTAGGTGCGATTCTGGTAACAAATGAAGGAAGAATTAATTCCAGTGTTTACCACACATTCATTTATTTGTGGCGGCCCGCCACGAAAGAATTACGTCCGCCACAAATAAATTAAAAAAAAAATATATTTTTTTTTTTGTCCTGTCCAGCTTCACAGGCAAATCATATAGTTGATGTAGATGCCCATATCGGCTGTTCAGATTTACTTTACAAAAGAGAAGTGTAGGATACTTCTCTTGTTGCCTTATTTGTAGTTGACTTTATTAAATGTATTTATATTAGAAACACAAGATGTGTATATAACAAAGGGTGCAAAGTCTGCAGGCAGTAGGAAACACATGGTTAAGTGTAGGGAGTAAAACTGATGGCAGTCTAAATTTCAAGATTTTTGGAGCTCTTTGTTCAGTGGATCAGATGTTTGATGAAGCTCTTTGTCTATCTACCACCACTACTGTTTTCTGTTTATTTGTTACTGACTGTGGCAGGACACCTCTGCCTCTGTTTCACTTTATGTTGCTGGTAAATAATATGGTTGTAGTAGTAGGCTAAAGTTAAATTATTTAGTATGCACTAATTAAAGGGGCAGAGCTTTAAGAGACATTTTAGCTTTTATATTTTACAAGATATATTTTTTGTAAGAACCACAATTAATAAATATATTTCAGTGAATAACTTATTGTTCAAATCTGTATATAAATATGTACATAAAGTGTTGTAATTATATTGTAAAATAAATGGATGGATGGACGTTTAAAACAAAACTGTTATTATTAATTAGTAAGTATACATTTTTTTAGCCTTTTTAGAGAAAATCATATCATTGTAGTAAATTATGCAAATTGCTTGATGATGTCATGGTGACCACGCCCATGGCCACGCCCCCACCGCCATAGGTATCTTGACAGTTTATGGGAAACACTGAATTCCCAAGAAAAACAGCACGGGGTCCATCGTCTGGCGGGAAGACGTTGAACAAACAACAGTAATATGTCAAGTAAAAGCGTTGCTACCAAAAGTAGCATTACTGCTAATGTGTAGCACCATTTGAAAAGTCACCCGCTAGAGAATGAGGAGTGCTTGAAACTCCGCATGTCAACATCTCCGTTCGGTGCCACACCCACAAAATGCCCAAGCAACCATTTCCACATCAACACCGTATGAAAAAAATAGTCAACAAAAGAAGGAGATAACGTCTGCAGTAAACTACCACATAGTGAAGGACATACACTATTTGATTTCCTATTTTGCAGCTCATTTTTATTTGACAGTTATTGAAATATCTTGTGTGACATCATGCACAAAAGTGCACTTTATTTGTTTTAAACTATTCTAGTGGCGTTCTGTACAAAAAGTGCACTTTAATTTAGTGTTGTTTTGATATGTCATCTTAGTGACATCATGCACAAAAGTGCACTAATAGCTTGTTTTAAAATGTCTCTGACAATCTTGCCCGTTCTGTTTTGGAAATGACATGAATGTTTGTGCCACTGCTTAATAACTGTTTAATAAATACACTTTTGGTCAATTGACTTAGTTGTGATTTCCCTCTCTGCATGAAAGTTTAAAATGAGCATATATAAATGCAGTATGAAGAAGAATGTTTTAATGTAGACACATAGAATCATCATACTGCTGTGATTATATGCATCAAGTGTTCATTCAAGGCTAAGGCAAAAATATGGAGATATATATCGTGTATCGCAGTGCTTTTCAACCTTTTTTGAGCCAAGGCACATTTTTTGTGTTGAAAAAATGCGGAGGCACACCACCAGCAGAAATCATAAAAAAATGAAACTCAGTTGACAGTAAAAAGTCGTTGTCGCAAGTGTTGGATATGAATTCAAACCATAACCAAGCATGCATCACTATAGCTCTTGTCTCAAAGTAGGTGTGCTGTCACCACCTGTCACATCACGCCCTGACTTATTTGGAGTGTTTTTGTGTTTTCCTGTGTGTAGTGTTTTAGTTCTTGTCTTGCGCTCCTAATTTGGTGGCTTTTTCTCTTTTTTTGGTATTTTCCTGTAGCAGTTTCATGTCTTCCTTTCAGCGATATTTTCCCGCATTTACTTTGTTTTAGCAATCAAGAATACTTCAGTTGTTTTTATCCTTCTTTGTGGGGACATTGTTGATTGTCATGTCATGTTCGGATGTACATTGTGGACGCCGTCTTTGCTCCACAGCAAGTCTTTGCTGTCGTCCAGCATTCTGTTTTTACTTTGTAGCCAGTTCAGTTTTATTTCGTTTTGCATAGCCTTCCCTAAGCTTCAATGCCTTTTCTTAGGGGCACTCACCTTTTGTTTATTTTCGGTTTAAGCATTAGACACCTTTTTACCTGCACGCTGCCTCCCGCTGTTTACGACATCTACAAAGCAATTAGCTACCGGCTGCCACCTACTGATACGGAAGAGTATGACACGGTTACTCTGCCGAGCTCTAGACCGCACCGACACTCAACAACAACACATCATTTGCAGACTATAATTACTGGTTTGCAAACAATATTTTTAACCCAAATAGGTGAAATTAGATAATCTCCCACGGCACACTAGTGTTGAAAAACACTGGTGTATCGTGACATGGCCTAAAAATATCGAGATATTAATAAAAGGCCATATTGCCCAGCCCTACGTTCGATTACTTGATTAGTCGATAGATTACCGGTATTCAATTAGTGCAATAATTGATAGCGGCGGCCCTATATCTGTGTCGCAATATTTTGATCAGGTTTTTGCGGAGTCTTAGAGACGAGCGTTACATAAGTGGGCGATGTCCTCGGTCATTTCTGGATGAGAGCATTCCAAGGACCGAAGAGTGTTTCTGTTGCGCCTCCAGGCTTTGTCTGCTGACAGGAGCCCTCCCTGGTGGGGCACACGCACTCCACGCACGCACGCCCTCCTCCCTCACGTCCGTTCCCGCTATGCTGCATTATGTCATCCCCCCACCCCGGGAAAAAAAGACAAGCCGGTCGGGTCCGCACACCTGCACACCCCGCACATGCACACATCCGCAAACATGGCGGCAGCTCACCTCTTCAACACTCCGAACACATTGGCGCACATCTTTAACTGGACCGCCTTCCCATCAGGTGGAGCTGGGCGACGTTAGCGAGGGGGTTCGAAAACGAGCACTAAAAAACAAAACACAAAAGGTGTTCCTTTTTTTTTTTTCCTTCTTTTTTTTTTTAGAATAGGGAGCGACGCAGCTGTGCTCAGCATCAGCACCACTGCTGAGGCCCCGCCCACAAAGCCACGTCACGGAGGGCAGACAGCACACGCACATATGACATTTGAACTGCAACAAAGCGACACCCGTTTGCTGCAAAAGCTTTTTCTTTTTTTTAGTTACGGAGCCAAGAGACGTCGTTAACCCAGCTTTTGAACACACATTTTGTGGTGGTTCTTACCTGCAGAGCCAGCGTGCAGCCATTTGGCGTGTGGTGGAGGCGTCGTGCGCAGCTTCCTCGAGCAAAGCTAACCATTAGCTTCCCGAGCTAGCCCCCTTTTTTGCCCACAATGAGGAGCTAACACGGAGTTTTTTTGTTGTTACGCTTCCCTACAATAAAACATGTATATTCATACTTAATGTAGTCCGGTTGGTTATTTCTTTCTTTCCGCGCAGATACCACGTCGTCACGTTTGGGTTTTCCCCTCTACGTTGGCTTTGTAACCGTGTTTTGGCCAACCAGAATAGCTACTTCTTTTGAGCACCCGGACGTGCTGTTACAGCAAAGCCAGGGCGGGACCATGTTAAGTGTTTCCTCCCCGCCCTCTCCTTTAAATTTGACTCCACAAAATTCCCACCAAGTCAAAAACATCTCAAAGTGCCGAATAACGTATCTAGATACAGCGCAATGTAAAAAGAATACATTCGCCCATTTCCCCGCCCGAGCGTACACGGTGAGTATTTGAAGCGCACCTTTTCTGTTCGTCACGTGACCGGAAGCCTGCTGCCACCCCAGAGAAGGACGCCGGTGTCGTTAAAGCCATGAGCAGCTGATCTGGAACTAAGCCGCCGTCGACGGCGTGCTTACGTGCGTCGGTGCTCGTCTTTTTAGTGTCTTTGTCGTCATGGCCGTGAGAGCCGCCGCGGAGGGTTTGACGTGGCGCCGCTTGAGGTGTTTACGCCTGCAAAGTGTCATGGCGGCGGTCGGCAGGCGAGAGTGCAGCCAAGTAGCGACCCAACAGGACGCAGGCCCTAAGGTTGGTACTATTAGGAGCCGTTTTTTGGACATATTTGGTATGGATGTATTGTTATCTGCTGCAAAGCTCACTTTGTGATCCATAACATTTACAAATGGTGTGGCTGTGACGTCTTAAGAGTCGCGCTGGACAATGAGCTGGCAGTTTGGGCTTTTGTATTTTGGGGAGGGGGGTCTCGTCTCTGAACTTGCCGACCCTGATTTTGATTAGATTTTTATTAAGGATCCCCATTAGCTGGTTCACATGTCAATAATGTAAATACAGTCTATTATACAGCATTATTCACATGTGAATAATGTAAATACAGTATTATACAGCATTATTCACATGTGAAAAATATAAATAGTCTATTATACAGCATTATTCACATGTGAATGATATCAATACAGTCTATTATACAGCATTATTCACATGTGAATAATATAAATACAGTCTATTATACAGCATTATTCACATGTGATTAATATAAAGACAGTCTATTATACATCATTATTCACATGTGAATAATATCAATACAGTCTATTATACAGCATTATTCACATGTGAATAATATAAAGACAGTCTATTATACAGCATTATTCACATGGAAAAATATAGATAGTCTATTATACAGCATTATTCGCATGTGAATAATGTAAATACAGTCTATTATACAGCATTATTCACATGTGAATAATATAAATACAGTCTATTATACAGCATTATTCACATGTGAATAATATAAATACAGTCTATTATACAGCATTATTCACATGTGAATGATATCAATACAGTCTATTATACAGCATTATTCACATGTGAATAATACAAATACAGTCTATTATACAGCATTATTCACATGTGAATAATATAAATAGTCTATTGTACAGCATTATTCACATGTGAATAATGTAAATACAGTCTATTATACAGCATTATTCACATGTGAATAATATAAATACAGTCTATTATACAGCATTATTCACAAGTCAATAATGTAAATACAGTCTATTATACAGCATTATTCACATGTCAATAATGTAAATATAGTCTCTTATGCAGCATTATTCACATGTCAATAATGTAAACACAGTCTATTATACAGCATTATTTACAAGTCAATAATGTAAATACAGTCTATTATACAGCATTATTCACATGTCAATAATGTAAATATAGTCTATTATACAGCATTATTCACATGTGAATAATGGAAATACAGTCTATTATACATCATTATTCACATGTGAATAATATAAATAATTATATAATTATACCTACACAATACAGAAACAAATAAAAGCATCAACGAGCAAACAATTTACAGTCACAGAATATTAATTACCATATAAATATAACCACGCAATACAAAACCAAACAAAAAATCATCAACAAGCAAACTAATATACAGACTCAGATAAAATATTACTTTCCTTTTTAAAAACCTGTTTACTGTCAATGCCGGTGAGAATTTGAGGTATGTTATTCCAGAGCGATACAGATCTTTAAATAAAAGATTTCCGCAATGCATTCTTCCTGGGACGAGGGAGTACCAAATGACCCTCACTAGACGCCCTGGTATTATAATTATGGAATAGTACTACTGTAAACTATTTGGGCCATGAGAAAAGCACAAGTTTTACTACTGGTAACTGATTTGAACAATATTAGAGTTTTAGCTGACAACCTGTTCTGCACTGTTAGCCAGGAAAGAGAAGCATGCATTTGGTTCACATTGGTTCTTAGCGAACAACCCAGAACCAGCCTTGCTGCCCTATTCTGGACAATCTGGAGCTTACTGATCTCACCACTTGCAGCAGACGCCCAGACTGTAGAACTATAGTCCAGATGACACAAGACTAAACTCTTAACTGATGGCTGCTGGTAGCGCCTTGCATGGCAGCTCCCGCCATCAGTGTGTGAATGTGTGTGTGAATGGGTAAATGTGGAAATACTGTCAAAGCGCTTTGAGTACCTTGAAGGTAGAAAAGCGCTATACAAGTACAACCCATTTATCATTTATTATCATTTAACAATCTGACAAAGAAGAGGTTCGATCAACAAAAGCAGCACCTTTCCTGTCAAACATATACCGTGTGTGGCACAGCCCTCTCTGTATCATTAGGTTTTTGACAAAAATAATGACATACCGTCCCAATTATCATACGACCAACTGATCTGTTTGCCCGCATTCAGCGAAATCGGGTGCCCAAACTCAGTTTTTGTCATTTGGTTCGCATTGGTTCTCAGTGAACAACCCAGAACCAGCCTTGCTGCCCTATTCTGGACAATCTGGAGCTTACTGATCTCACCACTCGCAGCAGACGCCCAGACTGTAGAACAATAGTCCAGATGACACAAGACTAAACTCTTAACAATCTGACAAAGAAGAGGTCCGATCAACAAAAGCAGCACATTTCCTGGAAATACCAACAGCCCTTCCCGTCTTTGTAACTATATCACTGATATGATTTGACCAGGCTAGAGTGCAGTCCAGCATCACTCCAAGGAGCTTGGCACTTCTGACCTGTTGAACTGTTAAAAATACCTAGCCTCAGATCCAACTTTGGGTCACAAGATAACCCTTGCCTAGTCACCAATACAATACTTTTGGTTTTTGAGATGTTAAGGACAAGTCTGTTACATACTGTCCCAGTCATGCACATCTTTTAGTTCCTCACTCAATACATTAAGTACACTGCATGATATAAGGTTGCATCATCAGCATAAACAACCAATTTGGCACGCCCGGTAGCCGAATCATTGGTGAATATAGAAAAAAGTAAAGGTCCCAGGCAACTTCCCTGTATTTTCTGAGAAGGCTGAGGAAAATAGATCTGGCTGATAACCTGCTCCTGTCCTTCTATCGCTGCTCCGTTGAGTCAATACTGACCTACGGCATCTCCGTGTGGTTTTCTAGCTGCACGGTGGCAGAGAGAAAGAGATAATAGGGGGTCATAAACGCGGCACAGAGGATCACTGCATGTCCTCTTACATCTCTAGAGGAGCTGTATAAGAGACACTGCAACAGGAGAGCAAACAGCATCCTCTGGGACTCATCCCACCCAGGTCACCACTGGCAAGAACTCTTGCCCTCAGGGAGGCGCTATAAGACCATCAAAGCAAGGACAAATAGATTGAAAAACAGTTTCTAGGATGAGCTGTTATTGCCCTAAACTCTGCACGTACCTGAACACTCACCACTTTATTAACTTGCTTACCTCTGATAGAGATCTACTGTGCAACATGTTTTTAACATTTTATTATGTTTTTAACATTTTAAAT
Source organism: Entelurus aequoreus (assembly GCF_033978785.1). Lineage (NCBI taxonomy): Eukaryota > Metazoa > Chordata > Actinopteri > Syngnathiformes > Syngnathidae > Entelurus > Entelurus aequoreus. The sequence goes on from NC_084753.1 coordinate 34,266,273, forward strand.
TGTTTTATTATTGTTTGTTGTCTTAAGACTATTTTATGTAGGTTGTTTGAAAAGCACTGAGCTGGATTGCTGTCCGATTTCGTTGTTTCCATACAATGACAATAAAGGTATTCTAATTCTGAACACCACAATCTCAACTTCTGCTATTACACAAGCTGCCATTAAGATACACCTGTTGTGATCTGGAGGACAAATAACTCTGTATCCACATTAAAGCAGAAGTATTAAAACCATAACATTTAAGTTTCTCAATTTAAAAGAGAGTGGTCAATCACGTCAAAAGCAGCACTGAAATCTAACAGCACAGCTCCAACCAACATAGAATTATCTATAGCATTAAGCCAATCGTCAGTCATTTGTATAAGAGCAGTGGACGTAGAGTGGCCCGTTCTATATGCATGTCGAGAATCAGTTGTTAGCCCGTTTGATTGAAAGTAAGCTTGAATTTGTGTATACGCACATTTCTCCAGTATTTTACATAACCCAGGTAGGATGCTTATTGGTCTAGAATTGCCCTCATTGAAAGCCAATTTTCTATCCTTACGTAGAGGAGTAACCTTTGCCACCTTCCATATCTTTGGACACAGGCCCACTTGTAAACATTTATAAAAAATATGACAAACAGGCACTGATATGATACCAGCAGTCATTCTCGGTAACTTACTACTACCCAGGTTGTCTATACCAGCTACCTTGTTGTCCGGAAGAGAGTGTAGTAACCTTTCAACCTGATGAAAATTGAATTCACACCCCTTATTATCCATTATAATATTCCTAATGAGGTCAGTTGATTTGTTCTTATTGGATACATGCATACCATGTCTTAATTGAGATACCTTGTCAACATAATAGTTATTAAAATGATTTGCAATGTCACATGGTTTAGTGAGTACCAAGTAAAAGGTGTACAGACATTGTTCTTTCTGCCCATGATTTCATTCAAAACATTGTGGACTGTCCAGGCGGCTTGCATATCGAAAAAATAGTGATGTGCAGATTAATACTGATTTGACACCAGATCTTCAGATCTTATATCGATTCTCTCATCAAAATATCGATGCTTTTGATACTTCAGTTCAAGAGTGACCCAACTTTTGCCACCAAAAGCCGCACACTGAAAAGTCAAAAATGGGGCCATTTTAAATAAAAAAAATTTTTATTTAAAAAAATGCTAAAACATATATGTGTATGTAGATATAGATGTATAGTTGTGTATGTATATGTGTAAAAAAATGTGTGTATGTATGTATGTGTATATATATATGTGTGTGTGTACGTGTGTAAATATATATGTATATGTATATGTGTGTACCCGGTATTCAGTGTTTCCCATAAACTGCCAAGATACCTGTGGCGTTGGGGGCGTGACTATGGGCGTGGTCACCATGACATCATCGAGTAGTTTGCATAATTTACTACAATGATATGATTTTCTCTAAAAAGGCTAAAAAAATGTATACTTACTAATTAATAACAGTTTTGTTTTAAACGTCCATCCATCCATCCATCCATCCATCAATTTTACAATATAATTACAACACTTTATGTACATATTTATATACAGATTTGAACAATAAGTTATTGACTGAAATATATTTATTAATTGTGGTTCTTACAAAAAATATATCTTATAAAATATAAAAGCTAAAATGTCTCTTAAAGCTCTGCCCCTTTAATTAGTGCATACTAAATAATTTAACTTTAGCCTACTACTACAACCATATTATTTACCAGCAACATAAAGTGAAACAGAGGCAGAGGTGTCCTGCCACAGTCAGTAATAAATAAACAGAAAACAGTAGTGGTCAAATACAAATAAGGCAACAAGAGAAGTATCCTACACTTCTCTTTTGTAAAGTAAATCTGAACATCCTATATGGGCATCTACATCAACTATATGATTTGCCTGAGAAGCTGGACAGGACAAAAAATATATATATATAAATATATATATATATATATATATTTCTTTTTTTTTTGTGGCGGACGTAATTCTTTCGTGGCGGGCCGCCACAAATAAATGATTGTGTGGGAAACACTGGTATTTATGTATGTATGTATATATATATATGTGTGTGTGTGTATATATATGTGAGTATATATGTGTGTATATATATATGTGAGTATATGTATGTGTATATATATGTGTATTTGTTTATATATAAATATATTTTTAATTTTAATTTTTTTATTTATTTTTAAAGACAATACTGTGTTATAGGTGACCAAGTGTACTATTATTATTAGTTTAAAAATTCAATTTTTTCTCTTTACATTCCTATTTTTTGCTCTTTATTCTTACATTTTAACTGTTTTTTTGTTGTTGTTGTTTTTAAGATATATATGGTATTAGAAACTACACAACATTTTAGCAGACTCGTTATATTTGCACAAAGTATAGCTTCAGTATCGCCGACACCAGCCTGAATTTGACTTGGTATCGGATTGGAACGAAAGTGAGCGGTCTGGCACATGGCGGCTGAATACATCACATTATATGTCACGTACGTAGGAAGACAATGAAGGACTGTCACCTCCTCCAAGGAAGTTGAGGCAAATCCCGACACATTCAGTTGAATGTTTTCACCCTCTTGCCTTGTTTCTTTTCAGAGGTCAAAGTTCAGGCCGGCGCCCAGCTCCACACACGACTGGATCGGCCCCCCCAACCCTCTGTCCAACCTGCGACCCGTGATCTACCGCGTCCCCGAGAACGAGTCCGAGCTGGAGGGACGCTTGAGGACTCTGAGGCAGGACACCGAGGACTGGAACCACCGCTTCTGGACCAAGCAGAATCTCAGCTTCAGCAAGGTCTCACTGCTTTTGTCAAACACACCGCACCCTTTGTATCATTCGCTTTTTGACAAAAATAATTGCATACCATCCCAGTTATCATACGACCAACTGGTCTGTTTGCCCGCGTTCAGCGAAATCGGGTGCCGAAAATCAGTTTTTCTCATGAACTACGACTGCAAAATAATCCATAATGGGGCCTAAGAAAGTTGTAAGTGCCAGGACTTTGATAAAAAAGTTTAAAAAAAATTCCATCCATGGTTGGAAAGAAAGTAGGCCGATATCAATACCGATCACATGTATTATCTCTGAATGTGTCATATGGTGAGTACTATCAACAGTGTAACAATATTCAAACTAGTTCCTTATTCTCTTTTATTGCATACACTTGTTTGGGCCCAACAAATTCAATAGTACAAATTAACTAAAAGCAAAAATGACCTTCTATTGTTCATCTAAATCCAGTCCAAGGACTTTTCATCCGAGTTTACAAACATCAACAACAAATATTTTGAGGAAATAGAACTTGATTGTATCACTCTAGTACGGAACAACGATTCTAATGATTCATTTCCTGTCATTAATTGATTACTTTGGGGGCGGTATAGCTCGGTTGGTAGAGCGGCCAGGCCAGCAACAAGAGGGTTCCAGGTTCGCTCCCAGCTTCTGACATACTAGTCACTGCCGTTGTGTTCTTGGGCAAGACACTTTACCCACCTGCCCCCAGTTCCGCCCACACTGGTTTAAATGTAACTTAGATATCGGGTTTCACGATGTAAAAGCGTGTTGTCACTAGAGAAAAGCGCTATATAAATATACTTCACTTCACTTTCGGCCGCATAGGTGTTCCATCTACACTTCTTGAACTTTACTAAGCACCTTAGTGTTGTTTCAAGCCAGCTTAGCGATTAGCAGTGCTAATCCTATTTGACAATTACACTTAAGATACTAAGAAATGCAGCCAAAAATAATGTCCGCCAGATAGGATGGGCATTTGTGATCTGTGGTCCCCTCCAAGGTTTCTCGTTGTCATCCCATTGGGTTGAGTTTTTTCTTGCCCTGATGTGGGATCGTTTTGGCTTGTGCAGCCCTTTGAGACACTCGTGATTTAGGGCTATATAAGTAAACATTGATTGATTGATTGATTAATCGCCACTGGCGATCACATACTTTTCCACGAAAATCGATGGACACATCCCTAAAAGTAAGTGACTGAAGGACAGTACTGAGAAGAACCAGTTGACATTTATTGAAATACACGGGTGTGGTGTACGTGTCACTAGGGATGATGTTTGATAAGAAATTATCGAGTTCGAGCCCATTATCGAATCCTCTTATCGAACCGATTCCTTATCGATTCTCTCATCGAGTCCAGATAGGTTGTTGTATATGGAAAAAAACACACAATATTTGGTTCAACAAAAGCTCACTTTTATGTTATAAGAATAAAATAAAATAAACAAATAAATAAATATTGACTGTTACCCCCCTAAAAAAATAGATAATAAAAATATTGACTGTTGTTACTCAAAGTATATTAAGTGGGATTTTTCAGAAAAACAAATATGTACAGTAACACAAAAACAACCTGTCTCTGTGATCACCATAGGTGTATAAATAATAATATAGTGTTAAATAAAATCAGTCCCTTAGGCACAAAACTGAAAATAATACAGCTCTCCAAAAAGTGCACTTCTGCTGCTATTGGAACATACTAACTACACACACCATGACACTAAGAACACCACAGTCATCAATCAACAATTCTTCTTCCAAAAAATTAGCATGTCTGCTTTTTCAGGATCAAGTCTGACCCGCTCTTCGCTAATCATGTCGCCAACGGTGGAAAAAAACACGTTCACTTGGCGTGGAACTAGCTTGGACACACAGATAGGTTTGACGACATCCTCCAGTGTGGCCTCCTCCAGGAATGACTGCACGTCCTTGTCCTGGAGGGATAATGAGGGACAGACACAGCATAGAATTAGGGGGGAAATTAGCTGAATGTGAAGACTAGGGTGTCTGTTATTAAGTCTTTAGCATTAGTATGTGGGATTAAATGATGGACTGGATTATGTAATAAAGTTAAACATTGTACTGATATGATCCACTTTAAGAGGTTGTTCAAATTAATAGTGCTTACAAAGTACAAAGAATTATGAGAAATACTTTCAACCTTATTGAAAATAAGATATTCTTCATCTCAGTATATTAATAATGACTGAATTAATTAATTACATATTACAAAACTGTTGTATATACTAATTCACAGATGTTATTTTATTATAAAAAGGTCAGTAAATGATATATATATTTGTAAACGCTCTGAAGTGGGAAAGGGGTAGGATTAAATAAGCGTTACTACTTCCTACTTCTTTTCGGACATGATGTCAAGTGAAATGATATGAAACTGTGATGTGTTATGCTGTAAGTGTGTTCATGCACAAAATAAACTAAAGAAAGACAGAAAGCACTAGTTTATTTGACAGACCTGCAAACTCGGGAGTGGTGTAGGCTACAAGATAACGTTAACGTTATCAGACACATACAAAAAGGCTAACGTTACCGTTAGCCACTGACTATGCTTAAGTAACGTTAGTCTAGCTAACATTACTGCAGTCCTGGTTGACATAAGAGGTAACCTTATTTTAGCCTAAAGGCTACAAGTGAGCAAATATGGAAATTAACCGGCAACAGTTAACTTTAGTTACTCACCACCACTATCACTGGAGCTGGGGCTGCAGGTTTGAAGCAGAGGAAGAGGGGCGCGCTTCGTCATCTCTGTCGCTGCTTCTCCACGTGTCGAGGACACGACACGGTTCTCGAACGTTCAGGTTATGTGCAGCCTGAAAATGTTTCAACATGCTTGTTGTACTCCCCCCCCCCCCCCCCCCCTTACATGAGAGCGAAACCTGGCAATATTTGCATATTGCCGTTTCCTCGTCTTATTTTTTTGTAAAATGAAGCCATGCCTTGAGGCGTTTTTTCCGGTTCATTATTTTTGCTGCTTGTGTGATGTCCCACAGGGCATTTCCTGTGGGACGGGATTCGTTACCAGGGATTCGAATAAAGAACCAACTCTTTTTCTTTACTATAGTGGCCTCGATAACGGGAACCGGTTCTCAAAAAGGGATTCGAGTCCATGGAATCGGTTCTTTTCTTATCGAACAACCGGTGGAACCGGTTTCGAACATCATCCCTACGTGTCACTGATGTGCGATACTACTGATTTTCTTTCCGATCCGTTACTGAGTATGATTCAGGCCGGTATCGGCGATACCGATTTAATACCGATACTTTGTGCAAATATACCTATTGTGTCTGTTAACATTTCAACAGTTGTGTGTTTTCAAATAATAACGTATCTACCTAGGAAAAAACAACAGTAAGAATGTAAGAAAAAAGAGCAAACATCAAAATATAATGAGAAACAGCGGAACTTTTTAAACTAATAATTAGTAATATACTTTCGTCACATATAACACGGTTGGGGTGTGTGTGTGTGTGTGTGTGTGTGTGTATTATTTTATTTTTTAATTAACTAAACATTGTTTACATTTCATTTTTATTGTGAAAACTTAATATTTCTGAAAAGTCAAGTATTGGGGGGCCAATTTGTGTATATATATACACACAAATTATATACACACAACATAGATATTGTGTGTGTATATATATATATATATACACCACTGTTCAAAAGTTTGGGGTCACCCAAACAATTTTGTGGAATAGCCTTCATTTCTAAGAACAAGAATAGACTGTCGCGTTTCAGATGAAAGTTCTCTTTTTCTGGACATTTTGAGTGTTTAATTGACCCCACAAATGTGATGCTCCAGAAACTTAATCTGCTCAAAGGAAGGTCAGTTTTGTAGCTTCTGTAACGAGCTAAACTGTTTTCAGATGTGTGAACATGATTGCACAAGGGTTTTCTAATCATCAATTAGCCTTCTGAGCCAATGAGCAAACACATTGTACCATTAGAACACTGGAGTGACAGTTGCTGGAAATGGGCCTCTATACACCTATGTAGATATTGCACCAAAAACCAGACATTTGCAGCTAGAATAGTCATTTACCACATTAGCAATGTATAGAGTGTACTTCTTTAAAGTTAAGACTAGTTTAAAGTTATCTTCATTGAAAAATAAGGACATTTTAATGTGACCCCAAACTTTTGAACGGTAGTGTGTGTATATATATATATATATATATATACACCCACACAAATTGGCCCCCCCAATACTTGACTTTTCAGAAATATTAAGTTTTCACAATAAAAATGAAATATTCTTAAAATGTAAACAATGTTTAGTTAATTTAAAAATAAAATAATACTAATTTATGAATTAATGTGAAAAAATACAACAGCTATAATATGAATGGGTTATACTTGTATAGCGCTTTTCTACCTTCAAGGTAGTCAAAGCGCTTTGACAGTATTTCCACATTCACCCATTCACACACTGATGGCGGGAGCTGCCATGCAAGGCCCTAACCACCACCCATCAGGAGCAAGGGTGACGTGTCTTGCTCAAGGACACAACGTCATAAACACTGCTAAATCTGCAACTGAACATGTATATTTTCATACAGGCAGAATGTTGGACACACTAGGTTATGCAGTTACACAATCTTATTATTATTTGTATTCTATTCTTACACGGGGAAAAAACAACAGTAAAAATGTAAGTAAAAAGAGCAAAAAAATAGGTATGTAATGAGAAAAAGATTAAATGTTCTAATTAAAAATGAATAATAATAATATACTTGGTCACCTATAAAACAAAGCTGACACAATATATGTTTGAAAAAATACCTTTATGTATTATTTGATGTCTACAGAATATTCGTTAATGAAAATTAATGAATAAAATTAATTAATTTGATTAGGTAAAAAGCTTCTGTCTCCTGTCTGTTGCTTTAAATCATGTGGCAATGCACACATGTTAAAAGGGCATTTTAAATGCGTATAAGAATAAAGAATGAAGGTTATGACAGGCAGAAAAAAATCATTGTTCAACTATTTAAAAAAAAAAAAAAAAGAGGTGCATTAAGGCTGTAAAGTGTGTTTTATCCGATTATTCAAACTAATCGATCGATTACTAAAAGAATGGCTAGCTGCAGCCCTAACTTTTATGTATGTTGGTTGTTTTGTATTAAATGCAGGGTGGCCTTGTTTGTATTATAACAGTGAAGCACATTTTTACACAGGGAGATGGCGTAAGAAATACAGTATATATTCATGACACTAAGTAGCCCCACCCTCTTAACTGCGCAATTATACAGTTTTACCAGCAGAGAGCAGCATTACCATCAGCTTTTCTTTGCCTCTATTGACCGAGCTACTAGTCTGACTAACATATATTTGTCACATGACGTCAAGCATCCTTTTTGTGTTGCGTGCAGGACAAAGACGATTTCATCGCCTCCCAGCTGAAGGTCCAAGGCTTGTCTGAGCGAGACGAGCAAGGTGAGGACGCAACACGCTTAGTCTGCATTTACTAGGGCTGGACGATTAATCACTTTTTGATTTCGATTTTGGCTTTTCACGATCATAGAAATATTACAATCTGGGAAAAAAAACCCACATCTCATCTGCTTGTTGTTGTGAACGACATCATTGATGTTAGATCAATTATACAAACGAGACAGAAGGCGCAACTTGCTTAGAGTGTCCGCCTTGAGATCGGTAGGTCATGAGTCATACCAAAGACTACAAAAATGGGAGCCATTACCTCCCTGCTTGGCACTCAGCATCAAGGGTTGGAATTGGGGGTTAAATCACCAAAAATGATTCCCGGGCGCGGCCACCGCTGCTGCTCACTGCTCCACTCACCTCCCAGGGGGTGAACAAGCGGATGGGTCAAATGCAGAGGACAAATTTCACCACACCTAGTGTGTGTGAGACAATCATTGGTAATTTAACTTTAACTTTATTGATACATTATGCTGTGACTTAAAATACCGGTCAAAATTGATGTATTGCACCAATAAATGTGAGCATTTTTGCATTTAATTAACAACAATGTTAATACATTTTATTAATGACACAAAAAAATAAGCAAAACAGGTTAAAAAAAATAAGGGAATTTAAAAATATATTGGTATTGTTTTTTTAATTTTTATTTACCGTATTTTTCAGACAATAAGTCGCAGTTTTTTTCATAGTTTGGCCGGGGGTGCGACTTATACTCAGGAGCGATTTATGTGTGAAATTATTAACACATTACCGTAAAATATCAAATAATATTATTTAGCTCATTCACGTAAGAGACTAGACGTATAAGATACCGTATTTTTCGGAGTATAAGTCGCACCGGCCGAAAATGCATAATAAAGAAGGAAAAAAACATATATAAGTCGCACTGGAGAATAAGTCACATTTTTGGGGGGAAATGTATTTGATAAAAGCCAACACCAAGAATAGACATTTGAAAGGCAATTTAAAATAAATAAAGAATAGTGAACAACAGGCTGAATAAGTGTACGTTATATGAGGCATAAATAACCAACTGAGAATGTGCCTGGTATGTTAACGTAACATATTATGGTAAGAGTCATTCAAATAACTAACATATAGAACATGCTATACGTTTACCAAACAATCTGTCACTCCTAATTGCTAAATCCCATGAAATCTTATACGTCTAGTCTCTTACGTGAATGAGCTAAATAATATTATTTGATATTTTACGCTAATGTGTTAATAATTTCACACATAAGTCGCTCCTGAGTATAAGTCGCACCCCCGGCCAAACTATGAAAAAAACTGCGACTTATAGTCCGAAAAATACGGTATGTTTTTTTTCCTTCTTTATTATGCATTTTCGGCCGGTGCGACTTATACTCCGGAGCGACTTATAGTCCGAAAAATACGGTATTGCTGTTACTATTATTACCGTATTTTCCGGACTATAGAGCAACACTGGGCTATAAGCCGCACCCGCTAAATTTGAGAAGAAAAACATATTTTTCCTTATATTAGCTGCACCAGATTATAAACCGCAGGTATGCACATAGTGAAATTAGTTATTTTCATAGAAAGATTTTGTAAATGTTTATCTACATGCCTTAATTGTTTCCAAACTGTGCCAGTAAAATGGCTGATCAAACAAAACAGAAGTCATGGACCCACTAGCTGCCGAAGCTAACTCTCTAATCAGCTAAACAGACATTTGTGACACTGAAACGATACAAAAAGAATGCCGTTGTGAGTTAATAATACTAACACAGACACTCGTAAAACGTGTTAGCATATGAGCTAATGCTAACAACGCTAGCTTGATTACATTTCAATGGCACGTACAAATATGCATGAAAACACTCCTATGGACATCACACATGGGACGGTTGAGTAAGAATAAACAGTTTTTAAGTTGTGCTGTAAAACTTACAAACCTTGGTTCAAGTGACGAAGACTCCATACGTGTACAAACGCTGTGGACGGCTTTACTTTCGGTTTGAGGCAAAAATAGGAAGTACATTTTTTTCAACGCATAGCACCGACAGTGAGCGATTTTGTCCAAAAGGTGGCGCCATAGCACAAACAAAAACACACCATTTGAGTCTTCTGCTTGATTTCAATCAATCAGTCTATCAATGTTTATTTATATAGCCCTAAATCACGAGTGTCTCAAAGGGCTGCACAAGCCACAACGACATCCTCGGCTCAGAGCCCACATAAGGGCAAGGAAAAACTCACTACCCAGTGGAATGTCAATGTGAATGACTATGAGAAACCTTGGAGAGGACCGCAGATGTGGGTGACCCACTCCCCCCTCAAGGGGAGACCGGATGCAATGGACATCGAGTGGGTCTAGCATAATATTGTGAAAGTCCAGTCCATAGTGGATCTAACATAATAGTGAGAGTCCAGTCCATAGTGGATCTAACATAATAGTGAGAGTCCAGTCCATAGTGGATCTAACATAATAGTGAGAGAGTCCAGTCCATAGTGGATCTAATATAATAGTGAGAGTCCAGTCCATAGTGGATTTAACATAATAGTGAGAGTCCAGTCCATAGTGGATCTAACATAATAGTGAGAGTCCAGTCCATAGTGCATCTAACATAATAGTGAGAGTCCAGTCCATAGTGGATCTAACATAATAGTGAGAGTCCAGTCCATAGTGCATCTAACATTATCGTGTGAGAGTCCAGTCCATAGTGGATCTAACATAATAGTGTGAGAGTCCAGTCCATAGTGGATCTAATATAATAGTGAGAGTCCAGTCCATAGTGGATTTAACATAACAGTGAGAGTCCAGTCCATAGTGGATCTAACATAATAGTGAGAGTCCAGTCCATAGTGCATCTAACATAATAGTGGGAGTCCAGTCCATAGTGGATCTAACATAATAGTGTGAGAGTCCAGTCCATAGTGGATCTAATATAATAGTGAGAGTCCAGTCCATAGTGGATCTAACATAATAGTGAGAGTCCAGTCCATAGTGGATCTAACATAATAGTGTGAGAGTCCAGTCCATAGTGCATCTAACATAATAGTGAGAGTCCAGTCCATAGTGGATCTAACATTATCGTGTGAGAGTCCAGTCCATAGTGGATCTAACATAATAGTGTGAGAGTCCAGTCCATAGTGGATCTAATATAATAGTGAGAGTCCAGTCCATAGTGGATTTAACATAATAGTGAGAGTCCAGTCCATAGTGGATCTAACATAATAGTGAGAGTCCAGTCCATAGTGCATCTAACATAATAGTGGGAGTCCAGTCCATAGTGGATCTAACATAATAGTGTGAGAGTCCAGTCCATAGTGGATCTAATATAATAGTGAGAGTCCAGTCCATAGTGGATCTAACATAATAGTGAGAGTCCAGTCCATAGTGGATCTAACATAATAGTGTGAGAGTCCAGTCCATAGTGCATCTAACATAATAGTGAGAGTCCAGTCCATAGTGGATCTAACATAATATTGTGAGAGTCTAGTCCATAGTGGATCTAACATAATAGTGTGAGAGTCCAGTCCATAGTGGATCTAACATAATAGTGTGAGAGTCTAGTCCATAGTGGATCTAACATAATAGTGTGAGAGTCCAGTCCATAGTGGATCTAACATAATAGTGAGAGTCCAGTCCATAGTGGATCTAACATAATAGTGAGAGTCCAGTCCATAGTGGATCTAACATAATAGTGTGAGAGTCCAGTCCATAGTGGATCTAACATAATAGTGAGAGTCCAGTCCATAGTGGATCTAACATAATAGTGAGAGTCCAGTCCATAGTGGATCTAACATAATAGTGTGAGAGTCCAGTCCATAGTGGATCTAATATAATAGTGAGAGTCCAGTCCATAGTGGATCTAACATAATAGTGAGAGTCCTGTCCATAGTGGATCTAACATAATAGTGTGAGAGTCCAGTCCATAGTGGATATAACATAATAGTGTAAGAGTCCAGTCCATAGTGGATCTAACATAATAGTGAGAGCCCAGTCCATAGTGGATCTAACATAATAGTGAGAGAGTCCAGTCCATAGTGGATCTAATATAATAGTGAGAGTCCAGTCCATAGTGGATCTAACATAATAGTGAGAGCCCAGTCCATAGTGGATCTAACATAATAGTGAGAGAGTCCAGTCCATAGTGGATCTAATATAATAGTGAGAGTCCAGTCCATAGTGGATCTAACATAATAGTGTGAGAGTCCAGTCCATAGTGGATCTAATATAATAGTGAGAGTCCAGTCCATAGTGGATTTAACATAATAGTGTGAGAGTCCAGTCCATAGTGGATCTAATATAATAGTGTGAGAGTCCAGTCCATAGTGGATCTAACATAATAGTGTGAGTCCAGTCCATAGTGGATCTAACATAATAGTGAGAGTCCAGTCCATAGTGGATCTAACATAATAGTGTGAGAGTCCAGTCCATAGTGGATCTAACATAATAGTGTAAGAGTCCAGTCCATAGTGGATCTAATATAATAGTGTGAGAGTCCAGTCCATAGTGGATCTAATATAATAGTGTGAGAGTCCAGTCCATAGTGGATCTAACATAATAGTGTGAGTCAAGTCCATAGTGGATCTAACATAATAGTGAGAGTCCAGTCCATAGTGGATCTAACATAATAGTGTGAGAGTCCAGTCCATAGTGGATCTAACATAATAGTGTAAGAGTCCAGTCCATAGTGGATCTAATATAATAGTGTGAGAGTCCAGTCCATAGTGGATCTAACATAATAGTGTGAGAGTCCAGTCCAAGTGGATCTAACATAATAGTGTGAGAGTCCAGTCCATAGTGGATCTAACATAATATTGTGAGAGTCCAGTCCATAGTGGATCTAACATAATAGTGTGAGAGTCTAGTCCATAGTGCATCTAACATAATAGTGTGAGAGTCCAGTCCATAGTGGATCTAACATAATAGTGTGAGAGTCCAGTCCATAGTGGATCTAACATAATAGTGTGAGAGTCCAGTCCAAGTGGATCTAACATAATAGTGGGAGTCCAGTCCATAGTGGATCTAACATAAAAGTGAGAGTCCAGTCCATAGTGGATCTAACATAATAGTGTGAGAGTCCAGTCCATAGTGGATCTAATTTAATAGTGTGAGAGTCCAGTCCATAGTGGATCTAACATAATAGTGTGAGTCCAGTCCATAGTGGATCTAACATAACAGTGAGAGTCCAGTCCATAGTGGATCCAACATAATAGTGTGAGAGTCCAGTCCATAGTGGATCTAACATAATAGTGTAAGAGTCCAGTCCATAGTGGATCTAATATAATAGTGTGAGAGTCCAGTCCATAGTGGATCTAATATAATAGTGTGAGAGTCCAGTCCATAGTGGATCTAACATAATAGTGTGAGTCCAGTCCATAGTGGATCTAACATAATAGTGAGAGTCCAGTCCATAGTGGATCTAACATAATAGTGTGAGAGTCCAGTCCATAGTGGATCTAACATAATAGTGTGAGAGTCCAGTCCATAGTGGATCTAACATAATAGTGTGAGAGTCCAGTCCATAGTGGATCTAACATAATAGTGAGAGTCCAGTCCATAGTGGATCTAACATTATCGTGTGAGAGTCCAGTCCATAGTGGATCTAACATAATAGTGTGAGAGTCCAGTCCATAGTGGATCTAATATAATAGCGAGAGTCCAGTCCATAGTGGATTTAACATAATAGTGAGAGTCCAGTCCATAGTGGATCTAACATAATAGTGAGAGTCCAGTCCATAGTGCATCTAACATAATAGTGTGAGAGTCCAGTCCATAGTGGATCTAACATAATAGTGTGAGAGTCCAGTCCATAGTGGATCTAACATAATAGTGACAGTCCAGTCCATAGTGGATCTAACATAATAGTGAGAGTCCAGTCCATAGTGCATCTAACATAATATTGTGAGAGTCTAGTCCATAGTGGATCTAACATAATATTGTGAGAGTCTAGTCCATAGTGGATCTAACATAATAGTGTGAGAGTCTAGTCCATAGTGGATCTAACATACTAGTGTGAGAGTCCAGTCCATAGTGCATCTAACATAATATTGTGAGAGTCTAGTCCATAGTGGATCTAACATAATATTGTGAGAGTCTAGTCCATAGTGGATCTAACATAATAGTGTGAGAGTCTAGTCCATAGTGGATCTAACATAATAGTGTGAGAGTTTAGTCCATATTGGATCTAACATAATAGTGTGAGAGTTCAGTCCATAGTGGATCTAACATAATAGTGAGAGTCCAGTCCATAGTGGATCTAACATAATAGTGAGAGTCCAGTCCATAGTGGATCTAACATAATAGTGTGAGAGTTCAGTCCATAGTGGATCTAACATAATAGTGAGAGTCCAGTCCATAGTGGATCTAACATAATAGTGTGAGAGTCCAGTCCATAGTGGATCTAACATAATAGTGTGAGAGTCCAGTCCATAGTGGATCTAATATAATAGTGAGAGTCCAGTCCATAGTGGATATAACATAATAGTGAGAGTCCAGTCCATAGTGGATATAACATAATAGTGTAAGAGTCCAGTCCATTGTGGATCTAACATAATAGTGAGAGTCCAGTCCATAGTGGATCTAACATAATAGTGAGAGAGTCCAGTCCATAGTGGATCTAATATAATAGTGAGAGTTCAGTCCATATTGGATTTAACATAATAGTGAGAGTCCAGTCCATAGTGGATCTAACATAATAGTGAGAGTCCAGTCCATAGTGCATCTAACATAATAGTGAGAGTCCAGTCCATAGTGGATCTAACATAATAGTGTGAGAGTCCAGTCCATAGTGGATCTAATATAATAGTGAGAGTCCAGTCCATAGTGGATCTAACATAATAGTGTGAGAGTGCAGTCCATAGTGGATCTAACATAATAGTGTGAGAGTCCAGTCCATAGTGGATCTAATATAATAGTGTGAGAGTCCAGTCCATAGTGGATCTAACATAATAGTGTGAGTCCAGTCCATAGTGGATCTAACATAATAGTGAGAGTCCAGTCCATAGTGGATCTAACATAATAGTGTGAGAGTCCAGTCCATAGTGGATCTAACATAATAGTGTGAGAGTCCAGTCCATAGTGGATCTAACATAATAGTGTAAGAGTCCAGTCCATAGTGGATCTAATATAATAGTGTGAGAGTCCAGTCCATAGTGGATCTAATATAATAGTGTGAGAGTCCAGTCCATAGTGGATCTAACATAATAGTGTGAGTCCAGTCCATAGTGGATCTAACATAATAGTGAGAGTCCAGTCCATAGTGGATCTAACATAATAGTGTGAGAGTCCAGTCCATAGTGGATCTAACATAATAGTGTGAGAGTCCAGTCCAAGTGGATCTAATATAATAGTGTGAGAGTCCAGTCCATAGTGGATCTAATATAATAGTGAGAGTCCAGTCCATAGTGGATCTAACAAAATAGTGTGAGAGTCCAGTCCATAGTGGATCTAATATAATAGTGTGAGAGTCCAGTCCATAGTGGATCTAATATAATAGTGAGAGTCCAGTCCATAGTGGATCTAACATAATAGTGTGAGAGTCCAGTCCATAGTGGATCTAACATAATAGTGAGAGTCCAGTCCATAGTGGATCTAACATAATAGTGAGAGTCCAGTCCAAGTGGATCTAATATAATAGTGTGAGAGTCCAGTCCATAGTGGATCTAATATAATAGTGTGAGAGTCCAGTCCATAGTGGATCTAATATAATAGTGTGAGAGTCCAGTCCATAGTGGATCTAATATAATAGTGAGAGTCCAGACCATAGTGGATCTAACATAATAGTGTGAGAGTCCAGTCCATAGTGGATCTAACATAATAGTGAGAGTCCAGTCCGTAGTGGATCTAACATAATAGTGAGAGTCCAGTCCATAGTGGGGCCAGCAGGAGACCATCCCGAGCGGAGACGGGTCAGCAGCACAGAGATGTCCCCAACCGATGCACTGATTTGATGAAAACTATAGACTACAAAACATGGCAATTGGGAGGGGGGGGGGAGCGTCCATACATTATCCGCACCGTTTTATATAAGCTGCAAAAAGTAGCAGCTTATAGTCCGGATTTATAGTATTTTACTTATTTGTTTCTAATGAATATCTGTTCTTTTAAATTACGTGTAAAGCTAATACAATACTCACGTTTAAAGATCATTCATTAATTTGAAAATGTGCTATTAATCGTGAATTTAATATCAGTCATGATTGGCATTGTTGCCATAATCGTCCAGCCCTGACGTTTACCCATCTAGTAGACGAAAGACCTTTTTATATGAAAGGGATTTAAACCCGCATGCGCCTGCAGGACGGCGTCGCGCTCTGAGCAGCGAAGAAATGGCCGTGTTCTACAAACGCTTCTTGGACATAAACAAAGAGCGACACGCTAACTACAACAAGTAAGTAGCTGACGCAAACACACACACACACACACACACACACACACACACACACACACACACACAATTGTGTATTTGTGACCTTCTTGAGACCTCCGACAAATGCTTACCTTTTAGGACCACCCTTTCTAGATATATAAAGATTTGTATTTACAACATTAATCATATTGTGACTAGGGCTGCAACAACTAATCGATTAAAATCGATTATTAAAATAGTTGCCGATTAATTTAGTCATCGATTCGTTGGATCTATGCTGTGCCATGCGCAGAGGGTTATTGATTTATTTTTTAATTTAAAAAAATGTGTATTTATTTTTATTTTTTATTTTTTTAATAAACCTTTATTCATAAACTGCAACATTTACAAACATCTGAGAAACAATAACCAAAATAAGTATGGTGCCAGTATGCTCTTTTTTTCCCAATAAAATACTGGATGGGATAGAAATGTAGTTTGTCTATTTTATCCGATTATTAATCGATTAATCGAAGTAATAATCGACAGATTAATCGATTATCAAATGAATCGTTAGTTGCAGCCCTAATTGTGACAGTCTTCTGCCGTCGTGCGGGTTCCAGGGACCACCAAGGAAGGACATTCTGGCGAGCAGGTTTAGACTTCTTTTATTTTTCAATAACAAAGTCTCTTCCGGGTTGCTTTTCGACGGGATTGTTTAATTGTGCCCAGCTGGGCGATCCACGCACCTGATGATATTTGCGGCGTCGATCCCAGCGCGCTCCGCCTCGCCGCTTGCTCGCCGTCCACGCCTCCTCGCCGCCATCTTGCAGCGGGCTCCGGTGTGCCCTGCCTCGCTGTCGGACTGCCGGCTCCGCCTCTCCACACATATATACATACTATGCAAATTTAAAGAAAGATAAGCTTTTCATTTTTATTTATTTATTGTTTGTAATTGGTATTTAATCTTCATTATTTACTTCGTTATTACAGTATGTCTCTATAAAACTATGCATTTTATTGTTTAAATAATTTTGGCCAAAGGGGGCGCGTTTCAATTTCTTACATACATTTGTTATTTCATACGTTGACCAGTGGGGGAGCGCTTCAAATTTTTACACACTGCACTTTTTAAAACCGACACACAGTCAATTTGAAAAAATCCCTACTTTTTGGGACCACCCTCATTTTAAATAGATTTCACCACCAGGGGTGCAAATGAGACATTCTCTATTAGATGCAAGGGTTTTCCGTAGGGATGTCCGATAATATCAGACTGCCGATATTATCGGCCAATAAATGCTCTAAAATGTAATATCTGAAATAATCGGTATTGGTTTCAAAATTATCGGTATCTGTTTCAAAAAGTTAAATTTATGACTTTTTAAAACGCCACTGTGTACACGGACGTAGGAAGAAGTACAGAGCGGCAATAAACCTTAAAGGCACTGCCTTTGCGTGCCGGCCCAATCACATAATATCTACAGTTTTTCACACACACAAGTGAATGCCATGCATACTTGGTCAACAGCCATACAGGTCACACTGAGGGTGAACGTATAAACAACTTTAACACTGTTACAAATATGCGCCACACTGTGAACCCACACCAAACAAGAATGACAAACACATTTCGGGAGAACCTCCGCACCGTAACACAACATAAACACAACAGAACAAATACCCAGAACCCCTTGCAGCACTAACTCTTCCGGGACGCTACAATATACAGTGTACAGAATTGAGATTGAATTTAAAAAGTAAAAAGTCAATAATGGGGGTATAAATGGAAACAGAATAGAAAAATATTACAATAAGAATAAAAACAAAGCAATAGTGAGAATAAAAATATAACAGTAAAATAAGAATATAACAAGAGAAACTAGGCAGTAGTGACCATGTTATGAAAAAGTATTGCACTGTTATTGTTTTGAGGCATGTTAAAAAAAAGAATGCACTTCGTGACTTCAATAATAAATATGGCAGTGCCATGTTGGCATTTTTTTCCATAACTTGAGTTGATTTATTTTGGAAAACCTTGTTACATTGTTTAATGCATCCAGCAGGGGATCACAACAAAATTAGGCATAATAATGTATTAATTCCACGACTGTGTATATCGGTATTGGTTGATATCGGTATCTGTAATTAAGCCATTATCGGACATCTCTACTTTTAACCCAGCTAGGTGAAATTACATAATCTCCCACGGCACACCAGACTGTATCTCACGGCACAGTGGTTGAAAAACACCGCTCTATCAGATGTCATTTTTTTCCTTACTGGGACCATGATTTTGGTCCTAACTTGTTCCTCATATGGAAGGTACTTTGCCTTGTGGATGTCTCAAGAAGGGTAAAAATACAAGAACACACACACACTGTGTTGATGTATTCGTGGGATCGGGGTTGTGTTATTGTCGCGGCGACGCGTTCAAACGCTTCCTTACTTTGCATTGCAGGGAGTGGTATCGCCGCAACTTCGCCATCACCTTCCTCATGGCCCGCGTCGCCCTGGGCAACCTGTGGAGGAGCGTCACCAATAAACACAGCAGATCTCAAACATAACCGCTCACCTGTCCAGCGTCTGTTCCTATGTAAATACACCTCTACAGACACTTTATTAGGTACACCATCCACTTGGCTCCAACTTTCATAATCCATCCATCCATTCTCTTCCGCTTATCCGAGGTCGGGTCGCGGGGGCAGCAGCCTAAGCAGAGAAGCCCAGACTTCTCTCTCCCCAGCCATTTTGTCCAGCTCCTCCCGGGGGCATCCCGAGGCTTCCACTTTTTTTATAAGCGTTTTGAAAAAAATGTATAAACGTATGCATTATCCTGTTGTATCTCACATTCTGTATTGTGTTTTGGAAAGAGATTGTCATAAACGTTACTTAATTCATTAAAAAATAATAATAAAAAAAGAAAAATGTGTATGCTTATGTAAATGTATTCAGTTATAAACATTCATTCACTTTTTTCTTTCCTTCATGGATCTAAACTTTACCACTGCTGGTAGTTTTTTCGATGATTTTATTTAATACATTTTAGGTGTATTTATTTCAGTATAAAAGTGTAAAAAGTGTTTTGCTTGGGTCATGAAATGATGATAATGGTGTGCCAGGGCATACATACATTTTATATTTTAAATATCTGGAGTCTACATCAACTTCAGATCCATCCCTCATTTCAAAATGTTTTAGTTTTTTTTTATGTTGTTTTTTTATTTGTTTGTTTTCCGCCCCAAAAACTATGTTTTTTATGGCAAACACACAAAATATGCAAAATCTTCCACCAAAAATATTTTTCTTAGTGGAATATTTGATGTGAAAAATGGGAACCTTGGATAGGTCAATAATTCATAATAACATTGATTTTGATTCAATATTATGTTTTGAGCAATGACAGTTTGAAAGAAAAAAAAACAGGTTTGTTTTATTAGTCAACATTGCAACTTTTTCTAATTATATTTCTCCTTTAAGCTTTTTTATTTCACTTTTGTTTATGTTTTTGTTTATTTTAATTGTATTTTTAGAATGTGCCGTGGGCCTTTAAAACATTAGCTGTGGGCCGCAAATGGCCTCCGAGGCACACTTTTGACACCCCTGCTATAGATAATAAAAAATTAAATCTGATAAATCTATGGATAAAAAGCAGAGCCTGGCGACGCATGCGCGTTCATCATAACTCTCTCTCTCTCTCTCTGTCTCTGCCCCTCCACACTTTCACAATTTGTTTTGTTTTTAACCCCTTCTTAACCCTGAACGTACATTGAAAATACACGCAACCCTAACTCAAAATGCGGACATTTTGAGGCATTTAAGAAACTCCGCCCTGACAGCTCCGCAAAAGAGGACATGTCCGGGGGAAAAGAGGACGTATGGTCAGTCTAATTTAGTGCATACTTGCCAACCCTCCTGAATTTCAGTGCCTCTCCCGAAAATCTCCCGGGACAACCATTCTCCCGAAATACTCCCGATTTCCAGCCGGACTTAAGGCACGCCCCCTCCAGGTCCGTGCGGACCTGAGTGAGGACAGCCTGTCGTCATGTCCGCTTGACCAACCAAAAAGTAACCACAGAACACAATACCGTATAGTGTTCTGTGGTTACTTTTTGGTACAACGGTTTACGTTGTATTTCGCACCCTGGCGGCAAATGTGGGAGTCTTTTTTTTTTTTTCCAAAACCTTTATTTTAAATGATAAATGGGTTATACTTGTATAGCGCTTTTCTACCTTCAAGGTACTCAAAGCGCTTTGACAGTATTTCCACATTCACACACACATTCACAGACTGATGGAGAGAGCTGCCATGCAAGGCGCTACCAGCGCCCATCAGGAGCAAGGGTGAAGTGTCTTGCCCAAGGACACAACGGACGTGACTAGGATGGTAGAAGGTGGGGATTGAACCCCAGTAACCAGCAACCCTCCGATTGCTGGCACGGCCACTCTACCAACTTCGCCACGCCGTCCCCCAACATTCAACATTTACATACAATCAAAAAATAATAATAATCAAAACAAGTACAGAAAATAGGGATGTCCCGATCCGATATTTGGATCGGATCGGCCGCCGATATTTGCCAAAAAATGCGTATCGGCAAGGCATGGGAAAATGCCGATCCATATCCAGTTTAAAAAAAAAATCCGGTCCGTCTATTCCAACGCACCGATTTAAATAATACATTCCAACTTTCTGCTGCTCCCTAATTTCCGTTCCGCATTTTCCAGCACACCTTCAACACATCCACAGGTCTAGTGTCCTAACCGTTAAGACAGCCATGCGAATTAAAAGTTACCGGTAAAAATGTCAGCTGTCTCTGTGCGATATAGAAAATGACTATATCGTGATATTCGAGTATACGTTCTCACGCAGTTGCTTTTAGCTGCTGGCATTACACTACAGCACGGGTCACCAACGTGGTGCCCGCGGGCACCAGGTAGCCCGTAAGGACCAGATGAGTAGCCCGCTGGCCTGTTCTAAAAATAGCTCAAATAGCAGCACTTACCAGTGAGCTGCCTCTATTTTTTTAATTTTATTTATTTACTAGCAAGCTGGTCTCGCTTTGCCCAACATTTTAATTCTAAGAGAGACAAAACTCAAATAGAATTTGGAAATCCAAGAAAATATTTTAAAGACTGGGTCTTCACTTGTTTAAATAATTTCATTAATTTTTTTACTTTGCTTCTTATAACTTTCAGAAAGACAATTTTAGAGAAAAAATACAACCTTAAAAATGATTTTAGGATTTTTAAACACATATACCTTTTTACCTTTTAAATTCCTTCCTCTTCTTTCCTGACAATTTAAATCAATGTTCAAGTAAAAAAAAAAAAATTATTGTAAAGAATAATAAATAAATTTTAATTTAATTCTTCATTTTAGCTTCTGTTCTTTCGACGAAGAATATTTGTGAAATATTTCTTCAAATTTATTATGATTAAAATTCAAAAAAATTATTCTGGCAAATCTAGAAAATCTGTAGAATCAAATTTAAATCTTATTTCAAAGTCTTTTGAATTTCTTTTAGCATTTTTGTTCTGGAAAATCTAGAAGAAATAATGATTTGTCTTTGTTAGAAATATAGCTTGGTCCAATTTGTTGTATATTCTAACAAAGTGCAGATTGGATTTTAACCTATTTAAAACATGTCATCAAAATTCTAAAATTAATCTTAATCAGGAAAAATTACTAATGATGTTCCATAAATTATTTTTTTAATTTTTTCAAAAACATTCGAATTAGCTAGTTTTTCTCTTCTTTTTTTCGGTTGAATTTTGAATTTTAAAGAGTCGAAATTGAAGATAAACTATGTTTCAAAATTTAATTGTAATTTTTTTTCGTGTTTTCTCCTCTTTTAAACCGTTCAATTAAGTGTAAATATCATTAATTATTGATTAGAGTTAAAGGTAAATTGAGCAAATTGGCTATTTCTGGCAATTTAAGTGTGTATCAAACTGGTAGCCCTTCGCATTAATCAGTACCCAAGTAGCTCTTGGTTTAAAAAGGTTGATGACCCCTGCACTACAGGCTCTCCTCGCTCTTTCCTGTGTCTGCTTCTCACAGACAGCAAGCGCACCTTCTACATACGTCACATACTGTCACGTCATACGTCACATACGTATACGCCCTCACGGAGCAGAGAGATAGCAGCATGGCTAAAGTTAGCTGTGATGCTAGCGTAGACGTGTGAGCGGTAATAATGAAGGAAGAATTAATTAATTCCCCCAAAAAACAGCAGGGGGTCCTTCGTCTGGCGGTGGTTTGGCTTCAAGTGGGAATATGTCGAACAGACAACCGTAATTTGTCAAGTGTGGGGCAAAAGCGTTGCTATAAAAAGTAGCATTACTGCTAATATGTAGCATCGTTTGAAAAGTCCCCTGCTAGAAAATGAAGCGTGCTTGAAACTCCGCACGTCAACATCTCCATTGTGTATTATTCAAACTCACCTAATTCAGCTGGCTAGTTGTTATCAAGAGTACTAAAACCCTTTTCAACATGAATCTGACAACTAAGTAGGCTACATCAGTGGTTCTCAAATGGGGGTACACGTACCCCTGGGGGTACTTGAAGGTATGCCAAGGGGTACGTGAGATTTTTTTTAAATGTCTGTCAAAAAGAACTGTGAAAAGAAATGCAATATTCAGTGTTGACAGCTAGATTTTTTGTGGACATGTTCCATAAATATTGATGTTAAATATTTCTTTTTTTGTGAAGAAATGTTTAGAATTAAGTTCATGAATCCAGATGGATCTCTATTACAATCCCCAAAGAGGGCACTTTAAGTTGATGATTACTTCTACGTGTAGAAATCATTATTTATAATTGAATCACTTGTTTATTTTTCAACAAGTTTTTAGTTATTTTTATATATTTTTTTCCAAACAGTTCAAGAAAGACCACAAGAAATGAGCAATATTTTGCATTGTTATACAATTTAATAAATCGGAAACTGATGACATAGTGCTGTATTTTACTTCTTTAAATCTTTTTTTCAACCAAAAATGCTTTGCTCTGATTAGGGGGTACTTGAATTAAAAAAATGTTCACAGGGGGTACATCACTGAAAAAAGGTTGAGAACCACTTGGCTAAATAACTTTAATACATGCTCGGATAAGGCCAGTATCGGTATCGGATCGGAAGTGCAAAAACAACATCGGTATCGGATCGGAAGTGCAAAAACCTGGATCGGGACATCCCTAACAGAAACAGTACAAAATATCGCCAGGGGGTTTGTAAACTCAATAAAGTGACTAAAAGGTTTATTTTTAAGGCCAAAAACAGATATTCACTTAGTATTTCTGTCTTTAAAACATTTATTCAGTATTTTTTAACTTTAGAAAATTATATGGTTGAAAACGATAATGATGCCAAAAAACATAAAAAAAGATGGGAAGTCCTCAAAGGCTTATTTTGAAAATGTAATTTTGTTTATATATGATATGCAATCTGTTGTTGTATTCCCTATTTTAAGTGTACATAAATGAAGGTATGTGTTGCTGAAAAAAAATAAAAATAAAATTAAAAAAATAAATAAAAAATAAAGTGACTAAAGAAGAATGCAAAATATATATATATATATATATATATATATATATATATATATATATATATATATATATATATATATGTGTGTAACAAAAGTAAAGCCATAGGCTCACACAAGTTCTGTAAATAATCCAAATTTGGAGCACAGCATCATAGTTTTTACAGCTTTTTGGTTGTTGGAGGAAGAGAGTGTTTTAATGTAGAGTTCTAAATCTGCGGGTATTGAGAAACCTACATTTAAGAATATAAAACTAAGCCATAGTATAATGAGATTGCAAAAGTAAAATTCCTTTTCACATTTTTTTTCCATGTAGTGTAAATGCAAATATCACATCTTTAAAACAAAGCACAAATTTGTCATGGGCAAGTGTGGGAGTCGGTTCTGAAGTATGAAGTAAAGAGACGTAACTTCATCACCTCGCCTGGTTATTGAGTCCAACCCAGAATATTACACTGCCCATACCTATGCTCCTTCAAAGGCTGTGCTACTGGCTGCAAAGCATTGCACTTTCAAATACAACAATGAGTAGAGAGGAGTGTTATGCGTGTATATGTGTAAATAAATGAACACTGAAATTCAAGTATTTATTTTATTTATATATATATATATATATATATATATATATATATATATATATATATATATATATATATATATATATATATATATATATATATATATAAAGAAATATATATATATATATATATATATATATATATATATATATATATATATATATATATATAAAGAAATATATGGAGGTCTCAAGGTTGGCAAGTATGATTTAGTATGACTTTTGTTTTGCTAAATCCGTGTCAAAATAAAATGCTCTTCGTAGAATGGTTGTTGACATTTTTCGCCATTGAGTGTGGATGTGTCACGTGACCGTCCAAATATGGCGCGAAAAGGTAAACAAGGCTGGTCTCCTAGCAACAGTCTCCTGGTCTTTGTTCGCAGGAGGGCGCGCGTCCTTGTGTGTGTTGACGACGACGGGGGGGTGCGCCCCACCTTTAATCTGACTCTGGTGACGTCATCGCGCATGGTGGGCGGGGGCCGGGCAAAATCATTCGACGCCCCACAGACTCAGTCAGTCAGTCAGGCAGCCAGCAGCGAGCTGTCACCTCCCACGGGCCCGGCAGTCGACTGGTACCACCCGGCCACTTTGAGCGTCTCCTTCCCGCCGGCTGACTCCTGTCATGGGAGCCCTGGAGAGCAGGCCTCTCCTCACCGGCTCCGTCTAAAGGCTGGGGGCCGTGACAGCTAGCTTCCTGCTAGTTAGCTATGTGAGCTAGCCGCTCCATCCGCCGACCAAACTCAACTAAATCCTCGCTAGGTGGACTTTTTGAGGATACCTCTTTCATTCCCCGCCAGCCCAGCACTTTCATTTTTTAATTTGTATTTTTGTCAATCCAAGCCACATTTGAGCTACTCCAGCAACGGATGTCCCAGTGAAGGTAAGACGGGCTCTGTCTATTTGCTGGAACGCAACCCCCCCCCCCCCCCCCCCCCCCCCCTAGTCCTTGGATGGGGCTGATTAAGCAACATTGTTGTCAACAAATTAAACCGCGACTTTTGCATCCAATCACGCCCAAATGATGCCTCAAAGCGCCCACACGAGCAACTTGTTGACATTATTTGCAGGAATTAGTCGGGTGTGTTTCCTGCGAGGGACAATATTGCGGATAACAGGTTCTGCAGGTCACACCGTGTGTGTGTGTGTGCGTGCGCAGCCAGCCATGGTCACGGTTTTAGGTATTCACCGCGGGTGGAGGTTCTTGAAAGGTTCTTGTGTTGGGACACAGTGGATGTCAGTGTGGGGGATCCGCAGCTGGGATGCGGAAAGACTTGAAGGTGACTTGCATTGCTTTGGCTTTGCAGCGCAACACCCCACTCGTCATCATGACAACACGCGTGGGGGGGGGGGGGGGGGGGGAATCCATCTTTGTTGTTGTCCTCTCACGCGTGTGCAAGGCGTCCTGCGAGGACCACCACACGATATGCTGGCCATATTGAACACATCCTGTTTGGGTCCCACATCAACCTTAAAGGCCTACTGAAAGCCACTACTACCGACCACGCAGTCTGATAGTTTGTATATCAATGATGAAATCTTAACATTGCAACACATGCCAATACGGCTGGGTTAACTTATAAAGTGACATTTTAAAATTCCCGCCACACTTCCGGTTGAAAAACTCCTTTGGATATGGTTTATGCGCGTGACGTCACAAAATCCACGGAAGTGGTTGTACCCCATCGACCCAATACAAAAACCTCGTTTTCTTCGACAAAATTCCACAGTATTCTGGACATCTGTGTTGGTGAATCTTTTGCAATTTGTTTAATGAACAATGGAGGCTGCAAAGAAGAACGTTGTAGGTGGGATCGATCGGTGTATTAGCGGCTAAGTACAATACTTACAGCAACACAACAAGGACTACTTACTACGCCTAGCCGATGCTTGCCGCCAAACCCACGGATGAAGTCCTTTGTCGCGCCGTCGATCGCTGGAACGCAGGTGAGCACGGCTGTTGATGGGAAGATGAGGGCTGGCTGGCGTAGGTGGAGCGCTAATGTTTTTATCATAGTTCTGTGAGGTGCTAAGTTGCTAAATTAGCCTTAGCGTCGTTAGCAACAGCATTGTTAAGCCTTACCAGGCTGAGAATTTTTAACCGTGTAGTTACATGTACATGGTTTAATAGTATTGTTGATCTTCTGTCTATCCTTCCAGTCAGGGGTTTATTTCTTTTGTTTCTATCTTCATTTGAGAACGATGCTATCACGTTAGCTCAGTAGCTAAGTGTGTCACCGATGTATTGTCGTGGAGATGAAAGTCACTTTAAATGTCCATTTCGCGTGCTCGACTCTCATTTTCAAGAGGATATAGTATCCGAGGTGGTTTAAAATACAAATCCGTGATTCACAATAGAAAAAGGAGAGAGTGTGGAATCCAATGAGCCAGCTTGTACCTAAGTTACGGTCAGAGCGAAAAAAGATTTCGTCCATCACTGCCTCTCGAGTCCTTCACTGTAACGTTCCTCATCTACGAATCTTTCATCCTCGCTCAAATTAATGGGGTAATCATCGCTTTGTCGCTCCGAATCTCACGCTCCATTGTAAACAATGGGGAATTGTGAGGAATACTAGCTCCTGTGACGTCACGCTACTTCCGGTACAGGCAAGGCTTTTTTTTTATCAGCGAGCAAAAGTTGCAAACTTTATCGTCGATTTTCTCTACTAAATCATTTCAGCAAAAATATAGCAATATCGCGAAATGATCAAGTATGACACATAGAATGGATCTGCTATTCCCGTTTAAATAAAAAAAATTCATTTCAGTAGGCCTTTAAAGGCCTACTGAAACCCACTACTACCGACCACGCAGTCTGATAGTTTATATATCAATGACGAAATCTTAACATTGCAACACATGCCAATACGGCCGGGTTAACTTATAAAGTGCAATTTTAAATTTCCCCGCGAAACTTCCTGTTGAAAACGTCTATGTATGATGACGTTTGCGCGTGACGTCAATCGTTGAAACGGAAGTATTCGGACACATTGTATCCAATACAAAAAGCTCGGTTTTCATCGCAAAATTCCACAGTATTCTGGACATCTGTGTCGGTGAATCTTTTGCAATTGGTTTAATGAACAATGAAGACTGCAAAGAAGAAAGCTGTAGGTGGGATTGGTGTATTAGTGGCTGGCTGCAGCAAATCAAATCAACTTTATTTATAAAGCACATTTAAAATTTACCACAGGGGTAGCCAAAGTGCTGTACAATGGGCAGGTTAAAAGATAATACGAGAACCGAGCAAACACAACACAAACAGAACACGATAAAAAATAAATAAAATATAAAAACAGGTTCACAGCAGGTGTATTATGGGGCGCCGTTGCAGGATGGATATCACTCAGTGTTAAAAGCCATGGAATAAAAGTATGTTTTTAAGAGATGTTTAAAAACAGGAAGAGAGGAGGCTTGTCTAACACTAAGAGGTAGGTCGTTCCAGAGCTTGGGAGCAGCAGCAGCGAAAGCTCTGTCACCTCTAAGCTTCAGCCTTGTGTCCGGGACCGTCAGTAGCAGCTGATCGGCTGATCTTAGAGATCAGGTGGGGCAGTAAGGCTGAAGGAGGTCGGAGAGATATGTTGGCGCGAGGTTGTTTAGACATTTAAAAACAAATAAAAGGAGTTTAAAATTGATTCGGTAACGCACAGGGAGCCAGTGAAGGGACGCTAATATAGGGGTGATGTGCTCACGTCTGCGGGTCTGTGTTAGCAGACGAGCAGCAGAGTTCTGCACGAGCTGCAGTCGGGCGAGGGAGGCCTGGCTAATGCCTACATACAGGGCATTGCAGTAGTCAAGACGAGTCGAGATAAAGGCGTGGATTAATTTCTCGAGATCATGTCCTGATAGAAGCGGTTTCACTTTCAACACAACTAGGAGGACTTTGACTTGGATAGCAGAAGCGCTATCCGACGCTAGCCGCCGACCGCATTGATGATCGGGTGAAGTCCTTCGTCGCGCCGTCGATCGCTGGAACGCAGGTGAGCACGGGTGTTGATGAGCAGATGAGGGCTGGCTGGGGTAGGTGGATAGCTTATGTTTTTAGCATAGCTCTGTGAGGTCCCGTTGCTAAGTTAGCTTCAATGGCGTCGTTAGCAACAGCATTGTTAAGCTTCGCCAGGCTGGAAAGCATTAACCGTGTAGTTACAGGTCCATGGTTTAATAGTATTGTTGATTTTCTGTCTATCCTTCCAGTCAGGGGTTTATTTCTTTTGTTTCTATCTGCAGTTAAGCCCGATGCTATCACGTTAGCTCCGTAGCTAAAGTGCTTCGCCGATGTTTTGTCGTGGAGATAAAAGTCACTGTGAATGTCCATTTCGCGTTCTCGACTCTCATTTTCAAGAGGATATAGTATCCGAGGTGGTTTAAAATACAAATACGTGATCCACAATAGAAAAAAGGAGAGGGTGTGGAATCCAATGAGCCAGCATGTACCTAAGTTACTTTTGTTGCATTAGCTCGTTGTAGTGCAGGATAAAAGAGCAATAAGGTGCAGATACAAATAAATAGATTACTGTACAGCAGGCCTGGGCAATTATTTTGACTCGGGGGCCACATTTAGAGAAAAAAATGTGTCTGGGGGCCGGTATATCTATTTTTAGGGACATTAACACAAAACCTCACAATAATGTCTGATTGAATGCTAAAGACGTTATGACAGACCTCCTTAAAAAACGTAATGGAATTTTACATGTTTCTATGAACGATAAAACACTGAATATTGACAAAATATGATTGTCACACCCCCTTTCGATCGACATATTTTACAATATAGTGAAACGCAACAAAAATGCAACAAACAGTTAAATATGAATGCGAAGGGTACAAAATAAACCCCACCTACAATCTGATACATTTCTAAGCTTTAGAACTTTACTGTGAAAATTTCATTTCGTGTCTGTGGAAACGATTCCCGCCCACACTGCTTGGTGCCTCGTCTGAGCTGCTGTGACGTAGATTACCATAGTAACTAATTAGATGACCATAGTAACTAATTAGATTACCATAGTAACTTGTTTATCATCCAAAAGCGCAGATTCCAACCATTGAAATACTTTGTATAGTTCAAGACTTACAGTCATTTGAAAACATGACTGCACATCATAATGGCAGCTACACTTTCCATCTTTAAAGATCTAAAAAAAATATTTGGGAATGTCCGGCGGGCCAGATTGAAAAGCTTAACGGGCCGCATGTGGCCCCCGGGCCTTAATTTGCCCAGGTCTGCTGTACAGATATATATATTGCACTTTTGCATATGCATCCACGTTTATGGATGTATGTTATATTCTTTTATATTCCAGCCAGTTAATCCGTTTTTGGGGGGAATTGAGGGGATTATTATGATGCGTTCAAGAGTCTTATGGCCTGAGGGAAGAAGCTGTAAGAGAACCTGGAGGTTCTGCTACGGAGGCTGCGGAACCTCTTTCTAGAGTCCAGCAGTGAAAACAGTCCTTGGTGGGGTCTCTACAGATTTTCTGAGCCCTGGTCAGGCAGCGGCTTTTTGCGATCTTCTGGATAGGAGGAAGAGGAGTTCTGATGATTTTTCCGCCGTCCTCACCACTCTCTGCAGAGACTTCCAGTCCAGACAGAGATGCAGTTGGTCAGTAGGCTCTCTAAAGTGCCTCTGTAGAATGTGGTGAGAATGGGGGAAGGGAGCTGTGCTCTTTTCATCCGACGCAAAGGAACATTGTTTGGGGGTAATACGCCGATAGGGAGACATTTTTATTTACACGATGAGTCGGGTGTGTCTTGACCTCAGCGGCGCAGGCTCTGCCGAACCCCTAAGGCCCACTCACCGAACCCCTAGGGTTCGATCAAACCCAAGTTAAGAACCACTGCTCTAGGTATTGGTGATAAGACTGACTGTTCTATCTCAAAATGGCCAGATTATTGCCCAATCATAGCTATGCATTTTGAAACGGGAAGTTGCGGTGGGACTTTCTCTGTCTCTGATTAGTCATATCTCAGATGATCAATGAGCTCCCTCCAGCCTCCACACGAGCTGACTAAGACTTCCTCCCCGTGCAATTGCCCCACTTCCTGTTATTGCACTGGAAATCGTACAGCCGTTTCAGTGCATCGTCCCTGCAGCAGATGTTTTCAGGGTAGCTTTTTTACCATTTTCAAGGGCTTTGATGGGAGATAAAAAAAACAACAAAAAAACAAGACAGCTGCAGTCATTTGCCCCAGAAGATTGTTGTCCATAGACAGAAATATGGCTGAAAACTAAGTTGGTCTATATCGATAATTATTGCTATTTTTTATGACCTTTGGAAAATACGGATCAGGAGAAAAATAAGTGTTTATGTTTATTTAAAATGAAAAACTTCCTCTGATTATAATCCCCAGGAAGGACAGGAAATGTCAACACAAGCATATTTGTATGTAAACACAATTTTACAAGCACAATAAACACTTAACAATAACCTCTTTAAATGAAGGCATAAAAACAAGGAATGTGTAAGAAATACTTAATAAAATGTAACCATAGAGAAACCGGAGAACTATTTTTTGCAGGTTTAGTGCCAGGAAGTTAGAGCTGTAATTTGTTACGCAATATTATTATGCAACTATTATTGGACCAAAATATTATTTTAAAGTAGCACATTTGTTGTATTTATTTATTTTATTTATACAGTCCTGCAGTTTAGTTCCTACCTGGCCTTTCCGTACATCCAAATAGGGAACGGACGCGGGTTGAAAGGAAAAGATGACCGTGGCGAAGCACTAGGGTCCGTTTGGAAAAAAT
>NC_084753.1:34305238-34312738 GCF_033978785.1 Entelurus aequoreus
TGAATGCAAGCATACTTGGTCAACAGCCATACAGGTCACTACACTGAGGGTAGCCGTATAAACAACTTTAACACTGTTACAAATATGCGCCACACTGTGAACCCACACCAAACAAGAATGAAAAACACATTTCGGGAGAACATCCGCACCGTAACACAACATAAACACAACAGAACAGATACCCAGAACCCCTTGCAGCACTAACTCTTCCGGGACGCTACAATATACCTTCTAAAACCCCAGAATACACAGACATTTTGTCCCCAGTTGCCATAAACTTTTGACTCAAATATGTGTGTCGTCCATCTACTAATTCATATTTACGGCTAAATGTGTATCATTCTGAGTGGATATATTTTCTCTTTAAACATGTTAATCTACATGCTAATTTCCACTTCCTGTTCTATTAATTCCACTTAAACGTCTACTAAAGGTCACAAAACATTCAATATTTAGTTGTTTTACTACTTCACATTCAAGCTAGCTTAGCGCCACGGCATGCATTGATGTGAAGTGAAGTGAATTATATTTATATAGCGCTTTTCTCTAGTGACTCATAGCGCTTTACATAGTGAAACCCAATATCTAAGTTATATTTTTAAACCAATGTGGGTGGGACTGGGAGCAGGTGGGTAAAGTGTCTTGCCCGAGGACACAACGGCAGTGACAGGGATGGCAGAAGCGGGGGATTGAACCTGGAACCCTCAACTTGCTGGCAGGGCCACTCTACTAACCGAGCCATACCGCCCCGGTTCCAGTTTGCATCAGTCCATCTCAGATGAGCTCGGGCCCAGCGAAGCTGGCAGCGTTTCTGGGTGTTGTTGATAAATGGCTTTCGCTTTGCATAGTAGAGTACCAACCGAGCTATATCGCATTGCATGTCTTCTCTTTCTCTCTCAGTTTCCACAGGAGATCCGCATTTTAGAATGTCTCTATTACTTTATCTGATTGATTGATTGATTGAAACTTTTATTAGTAGATTGCACAGTGAAGTACATATTCCGTACAATTGACCACTAAATGGTAACACCCCAATAAGTTTTTCAACTTGTTTAATCGGGGTCCACGTAAATCAATTCATGCATAAATAGTCAATATTTTTACATTTGTCCATCGATTCAGAGTCGTCCATGTTCCAATCGTAATGAATCGCAGAATTTATAATTTTCGCCGCCTATTTCGCCATATGGTGATAAAATGCATATTGATGACACATACAGGCATCCCAGATGGCCGCTATTTAGCGGGATTCCACTATTTTGGTGGTAATGATAAATGATAAATGGGTTATACTTGTATAGCGCTTTTCTACCTTCAAGGTACTCAAAGCGCTTTGACAGTATTTCCACATTCACACATTCACACACACATTCACACACTGATGGCGGGAGCTGCCATGCAAGGCGCTGACCAGCAGCCATCAGGAGCAAGGGTGAAGTGTCTTGCCCAACGACACAACGGACATGACTAGGAAGGTAGAAGGTGGGGATTGAACCCCAGTAACCAGCAACCCTCCGATTGCTGGCACGGCCACTCTACCAACTTCGCCACGCCGCCCCTATTATTAATTATTATAATTATTATTATTATTTTAGATTTCCGTATATAACTGGTAAATTGGGCGCTCTCCGGCGCACCGTGGTTAGCTGGCTGCTTAGAGCTAACTACGTTTTCCTATATTCAAACACAGTGTTACTGTTCAAACTGTGCCTAATGTTACAGTGGCCAAAAACGTTGAATATACTTGTTGAATTAAACCTCTGCCTTGTTTTTAATGAATAGTTAGGCCTAATATGCTACTGTATTTTAATGTTGATCATTATTGTGGTACTTTGAGAGCCAAGTTTTTTCTCAGGTTGTAGTTTGTGGAATAAGTTTGAGAACCACTCTGCTAGATAACGGCTATTGTACGAACAATACTACAATAAATGTACTCGGAAAATCACCAATGTCTATGACAGTGGTTCTTAACCTTGTTGGGGGTACCGAACCCCACCAGTTTCATATGCGCATTCACCGAACCCGAATCGTAATCATAAAATGATGTTGTTATATTAAAGAAATACTAATAAAGATATATTTTACAAACGGAAAGTTACAGGAATATACACATAATCCCATGTTTACATCTCATTGTTTAACATGTGAATGTTTAACTGGGAACTAAATGCGATATCTGAAAGGGGGTACACATTATTTCCAAAGTAGGACCCCAACCCAGACATATAATACTAGTACACCGCTCATGAAAAACAATATGTTATAGTCATTGTAAGTGGGCCAAAACACTTATATTAGAAAATAATCTCATGGAAATGACTGCTGTCATTTGATTACAACAATAAAACATTGAACTTGTTATTTAGTCAGGTTTTGGACAGGTGTGACCACAGTGTATGTACACGTCTGACATCGCTCACATGCTCTCCACCGAATGCTCAAGGAGTTTTTGCGTTTGCTCACACATATGGAAAATTAGAGGGAACATTGTTTGGGGGTATCTATAATACGCCGACAGGGAGAAGTTTTTATTTACACGATGAGTCGGGCGTGTCTTGACCTCCGCGGCAGAGGCTCTGTCGAACCCCTGAGGCCGACTCACCGAACCCCTATGGTTCGATCGAACCCAGGTTAAGAACCACTGGTCTATGAGAAGAGCAGATTTACTCACCTTGTACGCTTCTTTCAGCGTGATTCAACAAACTCTTGTAGAAATGAGCAGCTAGTGAAGTGTTTAACCGCGAACAAGCTTACCGTTCCATATATCGCATGCTGGACTGGCCTTGGTTTGCTATAAAATCATTTCAGTTAGCGTTCATCACGGTCTGATGCTCCTTTAGGTGTCATGGCGACATCACCCCTCACATCACAGACTCTTCTATGACTCTTGTCCCCAGGATGCGTGAGGACATGTCCACCATGGTGTGCGTGAAGGCGGAGGAGGACCCTGGCGAGAAACTGTCCCAGGATGAGATCATCTCCCGGACCAAGCAGGTGATTCAGGGCCTGGACGCCCTGAAGCAGGAGCACCACTCCATCCTGGAAGGCCTTCTGGGAACGCTCCGCTGCCTCAAGCAGGACGAGGAGAGCGTGCTGGTGGAGGAAAAGTCACACATGATCCGAAAGTCCCTGGAGATGCTGGACCTTGGACTTGGTGAGGCACAGGTGCGTCTGCCCGCAACAACCACAAAGGCCCGGATCTCGCAATGTTTCTATGAACGTGGTGAGCCATATGTGTGCTCTTTTCTCCCCTCCCGCCAGGTGATGATGGCTCTGTCGAACCACCTGAGCTCGGTGGAATCGGAGAAGCAGAAGCTGCGGGCTCAGGTGCGCCGCCTGTGCCAGGAGAACCAGTGGCTGAGGGACGAGCTGGCCGGGACGCAGCAGAAGCTGCAGAAAAGCGAGCAGAGCGTGGCCCAGCTGGAGGAGGAGAAGAAGCACCTGGAGTTCATGAACCAGCTGAAGGAGTATGACGAGGACTTGTCCCCTACTGTGAGTCCGTCCTCCCGTCCGCCGCAGTGATAGTCACATAATGATACTATGTTATATATACCATACAGGAAGAGAAGAGCTCAGAATCCAGCAAAGAGACTCTGGATGATCTCTTCCCAGATGACCATGATGACCAAGGTCCAGGCAGTAAGTACATTTCATACTCACCTGCTAACATACTGTAGGGCAGGGGTCACCAACGCGGTGCCCGCGGGCACCAGATCGCCCGTAAGGACCAGATGAGTCGCCCGCGGGCCTGTTCTTAAAAAAAAAAAAATTTAAAAAAAAAAATTTAAAAAAAAAAAATTTAAAAAAAAAAAAAAAAAATTTTTTTAAATCTACATAGAAAAAACACAAGATACACTTTCAATCAGTGCATCAACCCAAACAACCTCCCCCATGCACACTCATCCACACTCACTCACACAAAAGGGGTTATTTCTTTCTGCTACCAATATTCTGGTTCCCACAACAAAGACAACACATCTGCAAGGGACACAGTCCCTGAAGCACACATGATTGTACAGGCTGCTGGTCCACTAACATTTTCATTAATTACTATTTTTTATGTAATTATTTTTATATTGTTTTACTTTCTTTTTTTTCCAAGAAAATGTTTTTTATTTATTTATCTTATTTTATTTTATTTTTTAAAAAAGGGCCTTATCTTCAACAGACCAGGTTGTCAATGAAATTAGATTTGTTTAAAGGGTTTTTTAAACCAGGCCCAGTCCAGATAATGTCCAAGTCGGACTCAGCAACACACACCTTCATTCATGTACACAGAAACAAATTAGGGAACACAGCAGATTGCATATAATTTATAAACAAAATTACATTTTCAAAATAAGCATTTATGTACAGTCCAGATTATGTCCAGGTCACTCAAATTAGGGAACACAACAACAGATATCATATAATCTATCAACATAATTATACTTTCAAAATAAGCCTTTGAGGACTTCTCATCTTTTTTTAAATGTTTTTTGGCATCATTATCGTTTTCAACCATGTAACTTTCTAAAATTAGAAAATACTGAATAAATGTTTTAAAGAAAGTAATACTAAGTGAATATCTGTTTTTGGCCTTAAAAATAAACATTTTACCGAGTACTATAATTAAATTGACTAAATCATGATTGTCAATGAACTCTCCTAAAATAACAGAAACCACATTAAGCTTCATAAACAAACCAATCCTTAAACACATTTTTTCAACTTCCACCCAAAACAAAGACACAATATGACAATACCAAAACAAATGCAGGGTGGATTCAGGCTCCTGACAACAAAATCGGCAATCATCTGACTCTGTCATATTCCATAATTTTAACATTTTCCCTGTGGGTAAGAAGTTATAAATAATTTTAATTTGAAAATAACGATTTTGCACATCGATAGTGGTTTTATAGATTAGTTTGAATATGGCATCCCATGGCAACGGGCAGTCAAAAAAGTCCTCCCATTTTCCATTTGTGTTGTATGAGGCAGCCTTCAAAGATTTCTTTATTAAATAAAAATTATATATTTTTCTATTTATTTTAGTTCCTTTTTGCCAACTAGAATTTCTTATTAGAGGTTTACAAACTAATAATTTAGTAGTTCCATAATTAATTATTTGTTTCCATCTTTTCCCAATTACTCCAGTTAGTTGATAAAATGAAAAGCTTGAGCAAGCATCACCATACATAGCTCTAAATTCATCATACTTCATAATTTTACCATTCTCATTGATAATATCATTGACAAAAATGATTCCTCTTTCAAATATATTTTTCCAAAAGAAAGGCTTTCCATCTATTACAATATTAGAGTTCATCCATATTAACTGCTGCAAAATATCGTCTCTTTTTTCTGGCACATAAAATTGAAAACACCACTATGAGTGGATTGTTTTCTTTATGAACCCCGCCATGTTTCCCAGCAGACTCTCTGGGAGGGGATCACTTATAAAAAAGGATACAATTTATTTTGATACAGTACATGTTTTTTGTCCAACAGGACATTTGTGTACCACTCAATGTTTAAATACATATTTGGAACAATTGATGCTTTTAAAGACAGACACATAGCTTCAAGGTTGAGAAGTTTCAGGCCCCCATATTCATACTCTTTGTACAAAACCTTTCTTTTAATCTTTTCTGGTTTGCCGTTCCAGACAAAATCGAAGACCCTCCGCTCATAAATCTTAAAAAAGTTTTGTGATGGAGCTGGTAATGACAAAAACTAATAAATAAATTGAGGAATAATTAACGAGTTGGCAATAGACATTTTACCATACAAGTTTAGGGATTTCCCTTTCCATAATTGCATACTTTTGTCCAGCTTTCTTAGTCGATTATCATAATTTACTGAGCCTAGATCTTCCAGATTTTCTGGGACAACAACACCAAGTATGTTAACTGGTCCATCTGTCCACAAAACAGGCACTTTGCATTCCATTCGAAAGGACGTTCCCTTTAGATTTCCGATCCTTAACATTTTACATTTATCATAATTAAGCTTAAGGCCAGATTGCTGTGAAAATATGTCCAAAAGATTAAGAAGGTTCCGCAAACAATGAGGAAAAATCTTATCTTTGTGAATCAGCCTTTTCTGACATGAACTTCATCAAGAACAAACACAGAACACGCCTCACTGATGCACATCTGCAAGACTCACTCAGAGTTGCAGTGTCAAGTTACACACCAGAATACAACACACTAGTTAACAGCATGCAATGCCAGGCTTCCCACTAACTGACAAAGAAACAGATAACAGATTTGATGTCCAGTTCAAAGTGTGACATGATTTAAAAATTTGAGTTTACTTTTGTATTTTACATGAGTTATTATTTGTACAAACATGGTGCAAAGTAATTCATGATTTGTTAAAAAATGTTAGTGGCTAGCTAGTTAAAATGGGATATTGTGATTTCACAAGACTGTCTTAGAAGTGATCATTTGAAAATGTTCAATTTGAAAAATGTGCACTTAGAGAAAATATAAAAATAAAGTGTTGCATATAGATATTTATCTGTTTCTATATATATTTATTGTGAGAAATCATTAAGATGATCAGTGTTTCCACAAAGATAAATATCATTAATTATTAATAATAACATAGAGTTAAAGGTAAATTGAGCAAATTGGCTACTTCTGGCAATTTATTTAAGTGTGCATCTAACTGGTAGCCCTTCGCATTAATCAGTACCCAAGAAGTAGCCCTTGGTTTCAAAAAGGTTGGTGACCCCCGCTGTAGGGGGTGATATGCCCCCTGTTAGCCTTCTATTGGCATTTTTCTGCTTGACAGATTATGTCCACAAATATTTAAACAATCTAGTAGCTTCACATCTCACCACATTTTCCACAATCACATACAACAATGACAAGGACATATACTGTGTGTGTGTGAGTGTGTGTGCGTGCACACACATGCAGGGCATCCCCTTAATGTATTTGATTGTGGCGGTGCACCACGGCAATTAGTTAGCCACCACACATTAAAAATGAGGATTTTTCACGTGAAAATAAAATAAAGTACCGGTAATATAATGTATTGTAGTGTCCAGAAGAAGACACACAAAGTCCGACACTATATTTATTTTTTATTGCCAAATTCTGTTAACAACGGGCTCAATTCCAAGTATTTTTTTCGTGCACACAGAACACTTCCTCATTCTCCGCCGACACAGTGTGTTCACAGACCATGGGAAAAATAAACATAACAAACAAACATACACATTAACACCAGCATATATATATATATATATATATATATATATATATATATATATATATATATATATATATATATATATATATTATATATATATATATATATATATGTCTTAATTAGATTAGATTATCTAAAAAATAGTGCTCGATACCGTGGTAGAGCGCAATATGTATGTGTGGGAAAAAAAAAATCACAAGACAAGGAACCCCTCATGATACAGGCCTGTAGAGATGAAGATAAAGTAGTCTTGTGATTTTTTTTTCCCACACACACATACATATATATATATAT